>NC_069499.1:851395123-851736637 GCF_027579735.1 Bombina bombina | reverse complement strand
TATGCCCCATACCCGAATCCGCCGGCTGCATCGGTGAACAGGTGCAATACCTGATTAGAAACCGTCGGTGTCTCCAAAGACAAACCCCGTTGAAGTGTGACAGAAACGTGTCCCACACCCCCAGGTCATCCCTCACTTCTGCCGATATTCAGACCCATTTTCCACCTCCAACTGGTCCCTTCAGCTGCCCCTCCAGGCATCTATTGAAGATCCTGGCCCATCGGAATTGCCCTTCCAGCAAAATTCAGAAGTCCTAGGAGGGATTGCACTTCCCTCCTAGTAACTCTCTCTTGTCCCTGCACCAGCCGCACGATCCACCGCATCCGCTCAACCTTATCATCCGGCAATCTACATAGAGCCCTGACCGTATTGATCTCTATCCCCAAGAACGTTAGGCACATACACGGGCCTTCCGTCTTGTCAGCTCATTACATCCATGAGCTGTGCACACTCCGTGCAACGTGCTCTCCCTATCAGCAGAAAGTCATCCAAGTAGTGGACCACTGACCCACCCCCAGACGCCTCCTGAACCACCCAGTGAAGGAATGAGCTGAAACACTCAAACAGAGAGCAGGACAGCGGACACCCCATGGGCAAACACCTGTCCACATAAAATGCCCCTTCGAACTTCATCCCCATGAGCTTAAATGCTGATGGGTGCAATGGCAATAACCTAAAAGCTGACTCAATGTCTAGCTTTGCCATCAAAGCTCTGGGCCCCATCGCCCATACCAGAGCCAGCGCCTCATCGAAAGATTGATAGTGCACTGTGCTAAGTTCAGGATCAATGACGTCGTTCACTGACGACCCTTTCGGGAAGGACAGATGATGAATCAACCTGAACTTTCCTGCCTCCTTTTTTGGGATGACCCCCAAAGGGGAAACCACAAGGCCCGTGATCGGAATAGCCGCAAATGGACCAGACACACCGGCCCAACGCCACCTCCTTTGCCAATTTGTCCCTGACCACCTGAGGGAACTCATAAGCTGTTTTCAGGTTCCTATGTACCCCCGACCCAGCAACATAACCCCGAACCGGTATCCTAAATCCCTCCCCCAACCCGATCCTGAGCAGCTCCGCTGCCTCTTGATCCGGGTAAATCGCCAGCCATGGCATCATGGCCGACAGCTTAAGTGGTGTTGGGGCCCTTGACTCCAGTTCCCGACTTAAGGGGGTGGTCTTGCCTGTCCCTACTCCTTTCTTTTCCCACACTCCCGCTCCCAGGTGTGGCCCTCCACAGTACTTGCAGATGTGTTGAAAGGAACAGTTGCTCCCCCTGTCACACAACTTGTCCTGGAATTTCCAGCACTCTCTGCCTCGTCTGCCCTGCTTCTGGCCAGGCCTCCCCGACGCCTGACGCAAAGGGGAGGGGGGATGGCACCTCTAAGCCCAATTTGGACCACAGATGCATATCCTGTGTTCCAAAATGTAGCAGGGGGTTGCCAACCATTTTGCGCCGGAAGGCCATGTCGTACTCACGCCATGCACCCTCTTTAAACCTGACATGTATGTCCTCAATTGTGTCCTGGTATTTGAACAGGTTGTGCCCCTGTAGGGGCCACCTATCCACATAACAGAATGCCAGAACCCTGAAGCATTTCAACCACCCTTCATAGGTTTCTGGCCTGCGCACCCTCTATGGACCAGATCCGTCCGTAGCCTGTTCCTTGGCCCTGAAAGCATCCAGCGAGAGTTCGATATATATTAACATAGCGCCCTTCCTGTATTTTTTAATCACTTTCGCTTTAAGATGGCCATACAGGGAGTGCACCAGACAAGGATACGTATCCCCTTGCGCCGCCACTTTGCGCGGGAACTGGCGCTTCCATGGGCATATTGGGCCCTGGGGCTGCCGCCCCCAGCCTGCCCCTCTGCCTGCCCTGAACCCCCAGACCTCCTCTTCGCCTGATCAGCTGCCAGCGAGAGTTCGAATATATTAACATAGCGCCCTTCCTGTATTTTTTAATCACTTTCGCTTTAAGATGGCCATACAGGGAGTGCACCAGACAAGGATACGTATCCCCTTGCGCTGCTACTTTGCGCAGAACTGGCGCTTCCATGGGCATATTGGGCCCTGGGGCTGCCGCCCCCGCCTGCCCCTCTGCCTGCCCTGAACCCCCAGACCTCCTCTTCGCCTGATCAGCTGCCATCTTCTTTATCCATCTAAACATCCTACGCTGCCCTTTCCCAACTAGCCCTAGGTCCTCCCCACTGTCTGAACCTGAGCCGCTAGATGAAGTGTCCGTGTCAGCGTGTGTAATGTTTAGTAAATGAGACTCACCGCCCCCTGGTCTCTCTGCATCCGCCGTCCTCTGGGTTACGGAATCATCCTCTCTCTGCTGTTCCCTGCTGGGCCCTGCTACCACCAGCGCATTGGAAGATCCCGCCGCTGCAGTGGGCTCTGTAGCCGCTGTCACCTGAGGAGATAAAACAACTTGAGGAGCAATCTGGTTCACGGGAGGGTCCCCAAATGATTGCCCCCGTCCTACCCCCCCCTTGTTGCCCTGTATTCATACCCAGCGAGCTTGCCACTGCTCTTATCACAGTAGCTTCCTGACTAGGACCCCCCTGGGCGTTGGCACCAAACCCAGGTGAAGCCATCACACCTGCCTCATGCATCGCTGCTTGCATTGCCCTTTTGATAATTTCTTCCATACACACCCCCTGATTATCATGCATACCGGCCTCATGAGCCACATTCTGGCTGTACCGATGATCCCCCTGCATCACACCATGCACATTCCCAAACACAGGGCCTCCACTCCTAGCATGCCTACCGGCCTCCTGAGCCCCATTCTGGCCGTATCTCTTATCCCCCTGCATACCACCATGTGCACTCCCAAACACAGGGCCTCCACTCCTAGCATGTGTCATCCCCACATGCTCCCATGCTGAACCCCTCTGCTGATGTATCCCCTCATCCGCAGCCTGTAATACCTGCCCTTCTCTCTATATGCGCAGCTAATTCCATCTGCGCATGTGCACTTGTCCCTGGCCTACCCGCGTCACACTCAGCCATACCCCTGGATGCCTTCACAGACCTCGCCACCTGCGCTCCACCCACCACCCTAGGTGAGTACCCCTGCGCCTCCCGGATCCTCCCCGCGGCCATTGGAGCCCCCCCCCCGCGAACCGGAGCCTCCCCAAGTTACCTGGGCTGCTCCGGTTGTGAGGTCCATCCTGAGCTCCTTGCTCCCTCCAAGATGGCGGCCGCGATCCTCACTTGAAGAATGTGAGGTTGAAGTCTCGCGGGAACCGCCATCTGAGGAGGGAGGGCCTGCTGCGCACTCTGCAACTCCTGTAAGGCATGCATCCTACACGCCGGGCCCCCCAGCACCCACCGCAGCAGCCCCGGCCTGTTCCCGGTCGGATGGAACCACCACCGCAAGGGACCGGGCCAGAGCCAGAACCGCCGCAATGGCGGCCGGAGGGAGGGCAAGTAACAGCTCCGGTGCTAGGCCTAGCACCCAATCAGGCCCCACATTACAATCAGGCCCCACAGCACATTGCGGCCCACCCCCCGACACAGACCACCCTTGCTCCACACCAGGCCCTGCTACCACTACTGGGCCTCCACTCACACTCCCTATGCCCCTGTTGTCTCTGGCCTCCTGCCTGCCCCTGGGGGAAGATAACACTTGGGTGCGTGCTGGACCGGTGCACTGCACTGATTGATAGGGCCCTGGGCTGCTCCTTTCCTCACACTAACTTGTGCCTGCTTTACAGGGCCAGGCCCCCCCACCCCCCACTTTTCTTGGGCCTTTCCCTTTATTAAAATTCCTATTTGGTGGGGTTTTTTGGGGTGTGGGAGGTACCCCGCCTCGTCTGACATGTCCTCCTCTCTCTGTGTTGCAGGTCCCTTCTTTCTGGCTGCAACCTCCACCACCTCCCGAAATTGCTTAGGAGGAACCAACTTCCTTCTAGATCTCTCCATCATTCAAGGAAAACTTTCTCCTCGAAGTCTGGAACAGAAAGAGGCCGGATACACTGCTGCAGGACCCTATAAAGGTAAGCACAAACACCGCCTCCAACCCTGCAACATTGTAACAAAAACACACTAGCATTCTCCAGACTTCAAGTTGGTAATCCCTTAATGTTGTTACAGGCCCACTAGAGGGCCCTCCACTCTCATACACAACTCTAATCTTGTCCTCTCTCATCCCCACCCCCTCTCAGCCCCCCTATCTCCCTCACACACACAGACCCCTCCTTAATCTATTAGCCTCCCTCCCTTACTGATAGATAACAGTCTCCTTACCTCCCCCCCCTCACACAGCCCCCTCATAACCCTCACAGGTTGCCTCCCCTTAATCCACTCAGCCTCCTTTCCACACATAGTGCCCAATACTCACCCTATTAAGCAGTGGTGTGCTGGTGTGGAGGCTCTGTGTCAGGTTCTGTCAGATTAGCAAACTTGTCAGATCAGCTAACGTTCCACTAATAACATTGGACCCATCAGATTGTTGGACAATTTTTAAATTGCATGCTGATGCAGTTGCACGCGCACTAATAACACTGGCTCCTTCATTGGCAAAATGAATCATAGGCGTTGTAGTTTTAATTAAATATTTGTGCATTTATGTTGACACTGGTTGAAAAAAAGGCTCATTCTGCACCCACACAAAAGTGTCCAACAATCTGACGTAGAGGGATGTTGTGCAGGTGCTTTTTTTTGTCTGTGGCTGGCAGAGTCTCCTTGAAGTCCAGTGTGTGCCCAATCCCCCTCCCTGTAATAAGAACAAGAACAGCGCTTACCATTTTAAACCGTATACCGGCAATTTTATTGTGAAGTATATTGTAACATCCTGACATCCCGATATCTCGATTGTAGGCCGCACCCCTAGTTCAAAAACTTACATTGGGGGAAAAAAGTGCTGCCTATACTCAGGACAATACGGTATATATATATATATACATATATATATATATATATATATATTTATACACACACACATATATATAAACACATAGATGCACATATGTATACATACAGTGTATATATATATATATATATATATATATATATATATATACAGGGAGTGCAGAATTATTAGGCAAATGAGTATTTTGACCACATCATCCTCTTTATGCATGTTGTCTTACTCCAAGCTGTATAGGCCAGTTTCTGGAAGACACCTTCTTCAAGCAGTGGTACAGGAAGAAGTCTGCATCCTTCAAGAAAAACATGATTTTCATGCAGGACAATGCTCCATCACACGCGTCCAAGTACTCCACAGCGTGGCTGGCAAGAAAGGGTATAAAAGAAGAAAATCTAATGACATGGCCTCCTTGTTCACCTGATCTGAACCCCATTGAGAACCTGTGGTCCATCATCAAATGTGAGATTTACAAGGAGGGAAAACAGTACACCTCTCTAAACAGTGTCTGGGAGGCTGTGGTTGCTGCTGCACGCAATGTTGATGGTGAACAGATCAAAACACTGACAGAATCCATGGATGGCAGGCTTTTGAGTGTCCTTGCAAAGAAAGGTGGCTATATTGGTCACTGATTTGTTTTTGTTTTGTTTTTGAATGTCAGAAATGTATATTTGTGAATGTTGAGATGTTATATTGGTTTCACTGGTAAAAATAAATAATTGAAATGGGTATATATTTGTTTTGTGTTAGGTTGCCTAATAATTATGCACAGTAATAGTCACCTGCACACACAGATATCCCCCTAAAATAGCTATAACTAAAAACAAACTAAAAACTACTTCCAAAACTATTCAGCTTTGATATTAATTAGTTTTTTTGGGTTCATTGAGAACATGGTTGTTGTTCAATAATAAAATTAATCCTCAAAAATACAACTTGCCTAATAATTCTGCACTCCCTGTATATATATATATACAGGGAGTGCAGAATTATTAGGCAAATTAGTATTTTGACCACATCATCCTCTTTATGCATGTTGTCTTACTCCAAGCTGTATAGGCTTGAAAGCCTACTACCAATTAAGCATATTAGGTGATGTGCATCTCTGTAATGAGAAGGGGTGTGGTCTAATGACATCAACACCCTATATCAGGTGTGCATAATTATTAGGCAACTTCCTTTCCTTTGGCAAAATGGGTCAAAATGGGTCAAAAGAAGGACTTGACAGGCTCAGAAAAGTCAAAAATAGTGAGATATCTTGCAGAGGGATGCAGCACTCTTAAAATTGCAAAGCTGCTGAAGCGTGATCATCGAACAATCAAGCGTTTCATTCAAAATAGTCAACAGGGTCGCAAGAAGCGTGTGGAAAAACCAAGGCGCAAAATAACTGCCCATGAACTGAGAAAAGTCAAGCGTGCAGCTGCCAAGATGCCACTTGCCACCAGTTTGGCCATATTTCAGAGCTGCAACATCACTGGAGTGCCCAAAAGCACAAGGTGTGCTGAAAGACGACCACCACTGAACAAGACACACAAGCTGAAACGTCAAGACTGGGCCAAGAAATATCTCAAGACTGATTTTTCTAAGGTTTTATGGACTGATGAAATGAGAGTGAGTCTTGATGGGCCAGATGGATGGGCCCGTGGCTGGATTGGTAAAGGGCAGAGAGCTCCAGTCCGACTCAGACGCCATCAAGGTGGAGGTGGAGTACTGGTTTGGGCTGGTATCATCAAAGATGAGCTTGTGGGGCCTTTTCGGGTTGAGGATGGAGTCAAGCTCAACTCCCAGTCCTACTGCCAGTTTCTGGAAGACACCTTCTTCAAGCAGTGGTACAGGAAGAATTCTGCATCCTCCAAGAAAAACAGGATTTCATGCAGGACAATGCTCCATCACACGCGTCCAAGTACTCCACAGCGTGGCTGGCAAGAAAGGGTATAAAAGAAGAAAATCTAATGACATGGCCTCCTTGTTCACCTGATCTGAACCCCATTGAGAACCTGTGGTCCATCATCAAATGTGAGATTTACAAGGAGGGAAAACAGTACACCTCTCTGAACAGTGTCTGGGAGGCTGTGGTTGCTGCTGCACGCAATGTTGATGGTGAACAGATCAAAACACTGACCGAATCCATGGATGGCAGGCTTTTGAGTGTCCTTGCAAGGAAAGGTGGCTAAATTGCTCACTGATTTGTTTTTGTTTTGTTTTTGAATGTCAGAAATGTATATTTGTGAATGTTGAGATGTTATATTGGTTTCACTGGTAAAAATAAATAATTGAACTGGGTATATATTTGTTTTTTGTTAAGTTGCCTAATAATTATGCACAGTAATAGTCACCTGCACACACAGATATCCCCCTAAAATAGCTAAAACTAAAAACAAACTAAAAACTACTTCCAAAACTATTCAGCTTTGATATTAATTAGTTTTTTGGGTTCATTGAGAACATGGTTGTTGTTCAATAATAAAATTAATCTTCAAAAATACAACTTGCCTAATAATTCTGCACTCCCTGTATATATATATATATATATATATATATATATATATATATATATATATATATATATATATACAGTATATACACACACATACATAATATTGCCCTTTCACAAAACAGTGAAATTCAGAGGAAACCCCCCTGAAATCTCAGTGCCAGGTTTTAGTTCTTTTAAATGAACAATGGCATGGAAATGAGTCCCTTTAATGTAAATTCTCAAATTAAATTCTGCTTTTGAATATCAAAATCATTTTTTACTATATTGTTTGTCAAACAAAGAGGTTATGGGAAAGAAGGTATAGTTTTTTGTCCAGTAATGCTTACAGGTGTTTCGGTCGGATTTTGCTCCCTCGTCAGAATTTGCTACCTTCATGAGCGCATGCTCAGAATTATGTAATCGCTCTGCACATATGTTTGAAAAGAATATGTCGAATGCGATAACGTAATGACAAGCATGCGCACATGGAAGTAGCAAATTTCGACGAGGGAGGAGGAAAATTTTGTCTTGCATTTCAATCTTAAAGTTGCCTCAGGCATGCTCAATTAAAGATGTTAGGAAATTTTGACTCTGTCATATGATATTGAAATACACAACTTTTTGACTGTGCAAGCCACTTCTCACTTACACCTCTCTTTCGCCTATATTATATTTATTAACCCCTAATCTGCCGCCCACAACGTCGCCTCCACCTACCTACAATAATTAACCCCTAATCTGCCGACCGAACCTCACCGCTACTATAATAAATGTATTAACCCCTAATCCGCCTCACTAACCCTATAATAAATAGTATGAACCCCTAATCTGCCCTCCCTGACATCGCTGACACCTAACTTCAAGTATTAACCCCTAATCTGCCGACCGGACCTCGCCGCTACTATAAATTTATTAACCCCTAAAGCTAAGTCTAACCCTAACACTAACACCCCCCTAAATTAAATATAATTTAAATCTAACGAAATAAATTAACTCTTATTAAATAAATTAATCCTATTTAAAGCTAAATACTTACCTGTAAAATAAACCCTAATATAGCTACAATATAAATTATAATTACATTGTAGCTATTTTAGGGTTTATATTTATTTTACAGGCAACTTTGTATTTATTTTAACCAGGTACAATAGCTATTAAATAGTTAAGAACTATTTAATAGCTACCTAGTTAAAATAATTACAAAATTACTAGACATGTGCACCGCTAAAAAATTCGGTTCGTTTTCGGTTCGGATCGATTCGGACTTTTCGAATTTCGTTTCGGATCGAATCTGATTCGGCAAAATTTGAATAAATTTGTTTCGGATTTATTCGGATCCGAATAAATTCGTTTCGGATTTATTCGGATTCGGCTGAATTCGGTTCTATTCCGTTCCGAAATTCGGTATGTTTTTAGTACACTAACACCCATTTAGTACACTAAGTGACTAACACCCATAAACTACCTATGAACCACTAAACCGAGGCCCCCCCACATCGCAAACCCTATAATAACATTATTTAACCCCTAATCTGCCGATCGGATATCGCCGCAACCTACATTATAGCTATTAACCCCTAATCTGCTGTCCCTAACACCGCCGACCCCTACATTATAGTTATTAACCCCAAATCTGCCTCCCCCAACGTCGCCTGCAATCTAACTACAAGTATAACCCCTAATCTGCCGACCCGATATCGCCGCCGCCTACATTATAGCTATTAACCCCTAATCTGCTGTCCCTAACACCGCCGACCCCTACATTATAGTTATTAACCCCTAATCTGCCTCCCCCAACGTCGCCGCAATCTAACTACAAGTATTAACCCCTAATCTGCCGACCCGATATCGCCGCCGCCTACATTATAACTATTAACCCCTAATCTGCTGTCCCTAACACCGCCGACCCCTACATTATAGTTATTAACCCCTAATCTGCCTCCCCCAACGTCGCCGCAATCTAACTACAAGTATTAACCCCTAATCTGCCGACCCGATATCGCCGCCGCCTACATTATAACTATTAACCCCTAATCTGCTGTCCCTAACACCGCCGACCCCTACATTATAGTTATTATCCCCTAATCTGCCTCCCCCAACGTCGCCGCAATCTAACTACAAGTATTAACCCCTAATCTGCCGACCCGATAATCGCCGCCGCCTACATTATAACTATTAACCCCTAATCTGCTGTCCCTAACACCGCCGACCCCCTACATTATAGTTATTAACCCCTAATCTGCCTCCCCCCAACGTCGCCACAATCTAACTACAAGTATTAACCCCTAATCTGCCGACCGCAAATCGCCGCCACTATAATAAATGTATTAACCCCTAAACCGCCGCACTCCCCGCCTCGCAAACACTATAATACATTTTATTAACCCCTAATCTGCCCTCCCTAACATCGCCGCCACCTACCTACAATTATTAACCCCTAATCTCCCGCCCCCATCGTCGCCGCTACTATAATAAAGTTATTAACCCCTAAACCTAAATCTAACCCTAACACTAACACCCCCTAACTTAAATATAATTTAAATAAAACGAGATAAGTTTACTATAGTTAAATAAATGAATCCTATTTAAAACTAAAGACTTACCTGTAAAATAAACCCTAAGATAGCTGCAATATAACTAATAGTTACATTGTAGCTATTTTAGCATTTATTTTTATTTTACAGGCAACTTTGTATTTATTTTAACTAGGTACAATAGTTATTAAATAGTTAATAACTATTTAATAACTACCTAGCTAAAATAAATACAAATTTACCTGTAAAATAAATCCTAACCTAAGTTACAATTACACCTAACACTACACTATCATTAAATTAACTAAATAAATGAATCATATTTAAAACAAAATACTTACCTGTAAAATAAACCCTAATATAGCTGCAATATAACTAATAGTTTACATTGTAGCTATTTTAGCATATATATTTATTTTACAGGCAACTTTGTATTTATTTTAACTAGGTTCAATAGCTATTAAATAGATATTGACTATTTAATAGCTACCTAGTTAAAATAATTACAAAATTACCTGTAAAAATAAATCCTAACCTAAGTTACAATTAAACCTAACACTACACTGTCATTAAATAAATTAACTACAAGTACCTACAATTATCTACAATTAAATAAACTAAAGTACTAAACCCCCCCACTAAATTACAAAAAATAAAAAAATATTACAAGAATTTTAAAACTAATTACACCTAATCTAAGCCCCCTAATAAAATAACAAAGCCCCCAAAATAAAAAAATGCCCTACCCTATACTAAATTACAAAAGTTAACAGCTCTATTACCTTACCAGCCCTGAACAGGGCCCTTTGCGGGGCATGCCCCAAAGAAAACAGCTCTTTTGCCTGTAAAAAAAAAAACACAATCCCCCCCCCACATTACAACCCACCACCCACATACCCCTACTCTAACCCAAACCCCCCTTAAATAAACCTAACACTACCCCCCTGAAGATCTCCCTACCTTGAGTCGTGTTCACTCCAGCCAGGGCCGAAGTCTTCATCCGATGGGGCAGAAGAGGACATCCAGACCGGCAGAAGTCTTCATCCAAGCGGGGCAAGAAGAGGTCTTCCATCCATCATACAAGTACCAAAATACAAACAAACACTAAATTACAAAAAATAATAAAATATTTACAATAATTTTAAACTAATTACACCTAATCTAAGCCCCTACTAGCTATTAATATAGCTTCAATATAACTAATAGTTACATTGTAGCTATTTTAGGATTTATATTTATTTTACAGGCAAATTTGTATTTATTTTAACTAGGTACAATAGCTATTAAATAGTTAATAACTATTTAATAACTACCTAGCTAAAATAAATACAAATGTACCTGTAAAATAAATCATAACCTAAGTTACAATTACACCTAACACTACACTATCATTAAATTTACTAAATAAATGAATCCTATATAAAACTAAAGACTTACCTGTAAAATAAACCCTAATATAGCTGCAATATAACTAATAGTTACATTGTAGCTATTTTAGCATATATATTTATTGTACAGGCAACTTTGTATTTATTTTAACTAGGTACAATAGCTATTAAATAGATATTTACTGTTTAATAGCTACCTAGTTAAAATAATTACAAAATTACCTGTAAAATAAATCCTAACCTAAGTTACAATTAAACCTAACACTACACTATCATTAAATAAATTAACTACAAGTACCTACAATTAAATACAATTAAAAAACTAAACTAAAGTACAAAACCCCCCCCACTAAATTACAAAAAAATAAAAAAATATTACAAGAATTTTAAACTAATTACACCTAATCTAAGCCCCCTAATAAAATAACAAAGCCCCCCAAAATAAAAAAAAAATGCCCTACCCTATACTAAATTACAAAAGTTAACAGCTCTATTACCTTACCAGCCCTGAACAGGGCCTTTTGCGGGCATGCCCCAAAGAAAACAGCTCTTTTGCTGTAAAAAAAAAACACAATACCCCCCCCCACATTACAACCCACCACCCACATACCCCTACTCTAACCCAAACCCCCCTTAAATAAACCTAACACTACCCCCCCTGAAGATCTCCCTACCTTGAGTCGTGTTCACCCAGCCGGGCCGAAGTCTTCATCCGATGGGGCAGAAGAGGACATCCAGACCTGCAGAAGTCTTCATCCAAGCGGGGCAAGAAGAGGTCTTCCATCCATCAGAAAAGTACAAAAAAACAAACAAACACTAAATTAGCAAAAATAATAAAATATTACAATAATTTTAAACTAATTACACCTAATCTAAGCCCCCTACTAGCTATTAATATAGCTACAATATAACTAATAGTTACATTGTAGCTATTTTAGGATTTATATTTATTTTACAGGCAACTTTGTATTTATTTTAACTAGGTACAATAGCTATTAAATAGTTAATAACTACCTAGCTAAAATAAATACAAATTTACCTGTAAAATAAACCCTAACCTAAGTTACAATTACACCAAACACTACACTGTCATTAAATTAACTAAATAAATTAATCCTATATAAAAACTAAATACTTACCTGTAAAATAAACCCTAATATAGCTACAATATAACTAATAGGTTACATTGTAGCTATTTTAGCATTTATATTTATTTTACAGGCAACTTTGTATTTATTTTAACTAGGTACAATAGCTATTAAATAGATATTTTACTGTTTAATAGCTACCTAGTTAAAATAATTACAAAATTACCTGTAAAATAAATCCTAACCTAAGTTACAATTAAACCTAACACTACACTATCATTAAATAAATTAACTACAAGTACCTACAATTAAATACAATGAAATAAACTAAACTAAAGTACAAAAAAAAACAAACACTAAATTACAAAAAATAAAAAAAAATTACAAGAATTTTAAACTAATTACACCTAATCTAAGCCCCCTAATAAAATAACAAAGCCCCCCAAAATAAAAAAAATGCCCTACCCTATACTAAATTACAAAAGTAATCAGCTCTATTACCTTACCATCCCCTTAAAAGGGCCTTTTGCGGGGGCATGCCCCAAAGAAAACAGCTCTTTTGCCTGTAAAAAAAAAACACAATACCCCCCCCCCACATTACAACCCACCACCCACATACCCCTACTCTAACCCAAACCCCCCTTAAATAAACCTAACACTACCCCCCTGAAGATCTCTCTACCGTGTCTTCACCCAGCGGGCCAAAGTCTTCATCCGATCGGGCAGAAGAGGACATCCAGACCGGCAGAAGTCTTCATCCAAGCGGGGCAAGAAGAGGTCTTCCATCCATCAGAAGTCTTGATCCAGGCGGCATCTTCTCTGTTCATCCATCCGGAGCGGAGCGGCAGCATCCTGAAGACATCCCACGCAGAGCATCCTCTTCTTTCTTGATCCGACGACTAGGTGACTGTACCTTTAAGTGACGTCATCCAAGATGGCGTCCCTTGAATTCCGATTGGCTGATAGGATTCTATCAGCCAATCGGAATTAAGGTAGGAAAAATCTGATTGGCTGATTCAATCAGCCAATCAGATTCAAGTTCAATCCGATTGGCTGATCCAATCAGCCAATCAGATTGAGCTCGCATTCTATTGGCTGATCGGAACAGCCAATAGAATGCGAGGTCAATCTGATTGGCTGATTCCATCAGCCAATCGGATTGAACTTGAATCTGATTGGCTGATTGAATCAGCCAATCAGATTTTTCCTACCTTAATTCCGATTGGCTGATAGAATCCTATCAGCCAATCGGAATTCAAGGGACGCCATCTTGGATGACGTCACTTAAAGGTACAGTCACCTAGTCGTCGGATCAAGAAAGAAGAGGATGCTCTGCGTGGGATGTCTTCAGGATGCTGCCGCTCCGCTCCGGATGGATGAACAGAGAAGATGCCGCCTGGATCAAGACTTCTGATGGATGGAAGACCTCTTCTTGCCCCGCTTGGATGAAGACTTCTGCCGGTCTGGATGTCCTCTTCTGCCCGATTGGATGAAGACTTCGGCCCGCTGGGTGAAGACACGGTAGAGAGATCTTCAGGGGGGTAGTGTTAGGTTTATTTAAGGGGGGTTTGGGTTAGAGTAGGGGTATGTGGGTGGTGGGTTGTAATGTGGGGGGGGGGATTGTGTTTTTTTTTACAGGCAAAAGAGCTGTTTTCTTTGGGGCATGCCCCGCAAAAGGCCCTGTTCAGGGCTGGTAAGGTAATAGAGCTGATTACTTTTGTAATTTAGTATAGGGTAGGGCATTTTTTTATTTCGGGGGGCTTTGTTATTTTATTAGGGGGCTTAGATTAGGTGTAATTAGTTTAAAATTCTTGTAATTTTTTTTATTTTTTGTAATTTAGTGTTTGTTTTTTTTGTACTTTAGTTTAGTTTATTTCATTGTATTTAATTGTAGGTACTTGTAGTTAATTTATTTAATGATAGTGTAGTGTTAGGTTTAATAGTAACTTAGGTTAGGATTTATTTTACAGGTAATTTTGTAATTATTTTAACTAGGTAGCTATTAATTAGTCAATAACTATGTAATAGCTATTGTACCTAGTTAAAATAAATACAAAGTTGCCTGTAAAATAAATATAAATGCTAAAATAGCTACAATGTAACTATTAGTTATATTGTAGCTATATTAGGGTTTATTTTACAGGTAAGTATTTAGTTTTATATAGGATTAATTTATTTAGTTAATTTAATGACAGTGTAGTGTTAGGTGTAATTGTAACTTAGGTTAGGGTTTATTTTACAGGTAAATTTGTATTTATTTTAGCTAGGTAGTTATTAACTATTTAATAGCTATTGTACCTAGTTAAAATAAATACAAAGTTGCCTGTAAAATAAATATAAATCCTAAAATAGCTACAATGTAACTATTAGTTATATTGTAGCTATATTAATAGCTAGCAGGGGGCTTAGATTAGGTGTAATTAGTTTAAAATTATTGTAATATTTTATTATTTTTGCTAATTTAGTGTTTGTTTGTTTTTTTTTGTACTTTTCTGATGGATGGAAGACCTCTTCTTGCCCCGCTTGGATGAAGACTTCTGCCGGTCTGGATGTCCTCTTCTGCCCCATCGGATGAAGACTTCGGCCCGGCTGGGTGAACACGACTCAAGGTAGGGAAATCTTCAGGGGGGTAGTGTTAGGTTTATTTAAGGGGGGTTTGGGTTAGAGTAGGGGTATGTGGGTGGTGGGTTGTAATGTGGGGGGGGGATTGTGGTTTTTTTTTTTACAGGCAAAAGAGCTGTTTTCTTTGGGGCATGCCCCGCAAAGGGCCCTGTTCAGGGCTGGTAAGGTAATAGAGCTGTTAACTTTTGTAATTTAGTATAGGTTAGGGCATTTTTTTTATTTTGGGGGGCTTTGTTATTTTATTAGGGGGCTTAGATTAGGTGTAATTAGTTTAAAATTCTTGTAATATTTTTTTTATTTTTTGTAATTTAGTGGGCGGGGGTTTGTACTTTAGTTTAGTTTTTTTAATTGTATTTAATTGTAGGTACTTGTAGTTAATTTATTTAATGATAGTGTAGTGTTAGGTTTAATTGTAACTTAGGTTAGGATTTATTTTACAGGTAATTTTGTAATTATTTTAACTAGGTAGCTATTAAATAGTCAGTATCTATTTAATAGCTATTGAACCTAGTTAAAATGAATACAAAGTTGCCTGTACAATAAATATAAATGCTAAAATAGCTACAATGTAACTATTAGTTATATTGCAGCTATATTAGGGGTTTATTTTACAGGTAAGTCTTTAGTTTTATATAGGATTCATTTATTTAGTTAATTTAATGATAGTGTAGTGTTAGGTGTAATTGTAACTTAGGTTATGATTTATTTTACAGGTAAATTTGTATTTATTTTAGCTAGGTAGTTATTAAATAGTTATTAACTATTTAATAACTATTGTACCTAGTTAAAATAAATACAAAGTTGCCTGTAAAATACATATAAATCCTAAAATAGCTACAATGTAACTATTAGTTATATTGAAGCTATATTAATAGCTAGTAGGGGGCTTAGATTAGGTGTAATTAGTTTAAAATTATTGTAATATTTTATTATTTTTGGTAATTTAGTGTTTGTTTGTATTTTGGTACTTGTATGATGGATGGAAGACCTCTTCTTGCCCCGCTTGGATGAAGACTTCTGCCGGTCTGGATGTCCTCTTCTGCCCCATCGGATGAAGACTTCGTCCCGGCTGGGTGAACACGACTCAAGGTAGGGAGATCTTCAGGGGGTAGTGTTAGGTTTATTTAAGGGGGGTTTGGGTTAGAGTAGGGGTATGTGGGTGGTGGGTTTTAATATGGGGGGGGATTGTGTTTTTTTTTTACAGGCAAAAGAGCTGTTTTCTTTGGGGCATGCCCCGCAAAGGGCCCTGTTCAGGGCTGGTAAGGTAATAGAGCTGTTAACTTTTGTAATTTAGTATAGGGTAGGGCATTTTTTTTTATTTTGGGGGGCTTTGTTATTTTATTAGGGGGCTTAGATTAGGTGTAATTAGTTTAAAATTCTTGTAATATTTTTTTATTTTTTGTAATTTAGTGTTTGTTTTTTTTTGTAATTTAGTGGGGGGGTTTTGTACTTTAGTTTATTTAATTGTAGGTACTTGTAGTTAATTTATTTAATGACAGTGTAGTGTTAGGTTTAATTGTAACTTAGGTTAGGATTTATTTTATAGGTAATTTTGTAATTATTTTAACTAGGTAGCTATTAATTAGTCAATAACTATTTAATAGCTTTTGTACCTAGTTAAAATAAATACAAAGTTGCCTGTAAAATAAATATAAATGCTAAAATAGCTACAATGTAACTATTAGTTATATTGCAGCTATCTTAGGGTTTATTTTACAGGTAAGTATTTAGTTTTAAATAGGAATCATTTATTTAGTTAATTTAATGATAGTGTAGTGTTAGGTGTAATTGTAACTTAGGTTAGGATTTATTTTACAGGTAAATTTGTATTTATTTTAGCTAGGTAGTTATTAAATAGTTATTAACTATTTAATAACTATTGTACCTAGTTAAAATAAATACAAAGTTGCCTGTAAAATAAAAATAAATGCTAAAATAGCTACAATGTAACTATTAGTTATATTGCAGCTATCTTAGGGTTTATTTTACAGGTAAGTCTTTAGTTTTAAATAGGATTCATTTATTTAACTATAGTAAACTTATTTCGTTTTATTTAAATTATATTTAAGTTAGGGGGTGTTAGTGTTAGGGTTAGATTTAGGTTTAGGGGTTAATAACCTTATTATAGTAGCGGCGACGATGGGGGCGGGAGATTAGGGGTTAATAATTGTAGGTAGGTGGCGGCGATGTTAGGGAGGGCAGATTAGGGGTTAATAAAATGTATTATAGTGTTTGCGAGGCGGGAGTGCGGCGGTTTAGGGGGTTAATACATTTATTATAGTGGCGGCGATTTGCGGTCGGCAGATTAGGGGTTAATACTTGTAGTTAGATTGTGGCGACGTTGGGGGGAGGCAGATTAGGGGTTAATAACTATAATGTAGGGGTCGGCGGTGTTAGGGACAGCAGATTAGGGGTTAATAGTTATAATGTAGGCGGCGGCGATATCGGGTCGGCAGATTAGGGGTTAATACTTGTAGTTAGATTGCGGCGACGTTGGGGGGGCAGATTAGGGGTTAATAACTATAATGTAGGGGTCGGTGGTGTTAGGGACAGCAGATTAGGGGTTAATAGCTATAATGTAGGCGGCGGCGATTTGCGGTCGGCAGATTAGGGGTTAATACTTGTAGTTAGATTGCGGCGACGCTGGGGGGGCAGATTAGGGGTTAATAACTATAATGTAGGGGTCGGCGGTGTTAGGGACAGCAGATTAGGGGTTAATAGCTATAATGTAGGCGGCGGCGATATCGGGTCGGCAGATTAGGGGTTAATAGTTGTAGTTAGATTGCGGCGACGTTGGGGGGGGGCAGATTAGGGGTTAATAACTATAATGTAGGGGTCGGCGGTGTTAGGGACAGCAGATTAGGGGTTAATAGTTATAATGTAGGTGGCGGCGATATGCGGTCGGCAGATTAGGGGTTAATAAAATAATGCAGGTGTCAGCGATAGCGGAGGCAGCAGATTAGGGGTTAATAAGTGTTAGATTAGGGGTGTTTAGAGACTCGGGGTACATGTTAGGGTGTTAGGTGCAGACTTAGTGTTTCCCCATAGGAAACAATGGGGCTGCGGTGTTAGTTTTTTTTCAGCCGAAACTCCCATTGTTTCCTATGGGGAAATGCCGAATCTTAACGAGCTAATTCGGATTTATTCGGAGATACGGCAGCTATTTCGGATTCATTCGGTAGATTCGGAAGTATTTTAATTCGGAAATCCGAATCGATCCGAATCTCCGAATTTACCGAATTTACCGAATTTCCGAATTAATCCGAAACGAACCGCACATGTCTAAAAATTACCTGTAAAATAAATCCTAACCTAAGTTACAATTAAACCTAACACTACACTAGCAATAAATTAATTATAAAAAAAAAACCTACAATTATCTACAATTAAACCTAACACTACACTATCAATAAATAAATTAAATAAAATACCTACAAATAAATACAATTAAATAAACTAACTAAAGTACAAAAAATAAAAAAGCTAAGTTACAAAAAATAAAAAAATTAATTACAAACATAATAAAAATATTACAACAATTTTAAGCTAATTACACCTACTCTAAGCCCCCTAATAAAATAACAAAGCCACCCAAAATAAAAAAATGCCCTACCCTATTCTAAAATTAAAATAGAAAAGCTCTTTTACCTTACCAGCCCTTAAAAGGGCCTTTTGCGGAGCATACCCCAAAGAATTCAGCTCTTTTGCCTGTAAAAAAAAACATACAATACCCCCCCCAACATTACAACCCACCACCCACATACCCCTAATCTAACCCAAACCCCCCATTAAATAAACCTAACACTAAGCCCCTGAAGATCTTCCAACCTTGTCTTCACCATGCCAGGTATCACCGATCGCTCCAGGCTCCAAAGTCTTCATCCAAGCCCAAGCGGGGGCTGGAGATCCATCATCCGGCTGAAGTCTTCTATCAAGCGGCGGCTGAAGTGGTCCAGAAGAGGCTCCAAAGTCTTCCTCCTATCCGGGCAGAAGAGTAGATCCGGACCAGCAACCATCTTCTTCCAAGCGGTCACAAGCGGCTCCATCTTGAAGACCTCCGGCACTTGTGTAATTAGTTTTAAATTGTTGGAATATTTTTATTATGTTTGTAATTATTTTTTTTATTTTTTGTAACTTAGTTTTTTTTATTTTTTGTACTTTAGTTAGTTTATTTAATTGTATTTATTTGTAGGTATTTTATTTAATTTATTTATTGATAGTGTAGTTTTAGGTTTAATTGTAGATAATTGTAGGTATTTTATTTAATTAATTTATTGCTAGTGTAGTGTTAGGTTTAATTGTAACTTAGGTTAGGATTTATTTTACAGGTAATTGTGTAATTATTTTAACTAGGTAGCTATTAAATAGTTCTTAACTATTTAATAGCTATTGTACCTAGTTAAAATAAATACAAAGTTGCCTGTAAAATAAATATAAACCCTAAAATAGCTACAATATAATTATAATTTATATTGTAGCTATATTAGGGTTTATTTTACAGGTAAGTATTTAGCTTTAAATAGGAATAATTTATTTAATAAGAGATAATTTATTTCGTTAGATTTAAATTATATTTAACTTAGGGGGGTGTTAGGGTTTAGGGTTAGACTTAGCTTTAGGGGTTAATAAATTTATTAGTAGCGGCGAGGTCCGGTCGGTAGATTAGGGGTTAATAATTGAAGTTAGGTGTTGGCGATGTTAGGGATGGCAGATTAGGGGTTAATACTATTTATTATAGGGTTATTGAGGCGGGAGTGAGGCGGATTAGGGGTTAATACATTTATTATAGTGGCGGTGAGGTCCAGTCGGCAGATTAGGGGTTAATAATTGTAGGTAGGTGGAGGCGACGTTGGGGGCGGCAGATTAGGGGTTAATAAATATAATATAGGGGTCGGCGGTGTTAGGGGCAGCAGATTAGGGGTACATAGGGATAATGTAAGTGGCGGCGGTGTGCGGACGGCAGATTAGGGGTTAAAAAATTTCAATAGAGTGGCGGTGATGTGGGGGGGCCTCGGTTTAGGGGTACATAGGTAGTTTATGGGTGTTAGTGTACTTTAGAGCACAGTAGTTAAGAGCTTTATGAACCGGCGTTAGCCCAGAAAGCTCTTAACTACTGACTTTTTGCTGCGGCTGGAGTTTTGTCGTTAGATTTCTAACGCTCACTTCAGCCACGACTCTAAATACCGGCATTAGAAAGATCCCATTGAAAAGATAGGATACGCAATTGACGTAAGGGGATCTGCGGTATGGAAAAGTCGCGGCTGGAAAGTGAGAGTTAGACCCTTACCTACAATACTTACTCTAAATACCAGCGGTAGCCCAAAACCAGCGTTAGGAGCCTCTAACGCTGGTTTTGACGGCTAACGCCAAACTCTAAATCTAGGCCTTTGTAAGTAAAATTGACTAAATGTCATCACAATATAGCTTACGCCTAAATTTATTAATGTATGCTACAGGAGCTCATTAAGCAGACGAGATAACGTAGGGAACAGTTAATATATTTAGAAGTAAGCTTTATTGTGATGACATTTAATTTTATTTATATATGAAGTTGTAAGTAAGAAGTGATGTGCGCGGTCAAAAACGTTTAGTATTTCAATAACATGACAGTGTGAAAATGTCCTAACATCTTCAAGTGCGCATGCCTGTGTCCGCTTTAAAATGGAAATGCAAGACTTAATTTTCCTCCCTCATTGAGATTTGCTACCTTGAGGTGCGCATGCTCAAAATCACGTAATCGCATATGTTTGAAAATAATGTGTGGAATGCAATACATAATGACACGCATGCGCACATCCAGGTAGCAAATCTCAATGAGGGAGGAAAATTGTGCTAAAGGGTCAGATAGTTAAAAGCCAAAGGATTTAAAGTAACAGATAGTACTTGACAGTGTTGAAAGCCACAAATAGATTAAGGTAAGGATTATCATGGAGAAATTGCTTTGAGATCTGACTGTATGCAGGATTGCAGTCGAATTGCTTAATGAACAAATGAAGAATAAATAGACAATGCAATAACACTTACTTTGACTTCTAAACAAGCAGAAGTAAAAATGTTCTGATTGGATACATTACCATCTTGTTTGCTGTAATTGATTTTCAATGGCCATACTTTCCCCACAACTTCCCTTATTTGGAGAAACCAATCTGAATGTATTACTGGAGTAGGCACATCTGCCACTATCATTTTGTTAGCAAAGCTTGCCTTGTTTTGCAGTTCCTTATTTCATCATCTGTACTGAGGCAAATTAGGGACATATATGTGGCATGGGTAGAATTGTGAAGTTTGGGTGTGCACTTTCAATTCTTAAAAATCCTCTTGAAAAAGGGGACAAAATAAATAATGAAAAAATACTCCAACATATTTTTTAACTACTCATAATTAAACATTTTTTATCACAATCTCAAGATTTTATTTTTTTGTCCATTTATAGATTGTTTGATTAAATGTGTGAGTTTCTAGCAAGTGGTTGACTTTTAATGTGTAAGGTTTGATATAAAAGAAGACATGGAAGAAAGCAATTGAAAGTGAATAGAGTCAATTGGTTTCATTTTAAATTAAAAAAGAAAATACTTCAAGGTATATGCAACCCAAAATGATTTTTTGATGACTCAGAACATATCATTTTATTTTTTTAAATGTGCTAATTCAATCTAAATTGTTTGTATTAAGAAGAGATATGTACTTATCCGAAAAATACTTGTAAACATTATAAAAACAATAATAATAAAAAAGTGCTAAATTACATCTATTAAACTTATTTTGTTCTCTTAATATCCTTTGTTGAAAATCAGGTAGGTTATTTTAAGAAGCGTGCACATGCATGGGGCACTAGGACACTAAATGGCAGCAGTTTTTTCCTACTGTGCAGTGATCCAGACATGTGCACGCTACCTACCTAGGTATGCTCTTATCAAATCTGATAATAGAAGTAAATTGGAAAAACTGTGGGTTTCATGTCTGTTGAAATGAATTAGAATGGGATTTGCATTTGGCACTGTTACAAAATTCCAAACTTTGGCGCTTGAATTTAGATCCAGGTTAATTTATTTAAAGGGACAGTTTAGTCAAAATTAAACTTTTGTGATTCAGATAGGGCATGCAATTTTAAACTACTTTCCAATTGACTTTTATCATCAAATTTGCTTTGTTCCCTTGGTGGTATTTTTGAAAAGCTAAACCTAGCTAGACTAAAACTGATTTCTTAACCGTTATAAACAGCCTCTTAGCTCAGAGCATTTTGAAAGTTTTTCACAGTTAGACACTGCTAGTTCATGTGTGTCGTATAGATAACATTGTGCTCACTTCTGTGGAGCTATTTAGTAGTCTATACTAATTGGCTAAACTGCATGTCTGTCAAAAGCACTGAGATGAGGGGGCAGTCTGCAGATGCTTAGATGCAAGGTAATCACAGAGGAAAAACATATATAAATATGACTGTGTTGGTTATGCAAAACTGGGGAATGGGTAATAAAGGGATTATCAATCTTTTTAAACAATAAAACATCTGGTGTAAACTGTCCCTTTAATTACAATGATCAATTTCTTTCTAAGGCAAAATTGTCCATAATAACTTATGACACATAAATTACTAACTACTGTGGCATACATTAAAGCTTACAATTGTTCTAATTAAAAACATGATGCATTTACTAACATTCTATCGCCTAGATTTAGAGTTTGGCGTTAGCCGTCAAAACCAACGTTAGAGGCTCCTAACGCTGGTTTTGGGCTATCGCTGTTATTTAGAGTTAGTCAGGAAAGGGTCTAACGCTCACTTTGCAGCCGCGACTTTTCCATACGCAGATCCCCCTACGCCATTTGCGTATCCTATCTTTTCAATGGGCTCTTTCTAATGCCGGTATTTAGAGTCTTGGCTGAAGTGAGCGTTAGAAATCTAATGACAAAACTCCAGCCGCAGAGAAAAGTCAGGAGTTAAGAGCTTTCTGGGCTAACGCCGGTTCATAAAGCTCTTAACTACTGTGCTATAAAGTACACTAACACCCATAAACTACCTATGTACCCCTAAACTGAGGTCCCCCCACATCGCCGACACTCTATTAAAATTTTTTAACCCCTAATCTGCCGACCGCACACCGCCGCCACCTACGTTATCCCTATGTACCCCCAATCTGCTGCCCCTAACACCGCCGACCCCTATATTATATTTATTAACCCCTAATCTGCCGCCCCCAACGTCGCCTCCACCTACCTACAATTATTAACCCCTAATCTGCCGACTGGATCTCACCACTACTATAATAAATGTATTAACCCCTAATCCGCCTCACTCCTGCCTCAATAACCCTATAATAAATAGTATTAACCCCTAATCTGCCCTCCCCAACATCGCCGACACCTAACTTCAAGTATAAACCCCTAATCTGCCGACCGGACCTCACCGCTACTCTAATAAATTTATTAACCCCTAAAGCTAAGTCTAACCCTAACACTAACACCCCCTTAAGTTAAATATAATTTAAATCTAACAAAATAAATTAACTCTTATTAAATAAATTATTCCTATTTAAAGCTAAATACTTACCTGTAAAATAAACCCTAATATAGCTACAATATAAATAATATATATATATATATATAATAATATAAATAATAATTATATTGTAGCTATTTTAGGATTAATATTTATTTTACAGGCAACTTTGTATTTAATTTAACCAGGTACAATAGCTATTAAATAGTTAAGAACTATTTAATAGCTACCTAGTTAAAATAATTACAAAATTACCTGTAAAATAAATCCTAACCTGAGTTACAATTAAACCTAACACTACACTATCAATAAATTAATTAAATACAATACCTACAAATAAATACAATTAAATAAACTAACTAAAGTACAGCCAATCGGATTGAACTTGAATCTGATTGGCTGATTCCATCAGCCAATCAGAATTTTCCTACCTTAATTCCGATTGGCTGATAGAATCCTATCAGCCAATCGGAATTCGAGGGACGCCATCTTGGATGACGTCCCTTAAAGGAACCGTCATTCGCCGGGAAGTCGTCGGTGAAGATGGATGTTCCGCGTCGGCGGGATGAAGAGGATCCGGAAAAAGAAGATTGAAGATGCCGCTTGATAGAAGACTTCATCCGGATCATGGACCTCTTCAGCTCCCGCTTGGATCAAGACTTCAACCGGATCATGGACATCTTCAGCCCCCGCTTGGGCCAAGACTTCAGCCGGATCATGGACATCTTCAGCCCCCGCTTGGGCTTGGATGAAGACGTCGGAGCCTGGATCGATCGGTGGTACCCGGTGTGGTGAAGATAAGGTAGGATGATCTTCAGGGGCTTAGTGTTAGGTTTATTTAAGGGGGGTTTGGGTTAGATTAGGGGTATGTGGGTGGTGGGTTGTAATGTTGGGGGGAGTATTGTATGTTATTTTTTACAGGCAAAAGAGCTGAATTCTTTGGGGCATGCCCCGCAAAAGGCCCTTTTAAGGGCTGGTAAGGTAAAAGAGCTTTTCTATTTGTATTTTAGAATAGGGTAGGGCATTTTTTTATTTTGGGGGGCTTTGTTATTTTATTAGGGGGCTTAGAGTAGGTGTAATTATCTTAAAATTGTTGTAATATTTTTCTAATGTTTGTAAATATTTTTTTATTTTTTGTAACAGTTCTTTTTTTATTTTTTGTACTTTAGTTAGTTTATTTAAATGTATTTATTTGTAGGTATTTTATGTAATTAATTTATTGATAGTGTAGTGTTAGGTTTAATTGTAACTTAGGTTAGGATTTATTTTACAGGTAATTTTGTAATTATTTTAACTAGGTAGCTATTAAATAGTTCTTAACTATTTAATAGCTATTGTACCTAGTTAAAATAAATACAAAGTTGCCTGTAAAATAAATATAAATCCTAAAATAGCTACAATATAATTATTATTTATATTGTAGCTATCTTAGGGTTTATTTTACAGGTAAGTATTTAGCTTTAAATAGGAATAATTTATTTAATAAGAGTTAATTTATTTCGTTAGATTGAAATTATATTTAATTTAGGGGGGTGTTAGGGTTAAGGTTAGACTTAGCTTTAGGGGTTAATAAATTTATTAGAGTAGCGGTAAGGTCCGGTCGGCAGATTAGGGGTTAATACTTGAAGTTAGGTGTCAGCGATGTTAGGGAGGGCAGATTAGGGGTTAATACTATTTATTATAGGGTTAGTGGGGCGGATTAGGGGTTAATAACTTTATTATAGTAGCGGTGAGGTCCGGTCGGCAGATTAGGGGTTAATTATTGTAGGTAGCTGGCGGCGACGTTGTGGGGGGCAGATTTGGGGTTAATAAATATAATATAGGGGTCGGCGGTGTTAGGGGCAGCAGATTAGGGGTACATAGGTATAATGTAGGTTGCGGCGGTGTACGGGGCGGCAGATTAGGGGTTAAAAAAAATATGCAGGGGTCAGCGATAGCGGGGGTGGCAGATTAGGGGTTAATAAGTATAAGGTTAGGGGTGTTTAGACTCCGGGTTCCTTTAAGGGTGTTAGGTGCAGACTTAGGAAGTGTTTCCCCATAGGAAACAATGGGGCTGCGTTAGGAGCTGAACGCTGCTTTTTTGCAGGTGTTAGGGTTTTTTTCAGCTCAAACTGCCCCATTGTTTTCTATGGGGGAATCGTGCATGAGCACGTTTTTGAAGCTGGCCGCGTCCGTAAGCACTGCTGGTATTGAGAGTTGCAGTGGCGGTAAATATGCTATACGCTCCTTTTTTTTAGCCTAACGCAGCCATTCTGTGAACTCTAAATACCAGCGGTATTTAAAAGGTGCGGGGGGAAAAAAGCCAGCGTTAGATACGTGGGTCGTTACCGACAAAACTCTAAATCTAGCCGTATGTGACCAAAAATACTATCAAAAGGGCAGATGATCTAAAAGGTATCTGGTTTTGTAAGAAATCTCACCAGCACTATAAAGCCCCTATTGGAATTCCCTAAAGAGTTTTAAAGGGGCATAAAACCCCCTTTTTTTCATGATTCAGATAGAGAATACAATTAGACACCATTCAGCAAGCGCTACCCAGGTCTGAACCAGGTCTAAGCTTACATTCCTGCTTTTTTTTCTTCAAATAAAGACACCAAGAGGTGAAATTGAAAATAGGAGTAAATTAAAAAGTTGCTTAAAATTGCAAGCTCTGTCTGAATCATGAAAAAAATATGGGTTTTATATCCCTTTGACCTTGAGAACAGTTTTGCAAACAGGCATTTTCTGCATTTAAAGTGAATGCAAAGTTTCACAAATTAGTGCCAGGTTTTTTAAAATACTATTAAAAACAGGGGAACTTTCATTCATGAAAATTTTACATTGCAGCGTTTTTAAAAAAATACTTTTTTCTTCAGCAAAGCCAGACCGGCAACCCCCCACATCCTCTGTACTTACATCAGCAATGACAAAACTGGCTTCCTCCAATTATGGCTTCCCCCCAGAGCGTCCATCTCGTGAGGCCACGCCGTGATTGGAGGAAGCCGGTTTAGTCATTGATGTGCTAAGTACTGCATGAGAAGTGGTCTAGCTTTGCTGCAGAAAAAGGTAAGTAGTTTTAAAAAAACGCTGCAATGTAAATTTTTGAAGGATATGCATACATTGGAATAAGGCTCACAAAAACAAAAAGGTAATTTAAGAATCTTATGAAACTAGGTATGTGCATTTGAAGGTTTCGGAGGCCGCTCTCAGCATTTGGCTTTTTTCGGTGCAGGATTTCTTCTTGTGAAAATGTAACACACTAAGGGCAAGATTACAAGTTGCGTGGCAATTTTCGCAATTGTGAAAACACAGCGTGCGTTAGGGGTTTTGCACATTTGGGGTTGCGCAGGCAATACAAGTTGAAAAATAACTTATTTTGTGCATGCGTTAACCCAAATACTGTGCATAAACGAACTTGTGTTTTCACGTGCGCATGCATGTATTCCCCCATAGAGATCAATGGAGAGAAAAAAAAGTGGAAAAACCTAACACCCGAGATTGCGCAAACTCCATCACATTTAGACATGTATACATGTATGTCTCTCAAAGTTAAAGTCACTCATTGTTTTTTTTTTTTCTTCTAATAGCCGAGATCTCATATCTTTCTATCTATTGGGTACTTGTAAAGCGCAAACTAATCACCCGTGAGGGTCTCAAGGCGCTATGGGGGGGGGGGGGAGAGGGGGGCTAAGGGAAGACGATTCATTCAAAGAGCCAGGTCTTGAGGTCCTTCCTGAAGTTTGTAAGGGAGGTGGATTGTCTGAGGTGCAGCGGGAGGGAGTTCCATGACCTTGCTGCCATATAGGAGAATATATATCTTTGAGCCCTTTATAACTTGTGTGCATTTTTTAAAAAAATATTTTTTATTAGACAGTGTTAATATGAGTGTAAGTGTACTTTGTAATGTATTTTTGAAGTGTTTTGTGAAACTTTTTTGTTGCGCAAACCAGTTAACTACAGCTCTTCGAGAGCGGAAGGGATTATTGTGTAAAAGGCGATTGCAATTTTTCAAGACTTGTTATATCAGGGCAATGGATATTTCTTGCGAAAAGACCAAATCACATGCGGAAATTACATACTGCGCGACTTGTAATCTTACCCTAAGTTTTTTTTTTAAATAGTTTTTTATTGAGGTTTTGCAATATAAACAACATACAATGATCGCCTTGTAGCGTCAAGGACACATTTAGCATTGATTAAGATACATTGACATTTGTAAGGAAAAGATATAAACACAACAATGCTGAACAACAAATAGGCTTCTTAAACTTTTGAGACAATTGGTCGCGAAAGCTAAGAGGCATATGGTAGTCAGGTGAGCTGCCACTTGTGGGCTTTATAATTATATCGAAGATAGTCCCCACATCCACAGGGGGAATACTCTAAGATCTTCTAATGTAAAACGAACAAGATGTGGGGAGTTAGCTCTTATGATGTCCATACTTAGACCATAGTGAAAAAAAGGGGTAAGAAGAAATTCAGCCGCTCAAAATATGGGGGAGGAGGGGGCGGAGCCTTCTATAATATAACAGAAATGGAGCCAGGGGGTTAAGAAAAGGTTAAATAGTATTCGTAGAGGAGTAGTTATACTTAATGGCAGGAATCCATAGCAGGGTATAAAGACTATCTATTGTGCAACATAGTGTTGCACAATTTATAACCTAGTCTAGGTTCTCAATCAGGGCAGGGACTAGTATAGGACAGTAGGAAAAAATATATCACTTAATCATAATCCTTAAGCATAATACACAGTCACAACAATAGTAATAAAATATTGAGATAAAGCTTGACTGACGCCGAGTAAGTATAGGAGATGTAGGCCAAGCATTATAAACATCTAAATAAATGTTGGCAGTGGCATATATACTGTATAAAAGCTTTGAATAAAGGCAAACAATACACCTCGCGGACAGAATAAATAGTCACATAGATAGTCAGCAGTTCTACATCAGTGGATAAGTAGTTCCCCAGTAACTCTAAGGAGAGGGGGGTAATAAGCATAATGTTTTGTATAGAATAAATCCTGCCGTGTCTCGGTAATGATACTGGCCGGTGGCATATTAATCCTATCAACAACGGACTAAGCAGAATGCAAGGCCTAAAGTTAGGTAGGTAGAATAGTTATGACTACATTAATAGTTATTAGTGTAACAATGCCATAAGATACAGTATATATCTGAGAAAAAGAAGGTGAAAACCTTCCAGTGGATGGTGGTAATAGTGATCAAGCTATGGATTAAACATAAAACTAGAAATGAACTAGTTCCAAAGAAACATACAACCCACAGGATATCAAACTTATAAACAAGTTAACAATAGGTGCGAACAAGTAAGTATTAGCATCCCCCCAGTCATGTAGAGCAGAGGAATAGGGTTAGGAGAAGCCTCCAACACAAAACAGTCATAAACCTCAAAGTGTCCCAGGTGTAGACATTTGGGAAGCGGATTATCTCAGCCATCAGACATTACATCCAGGGGAGTGGTCTCTCCATCCAGATGTGTTTTTTCAGATTGTACAGATGTGGGGTCTTCCACAAATAGATCTGATGGATTCCCATCAAAACTTCCCAGATACCTTTCCAGGTCCTGGGATCCTCAGGTGGAGATGGTGGATGTGTTAGAAGTTCCTTGGTCATACCAACTTGCTTATATTTTTCCGCCTCTAGTTCTTCTTCCAAGGGTGATCTCCAAGATCATAATGGAGCAATTGCATGTGTTTCTGATAGCACCAACATGGCCTAATAGGTTTTGGTATGCAGATCTTGTCCGGATGTCCAGTTGCCAAACTTGGTCACTTCCTTTAAGGCCAGACCTTCTGTCTCAAGGGCTTTTTTCCATCAGGATCTCAAATCACTAAATTTGAAGGTATGGAAGGTATGTAAATTGAATGTTTAGTGCTTAGCCATAGAGGTTTCTCTGGCTAATTATTCTGACTGATTAATACTATGTCGCAGGCTTGCAAGTCTGTTTCAAGGAAGATTTATTATCGGGGTTGGAAAACCTATATTTAATGGTGTTCTTCTCATAAATTCTCTTGGCATTTTTTTAGAATTCCTAGAATTTTACAGTGTCTTCAGGACGGTTTGAATAAAGGTTTGTCTGCAAGTACTTTGAAGGGACAAATCTCTGCTCTTTCTGTTTTATTTCATAGAAAGATTGCTAAACTTCCTGATATTCACTGTTTTGTTCAGGGTTTGGTCCGTATCAAGCCTGTTATTAAGTCTATTTCTCCTCCATGGAGTCTTATTTTGGTTTTGAAGGTTTTGCAGGCTCCTCCTTTTGAGCCTATGCATTCTTTTGATATTAAACTACTCTCTTGGAAAGTATTGTTCCTTTTGGCTATCTCTTCTGCTAGAAGAGTTTCTGAATGGTCTGCTCTCTCTTGTGAGTCTCCTTTTCTGATTTTCCATCAGGATAAAGCTGTTTTGAAGAATTTGTTTAAATTTCTTCCTAAGGTTGTGAATTCTAACATTAGTAGGGAAATTGGCGTTCCTTCCTTGTGTCAGAATCCTAAGAATTCTCTTGAAAAATCGTTACTCTTTAGATGCGGTAAGGGCTTTGAAATACTATGTTGAGGCTACTAAGGATTTCAGGAAGACTTCTAGTCTATTTGTTGTCTTTTCTGGTTCTAGGAAAGGTCAGAAAGCCTCTGCCATTTTTTTGGCCTCTTGGTAAAAGCTTTTGATTCACAAGACTTATTTGGAGGTGGGACAGTCTCTGCCTCAGAGAATTACAGCTCATTCTACTAGATCAGTCACCACTTCTTGGGCTTTTAAGAATGAAGCTTCAGTTGATTTTAGTGATGTCGTGAATCTAAAAATTTGGGTTCGTGAACATCGAACGCAAACTTCCCCAAAAGTTTGCTAAAGGGCGAACCGGGCAAACCGCCATAGACTTCAATGGGCAGGCGAATTTTAAAACCCACAGGGACTCTTTCTGGCCACAATAGTGATGGAAAAGTTGTTTCAAGGGGACTAACACCTGGACTGTGGCATGCCGGAGGGGGATCCATGGCAAAACTCCCATGGAAAATTAAATAGTTGATGCAGAGCCTGGTTTTAAGCCATAAAGGGCATAAATCACCTAACATTCCTAAATTGTTTGGAATAATGTGCTTTAAAACATCAGGTATGATGTTGTATCGATCAGGTAGTGTAAGGGTTATGCCCGCTTCACAGTGACAGACCAAACTCCTGCAGCGGGTACAACATTATCATCATCACACTGTACGTCCATGTGTGTAATGTTGCCTAAGATATATCCCTGTTATCTACATCCTCTGGCAATAATGGTTGCACATCACTCATTTCTTCCAACTGATGTGTAAATAACTCCTCTGACAGATCAAGTGAAGTGGCTGTGGTGCTAGTGTTGGTGGTGGTGGCAGGCGGGCGAGTGGTAACTTGAGAGGTGCCCGAAGCTAAGCTGGAGGAGGATGGTGCATCAAGGTTCCGAGCTGAAGCTGTAGAAGATTGGGTGTCCTGTGTTAGCCAGTCAACTATGTCCTCAGAAATGTTCGAGTTCGGGGTATGTGGCCTCTGAACACTGGGCATTATTCTAGGGCCAAAGGGAATCACAGCACCACAAACACGATGGCCCCTGCGGGGTGGCCTGCCTCTGCCTGTCATTTTTTTTTTTTCGATTGGTGGTACTATGCGTGCAAGCTACTGTGACAACAGATATGAGTAGCACTGTGCACTGGCAGAAGTTGGAAGAGTAGACGCTGTAGGCCTGACACACATGCTTGCAGACAACTAAATGCTATTCAATCTATTACAGTCAAAATTGTATTTTTTTTTAAATGTACACTACTGTTACACCAGATATGAGTTGCACTGGTGTGACACTGTGCTCTGGCAGGCACTGAAATGCACATGTGTGAAGGAAACTGACTGCTATTTTTTAACACAGTCAAAAAAGTGTTGTTTTTTTTAAAATCTACACTACTGTTAGACCACATATGAGTTACACTGGGGTGACACTGTGCCCTGGCAGGCAGGCACTGAAACACACATGTGTGAAGGAAACTGACTGCTATTTTTTAACACAGTCAAAAAAGTGTTGTTTTTTTTAAAATCTACACTACTGTTAGACCAGATATGAGTTGCACTGGGGTGACACTGTGCCCTGGCAGGCAGGCCCTGAAACGCACACGTGTGAAGGAAACTGACAGCTATTTAAAGATAAAGAGATGTGTGCACTCTACTGTTGAAATAAATATAAACGACCAGGTGCCTGCAGTCATAAAGCAATATTCACAATAAAATAGTAAAGAAGAGACATAACTATTATTATCTATAGTTATGTAAAAGAATGACAAGGCGGCACTCAAAGGGCAAGGAAAATAAGTGGTTTATTTTTCTCAATCTCTATACCCCAGGGACATCAAATAACCCCAAACTAATATGTGCATTTAAAAGGAGGAAATAAACATTACCAGGCCTGGTATTCTATACAATCTAAACACATAGTAACTATACATATCAAGAAAGCACAACAGTGTACAACACACTTCCTTAGTATAAATATAACTAGGCATTATGTAGGATTAAGTTCGACAATATAACCATTAATTATTGAGAAACAAATGTCCCAAACCTAGAGCACTTAGTGTGTATCACACGCTCCATAAAGAATGGATCAGTTGCCACAAAAGAGTTCCAGTGTTCCTGTGTGAACCAGCTGATAACAGAAAATCAGCCTCACCACATATTTGCGGTAAATTCCTTTAGCCTGCTGGATTCGTTTCCACCAGATCCGTCACAGAAAACTGCACTCCTACAGCAGCGGACTCCGGTATATCCACGGCACAATAAACCTCCTCTTTAACATTGCACCTTGACGATTGCAAGAAGGAAGCTCTTGGAAACAAGGCTGCTGTTGTATGCGCTGGTAAAGCAATTTCACAGTGAACACGGTACTTCCATTGCTAACTGCCAGGTAAGTATTCCTCCACTTCAAAAGTTGCCGCTCTCATGAACGTCAGGCATGGCGTGTTTCGCCCCTCCCCTTTGTGGGCTGACCTTAGGGCTTCATCAGATCCGATGAAGCCCTAAGGTCAGCCCACAAAGGGGAGGGGCGAAACACGTCATGCCTGATGTTCATGAGAGCAGCAACTTTTGAAGTGGAGGAATACTTACCTGGCAGTTAGCAATGGAAGTACCGTGTTCACTGTGAAGTTGCTTTACCAGCGCACACAACAGCAGCCTTGTTTCCAAGAGCTTCCTTCTTGCAATCGTCAAGGTGCAATATTAAAGAGGAGGTTTATTGTGCCGTGGATATACCGGAGTACGCTGCTGTAGGAGTGCAGTTTTCTGTGACGGATCTGGTGAAAACGAATCCAGCAGGCTAAAGGAATTTACCGCGAATCTGTAATGAGGCTGCTTTTCTGTTATCAGCTGGTTCACACAGGAACACTGGAACTTTTTTGTGGCAACTGATCCATTTATGGAGCGTGTGATACACACTAAGTGCTCCAGGTTTGGGACATTTGTTTCTCAATAATTAATGGTTATATTGTTGCAACTTAATCTTACATAACGCCTAGTTATAATTATACTAAGGAAGTGTGTTGTACACTGTTGTGCTTTCTTGATATGTATAGTTACTATGTGTTTAGATTGTATAGAATACCAGGCCTGGTAATGTTTATTTCCTCCTTTTAATTGCACATAATAGTTTGTGGTTATTTGATGTCCCTGGGGTATTGAGATTGAGAAAAATAAACCACTTATTTTCCTTGACCTTAGAGTGCCGCCTTGTCATTTTTTACATAACTATAGATAATAATGGTTATGTCTCTTCTTTACTATTTTATTGTGAAAACTGACAGCTATTATTTACCATGTACATTACTGTTACACCAGATATGAGTTGCACTGGGGTGACACTGTGCCCTGGCAGGCACTGAAACACACATGTGTGAAGGAAACTGACTGCTATTATTTAACACAGTCAAAAAAGTGTTGTTTTTTTTTAAATCTACACTACTGTTACACCAGATATGAGTTGCACTGGTGTGACACTGTGCCCTGGCAGGCAGGCACTGAAACGCACACGTGTGAAGGAAACTCACTGCTATTATTTCACAGTCAAAAAAGTGTTGTTTTTTTTAAATCTACACTACTGTTACACCAGATATGAGTTGCACTGGGGTGACACTGTGCCCTGGCAGGCAGGCACTGAAACGCACACGTGTGAAGGAAACTGACTGCTATTATTTAACACAGTCAAAAAAGTGTTGTTTTTTTTTTAAATCTACACTACTGTTACACCAGATATGAGTTGCACTGGGGTGACACTGTGCCCTGGCAGGCAGGCACTGAAACGCACACGTGTGAAGGAAACTGACTGCTATTATTTAACACAGTCAAAAAAGTGGTTTTTTTTTAAATTTACACTACTGTTACACCAGATATGAGTGGTGGCACTGGGCAAGTGGGCACAGTATACACTGTGAGCCTGACACACACGCTGGCAGGCAGGCAACTGCAATTAGATTACACAGAAAAATAAATAAAAAGCAGACTGATGTTCTAGCCCTAAAAAGGGCTTTTTGGGGTGCTGTCCTTACAGCAGAGATCAGATGAGTCCTTCAGGACTGTAGTGGACACTGAATACACTAGCCTAGCTATCAATTTCCCTATTAAATCAGCAGCAGCTACACTGTCCCTCCTCTCACTAAGAATGCAGCTTCCAAATGAATCTAAAATGGATGCTGTCCATGAGGTGGGAGGGTCTGGGAGGGAGTGTCTGCCGCTGATTGGCTGTAATGTGTCTGCTGACTGTGAGGTAAAGGGTCAAAGTTTACTCAATGATGAAGAATAGGGGGCAGATCGAACATCGCATATGTTCGCCCGCCGCGGCGAACGCGAACATGCTATGTTCGCCGGGAACTATTCGCCGGCGAACTATTTGCGACATCACTATTATATTTGCAAAGCAGCAACTTGGTCTTCTTTGCATACAGTTACAAAATTTTACCATTTCGATGTATTTGCTTCTTCTGAAGCAGTCTTTGGTAGAAAAGTTCTTCAGGTAGCTGTCTCAGTTTGATTCTCCTGTTTATAAGAAGAACTTATTTTTTGGATTTAATTTCTCAGCGGAAATAGCTGTTTTTATTTTATCCCTTTATTTTATCATCTCTAGTGACTCTTCTGTGGTCTTCCACATGTTTAGTATTTTATCCCATACGTCACTAGCTCATGGACTCTTGCCGTTTACATGAAAGAAAACATAATTTATGTAAGAACTTACCTGATAAATTAATTTCTTTCATAATGGCAAGAGTCCATGAGGCCTACCCTGTTTTTGGTGGTTATATCTTTTTGTATAAAAGCACACTATTATTTTCCAGTTCCTCTTTTTTGTATGCTTTTTTACTCCTTTTTACACCTCACTACTTGGCTATACGTTAAACTAAGGTGTGAGTGTGGTTGGAGGTGTATTTATAGGCATTTTGAGGTTTGGGAAACTTTGCACCCTCCTGGTAGGAATGTATATCCCATACATCACTAGCTCATGGACTCTTGCCATTATGAAAGAAATTAATTTATCAGGTAAATTCTTACATAAATTATACTTTTATCTATCTAGTAAGTGTTATATTACTAGTGTGTTGCGATTGTCTTACAATAAATACTACCTTGAATCGAGGATTGCGCTGTCTCCCTCTCTATTATTTCATTTTTGTTAATTTATTACTGACACTAAATATACTGTACAAAGGGGTTAATTCCAAAGTACTGTAATGTAACCTTATGCGGTGTTAAAGGTCTATTGTATATGTCCGTTACTGTTGGATTCACAGTTTTCATCGCAATAAATAAATACTTAAAGGGATATGAAAGTGCTTCTTTAGAAACATTTTTTTTTAATGTAAACATAAAAAGAAACAGATTGTTTAAAAAAACAAAACAGCAAACAACTTACTTGTTTTCTTGCAAAATGAGCACTTAAGGATTCTCAGTATAGCCACTGCCTATAGTTACGTAAGGAAGCAGACAAGTTGCATTCTTCCTCTTCTAAGCATGGGCATCAAACATGACTTCCTGTTTCTCAAGTCTTGTTAATAAGCAGTAAACCAACTTATGTTACTCTAGAAGATTTATGGCATCAAGCTAGATATGCCTTCATGTACAGAAACCAGCCCCCTTGTGAGGCTGTGACAGGAAGTAATGGACACTACACAAATAAAATTAAAAAAGGAATAAAAGATAAAATCATTTAAAATAATGAATAATACATATTGCAATGTTTTCTACCAAGTATAACCCACTGCTTTGTGCTTTTAATTGCAACAATGAAACAAACTATTTATATCCTTTTAACAATTTAAAGCACATTTTTGGGCAGAGCTTGCTGCCTTTCATGATTGACGCACAAGTGTGCCTTGGTCAACTATCTACCCTGATCTAGCTCATAAAGGGCTGCAATCCAATGGATACATATTGCGGACCTGTGTAAAGACACAGTGAGATTGGAGATGAAGAAGTGAGGTCCAACGTGCAGAAGGATATGTCTATTTACTCATGCTGCTCCTGAAGGCAAGGAGGCCACATGGCTAGATCTTTAGGTGCATTTTTTAAAGGGACATGATACCCAAATGTTGAAGCTCTTGAAAGTGCTGCAACAGAGCTATAAAAAGCTGACTAGAAAATATCCCCTGAACATCTCATCATATGTAATAAAAGAAAGATATTTTACTTCAAGATTTCTTTTGTAGCCACATCCTATTGTAAAGGGACTTTAAGCAGCCAATCAGGATGCATCTGACATGGGCAGAAACAGTCATGTTATTTTCCTAGTCAGTTTAATTAAGTTTACTATGAAATCTTGAGAGATGTAAGTGAAATCTTATTAGATAACATTTAGATAACAGTAAAGAAAAGTATGACATTAGCAATAATGAAGCTGATTGGCTGTTTTATTTATTTATTTTTACATGCAGCTGACAGTAGCTGAAGGTTAGCTGTTCACAGAGCACTTACTGTTGTTAGCTGAAGACATTTTGAGGTAAAATATCTTCCTTGTTTACATAGAGAGTTTTTCAGCTATGCTGCATTACTTTAAGGTGATTTAGCATATGGGTATTATGTCCCTTTAAGCCAATGTGCACCAAGCTGACTCTCCAGTAATAGAAACTTGCTGAATTCCCTGCCAATCTAATTTGGATCACAATCTTTTAGACTACAGGAGGGAAAGTTATTTACTGCACAGAATACTAGAAAAAGCAAAAGCATTCTTCTCGACATAAGCTCCATGTACTACAATATGATATATCTGATCAGGAAGCAAAGTTTTTAATACAAATATGCTTTGAGGCAAGTGTTACATATATTATATTCCATTTGTTGCAGTGAGAGCCTTGGGGCTTTAGTAGTGTGTGGATGGATTCTGCTTTAACTAACAACTTGGAATACTAACTGCAACTTATGAAATCCCCGTATGATTTAAATGTACAATACCTGGAGCATAATATTAAGCTACTAGCACTGCACTTCCATATGTAATACACCTGTGGTGAATAATCTGATAAACTTTGGGAAAAAACTAAATTTATGCATACCTGATAAATATCTTTCTTTCTTGACACGGTGAGTCCACGGATCATCATAATTACTGTTGGGAATATCACTCCTGACCATGAGGAGGAGGCAAAGAGCACGACAGCAAAGCTGTTAAATACCACTCCCCTACCCACAATCCCCAGTCTTTTGACCAAAGGGAAAAGAGAAAGGAAGTAATATAAGGTGCAGAGGTGCCTGAGGTTTATGGAAAAATAAATTTGTCTGAAAAATTCAGGGCGGGCCGTGGACTCACCGTATCAATAAATAAATAAATTTATCAGGTAAGCATAAATTTTGTTTTCTTTCTAATGACATGGTGAGTCCACAGATCATCATAATTACTGTTGGGAACCAATACCCAAGCCAGAGGACACGGATGATAAGGGAGGGACAAGACAGTAAACCTAAACAGAAGGCACCACTGAAGCCTCAGCTGAAGCAAAAGTATCACATTTGGAAAATTTGGAAAAAGTGTGCAAAGATGTCCAAGTGGCAGCCTTGCAAATCTGTTCTACAGAAGCTTCATTTTTGAAGGCCCAAGAAGAAGAAACAGCCCTTGTGGAATGAGCCATGATTTTCTCAAGTCTGTCTGCTAAGAAAATCCACCTCCCAATTGTCCACCCCTGAAATGTGGATCACAGACAGGGAACAACTGTGGGTCTCTGCCCACTGGATAATCCTGGCAACCTCTTTCATTGCCAAGGAACTCCGAGTTCCTCCCTGATGATTGATGTAAGCCACTGACGTAATATTGTCCAACTGAAGCCTGATAAACTGGGCTGAAGCTAACTGAGGCCAAGTCAAGAGAGCATTGAAGATTACCCTCAGCTCTAGAATATTTATGGGAAGAACCGATTCCTCCCGAGTCCATAGACCCTGAGCCTTTAAAGAACCCCAGACAGCTCCCAATCCCAGCAGACTGGCAATCATGGTCGCAATCACCCAGGACGGTCTGTGAAAGCAGGTTCCCTGGGAAAGAAGATCCTGAGACAACCACCACAGAAGAGAATCTCTTGTCTCCTGATCTAGTACTTTGGAGACAGATCTGCATAATCCCCATTCCATTGTCTGAGCATGCATAACTGTAGAGGCCTGAGATGGAACCGAGCAAACGGAATGATGTTCATGACCGACACCAGTCAAATAACCTCCATACACTAGGCCACTGACAGCTGAAGAGAAGACTGAAGAGCAAGACATGAGTTGAAGATCTTCGTTCTTCTTGCATCTGTCAGAAAAATCTTCATTTCTAGAGAATCTATGATGTTTCCCAAGAATACCACCCTTGTAGCCAGAATCAAGAAACTTTTTCCTAAATTCACCTTCCAACCGTGGGAGCACAGAAAAGACAACAACAACTCTGTGTGGGAGCTTGCTAATTGAAAAAGATGGCGCCACTGCAACACCCCTCAACCGGAGCACTGCTAACAACGCTCCCAGGACCATTGAGAAAATTCTGAGAGCTGTTGCAAGACCAAAAGGAAGGGCCACAAACTGAAAATGTTGGTCCAGAAACGCAAACCTTAGAAACCTATGATGGTCTCTGTGGATGGGAATATGCAGATAAACATCCTTTAAATCTACAGTGATCATGAACTGACCCTCCTGAACCAAAGGAAGAATGGAACAAATAGTTTCCATCTTGAAAGACGGAGAAACAGAGAAACTTGTTTACGCTCTTGAGATCTAAAATAGGTCTGAAAGTTCCCTCTTTTTTGGGAACAACGAACAGATTGGAATAGAATCCCAGACCCTGCTCCTGAACTGGAATTGGAACTATCACTCCCATGTCGGAAAGATCCTGAACACAACATAAGAACGCCTCTCTTTTTATCTGGTCTACAGATAACCTGGAAAGAAGAAACCTGCCCCTGGGAGGAAAAGTCTTGAACTCTAGCTTGTATCCCTGGGACATGATCTATACCGCCCAGGGATCCGGAACATCCCAAACCCAAGCTTGAGTGAAAAATGAAAGTCTGCCCCCCACCAGATCCACTCCTGGATCAGGGGCAGACCCTTCATGCTGACTTTGAGTCAGCAACTGGCTCCTTACATTGCTTCCCCTTACTCCAGGACTGATTGGACTTCCAAGAGGGCTTAGACTATTCCTGCTTGGAGGAGGAGACTTACCAGAGAAGTTATGAAAGGAACAAAAATTACTCTGACAACCTATCTGTTTATTTCTCCTATCCTGAGAGAGAGAATGCCCCTTTCCTCCCATAATATCAGAAATAATCTCAGCCCAACCAAGGTCTTACCCTTGTAAGGAATGGACAAAATCTTAGATTTAGAAGAAGCATCCACAGACCAGGACTTCAACCATAAGGCTCTGCACGCCAGTGCAGCAAAGCCAGAAATCTTTGCTCCCAACTTGATGATCTGTAAGGAAGCATCTGCAATAAAGGAATTGACTAACTTCAGAGCCTTGATCCTATCCTGAATCTCCTCAAGTGGAGTATCCTGCTGAAGAATCAGACAACGCATCAAACCAATATGCTGCCGCACTGGTGATGGTAGCAATACACACCACAGGCTGCCATTTTAACCCCTGGTGAACTTACATCCTTTTAAGTAATGCCTCCAACTTCTTATCCATAGGATTCTTAAAAGAACAGCTGTCCTCAATAGGAATAGTGGTTCTCTTAGCCAAAGTGGAAATTGCTCCCTCCACCTTGGGAACCATCTGCCAAGATTCCTTGATAGAATCAGCAATTGGAAACATCTTCCTAAAAATTGGAGAAGGAGAAAAAGGAATCCCCGGTTTCTCCCACCAGTTTTGTTGGTAATGTTGTGCAGTACTAACAAGCAGTCTATGATCACCGCTCACCTACAGACAACGCTGGTATTACGGGTTTTTACAAACCCTGGCGTTTGCCACAGAAAAGTGAGCAGAGAGCAAAAGTTTGCTCCACATCTCACCTCAATACCAGCGCTGCTTACGGTAGCGGTGAGCTGGCTAAACCTGCTTGTGCAGGATTTCCCCATAGGAATCAATGGGGGAGACCCGGCTGAAAAAAAACCTAACACCTGCAAAAAAGCAGCGTAAAATTCCTAACGCAGCCCCATTGATTCCTATATTTATGTCTACACCTATCACCCTAACATGAACCCCGAGTCTAAACACCCGTAATCTTACACTTATTAACCCCTAAACTGCTGCCCCCGACATCTCCGACACCTGCATTATATTATTAACCCCTAATCTTCCGCATCCGGACACCGCCACCACCTACATTATACGTATTAACCCCTAATCTGCTGCCCCCAACATCGTTGACACCTACATTATATTTATTAACCCCTAATCTGCCACCCCCAATGTTGCCGCAACCTACCTACACTTATTAACCTCTAATCTGCCGCCCCCAACGTCGCCACCACTATATTAAAGTTATTAACCCCTAAATCTATGTCTAACCCTAACACCCCCCTAACTTAAATATAATTTAAATAAATCTAAATAAAATTACTACAATTAACTAAATTATTCCTATTTAAAACTAAATACTTACCTGTAAAATAAACCCTAAACTAGCTACAATATAACTAATAGTTACATTGTATCTAGTTTAGGATTTATTTTTATTTTACAGGCAACTTTGTATTTATTTTAACTAGGTAGAATAGTTATTAAATAGTTATTAACTATTTAATAGCTAACTAGTTAAAATAAAGACAAATTTTCCTGTAAAATAAAACCTAACTTAAGTTACAATTACACCTAACAGTACACTATAATTAAATGAATTCCCTAAATTAACTACAATTAAATACAATTAAATACAATTATCTAAAGTACGGAAAAAAACAAACACTAAATTACAGAAAATAATAAAATAATTACAAGTTTTTTTAAACTAATTACACCTAATCTAATCCCCCTAATAAAATAAAAAGTCCTACCCTAAACTAAATTACAAATAGCCCTTAAAAGGGTAATTTATGGGTGTTAGTGAACTTTTTAGCACTTTAGTTAAGAGTTTTATGCTACGGCGTTAACCCATAAAACTCTTAAAATAGGATATGCAATTGACGTGAGTGGATTTGCGGTATATTCGAGTCTGGCCGAAAAAGTGAGCGGTACACCTCTACCTACAAGACTCGTAATACCAGCGGGCGTTAAAAAGCAGCGTTGGGACCTCTCAACACTGCTTTTTAAGGCTAACGCAAGACTCGTAATCTGGCAGTTATTAAGCTTACTAGACTTCTTAGGAGTAACTATGACCGTCGCGTCAGAGTTATCAAAGGTAGCCAAAACCTCCTTAAGAAGCAAACGGAGGTGCTCTAGCTTAAACCTGAAAGAAACAACATTAGAATCAGAAGAAGGACTTACATTGTCAGAATCTGAGATTTCACCCTCAGAAGCTAAAGAAGTATCTTCCTCCTCAGACCTATGGGAAGAAACATTTGACATAACCGCAACTGAATCAGAAACCTTATACTTCCTTTTGCGCTTCCCCTGCAACATAGGAAAAGCAGACAAAGCCTCAGATACTGCCACGGATATATGGGTAGCCATATCCTGCAAAGAAAAACCAACCTGAGAGGAAACGCAGGGCACTGCATGAGAAGATGAAATGGATTGGGACGTTTGAGGAGAAAGCTGCAGAATAGCTTGAACAGGAGACCCCTGAACAACATTCACATTAGACAATGATGGCTCAGAATCAAAAAGTCTATCCTTGTAATGCAGTGTTCTCTCAATACATGAGGAACAAAAAGGGATAGGTGGTTCCACATTTGCATCCAAACATAAAGAACAAGTAACAGCTTGCAGGTCCTCTTGGTCCATCTTTCCCCACAATTAATAAAATAAACAAAAAATAACTTTATTCAGATAAATGCTTCAGAAAAAATTTCCCCAAAATAAAAAAAATGTCTCTTTAAAAACATATAATGCCAAAAAAATAAAACAGATCTAAATTAATCCTGAGCCCTTAACAAGCACCTCTACACCTCAGCAAGCTTTGCTGAGGTGCCTACCTGCCCTCCTGAAGACCGGAGGAAAACCGAAGCAAATCAATCTGGACTCAACCTCTCAGACAACCGCTCTCACAGAACCTCACACTTCCGTTACTATGAAGCAACTGAAGAGAAAAGTGCGCAAAACCAAAGCACGCCAAACAAGCCCCGCCCATCGTGGCCGTACACACACAACCTCCTGGCTGGCATGATATTCATCTGATGCAGCAAACAGTGAAAATAAATACCGTGTCCCTAACCACTACACCAGTGACAGGCTTCAAATAAACCCTTCTGAGAGCTGTAAACTATAACTCCCAGGCAAAGAGGCATTAGCCAAATAAAAAATAATCCTCTAACAGTGTCCCACAAAAGCTGCCATAGAAAAAACCGGCACACAAGCAGGAATAATATCCCAATAAATTTAACCCTATAAGTGCCAAACTTTCTACTAACATTCCAGAAATAAAAATAGCACTTACCTCCATAACAATCTGCCCGACAGCAGGGCAGCTCACAAGGTTTGAAAGGCATCATCACTCACATGGACCTGTGGAAAAAAGAAATGAATGAGTAAACCTACTCAGGCTTTCAAAGAAGGGCAGCAACAAACTACTTGGGAGGCACAGTGGGGATTATACCCCACAAGTTCCCAAATGCTTAAAAGTCACCACTGCTCTACTGAAAAAGAGACTGACATGGACTACGGCTAGACCACAGAAAAAGACCAGAGCAAACCTGCTCTACTTTAAAAATAACAAACTCTTGATTGAAGAATCAGACACCTAACTTTACCCCTCTTGCAACTGATACAAGCAAAGAGAATGACGGGATTGTGGGTAGGGGAGTGGTTTTTAACAGTATTGCTGTGGTGCTCTTTGCCTCCTCCTGCTGGAGCAATTATGAAGATCCGGGGGTGGACTCACCGTATCATTAGAAAGAAAAGCAACACTTCTATTATATCCTGGCCATAACACTAACTGTCAGCTAGATTATGAGTTTTGAGCGCTATAGGGATTTTAACGACCGCCACAAAAGCGGCGTTATTTCACCTCCCTATAGCGCTGCAATTACAGGTTTTGAAAAAAGCAGGCTTGTGCGGGCGATATGGTGGCGTTGAGCTCCATACCGCACCAAAAACAAGCGCTGCTTTGACATGCTTGTGCACGATTTTCCCTTAGACATCAATGGGGAGAGCCGGCAAAAAAAAAGCCTAACACCTGTGATTGCAGAAACAAAAGCTCCGTAACGCAGCCCCATTGATGTCTATGGGGGAAAAGAAAGTAATGTTTAAACCTTATACAAACCCCGAGTCTAAACACCCCTAATCTGCTGCCCCTGACATCGCCGCCACCTACATACAGTTATTAACCCCTAATCTGCCGCAACTTCTAATAACTGTAAGTGGATTGTTGGGGGTTAGTGAGGTTTATTTAAGGGTTTTTTGGGTGGGTTTTATTTTTAGATTAGGGTCTGGGCATGTAAAAGAGCTAAATGCCCTTTTAAGGGCAATGCTTATACAAATGCCCTTTTCAGGGCAATGGGGATCTTTGTTTTTTTTTAGATAGTTATTTTATTTGGGGGGTTGGTTGTGGGGGCGGTGGGTTTTACTGTTGGGAGGGTGTTTGTATTTGTTTTACAGGTAAAGGAGCTGAATTCTTTGGGGCAATGCCTCACAAAAGGCCCTTTAAGGGCCATTGGTAGTTTATTGTAGGCTAGGGTTTTTTATTTTTATTTTGGGAGGCTTTTTATTTTGATAGGGCTATTAGATAAGGTGTAATTATTTTTTATTTTTGATAATTTGTTTCTTATTTTTTGTAATTTAGTGTTTGTTATTTTGTAATTTAGTTATTTAATTTTTTTGTAATTAGATACTTTTTGTAATTCTTAGAGTAGTGTGTGTTAGGATTTTTTTTTAACGTGCAGTTTAGTTTAATTTAATTGGTAGTTAGTTTAATTGTAGTTTAATAATTATCTTAGTTAAATTGTTAGTTTATAATTTATATATTTAATTTGACAGGTAAGTTTTAATTTAAGATAGGGACATTGTCTTTTTAATATAAAGTTAGGGGGTCGTTAGGTTTAGGGGTTAATAGTTTATTTTAGTATATTTCATTGGGGGGCTTTTGGTTTAGGGGTTAATAGTTTATTTTAGTATATTTAGTTGTGGGGGCTTGCGGTTTAGGGGTTAATAGGTTTATTATAGCGGCGGTGTGGGCGGATGGCAGATTAGGGGTTATTAATATTTAAATAGTGCTTGCGATGCGGGAGGGGAGCGTTTTAGGGGTTAATAGATTTATTATAGTGGCGACGATGTCGGGGAGCGGCAGAATAGGGGTTAATACATTTTAATAGTGGTGGCGATGTCCGGAACGGCAGATTAGGGGTTAATACATTTATTATAGTGTTTGCGATGCGGGAGGGCCTCGGTTTAGAGGTTAATAGGTAGTTTATGGGTGTTAGTATACTTTTTGACACTTTAGTTATAAGTTTTATGGTACAGCTTTGTAGCTTAAAACTCATAACTGCTGACTTACAGTAGATGGCGGTACGGATCTTGTGGCCTCCCAGGTAAACTCGTAATACCGGCGCTATGGGAGTCCCATTGAAAAATGACTTTTTTAAAAGTGCGGTACTGACGTTGCGTGACAGGCTAAAAGGTGTGCGGTACACCTATACCTACAAGACTTGTAATAGCGTTAGGGAAAAAGCAGCATTATGGGCCATAACGCTGCTTTTTCAATCATAACGCCAAACTCGTAAACTAGCGGTGTGTTTGCAAATCTTAAAATACTTAGCCTATAACTATTTTGGCAGCTTGAACTGTTTCAACTCTTCATATATACTCTTTAATGAAGATATTATAATTGCTGATTAAATTCATGGACTTTCTATTTTACTACAGTTTTCATATATATTAATACAATATTTACTGAGCTGATAACATGCCTTCATTGCATAGTCCACTACACAATCAGAGATTTTCTTTACTAAACTTGTTTCTCATTTATTACCCACAAATTTTCAAGAAATTTCCTGCAGTAACGTATACATTTTTAGCTACAGTATCACCTCTGCATAGTGGTATTTCTTTAGTATTGTGCTAAGTGTTAATATTATATACGTCTCCCAAGAAACTCAGAAAATACGATAAGGCCGCCAAACTGCCCTTAATATTTTCCACCTCAGTTAAAGGGACAGTCTAGTCCAAAATAAACTTACATTATTCAGATAGGGTATATAATTTTAAACAACTTTCCAATTTACTTTTATCATCAATTTTGCTTTGTTCTCTTGGTATTTTTAGTTGAAAGCTAAACCTAGGAGGTTCATATGCTAATTTCTTAGATTTTGAAGGCCGTCTCTTAGCTAAATGCATTTTGACAGTTTTTCACCACTAGAAGGTGTTCATGTGTGTCATATAGATAACACTGTGCTCAAAGCACGTGGAGTTACCTAGAAGTCGGCACTCATTGGCTAAAATGCAACTCTGTCAAAAGAACTGAAATAAGGGGGCAGTTTGCAGAGTCTTAGATACAAGGTAATGAGAGGTAAAAAGTGTATTAATTTAACTGTGTTGGTTATGAAAAACTAGGGAATGGGTAATAAAGGGATATCTGTCTTTTAAAACAATAACAATTCTGGTGTATACTGTCCCTTTAACTAATTTTTCAACTTGACAGAAGCCCCAAATTCTCAGACCTTTCTGTCTCAATGGCCTTCCATTCCCTCCTCAGATACTGTATTGATAGTGCACATAGGGCTCTAAGGATCAAATTGCCTGATCATGCTCCACCCAGGGATGTGATATTGAAACTTAAATAGTTTAAAGGGACATGTCACCCACATTTTTTATTTTATGATTTAGAAAGAGAATGCAATTTTAAACATCTTTCTAATATACTTATATTATCTAATTTGTTTTATTCTCTTGATATTCTTTGATGAAAAGCATATCTAGATATGCTCACTAGCTGCTGATTGGTTGCTGCACATAGAAGACTCATGTGATTGGCTCACCATATGCATTGCTTTTTCTTCAACTAAGGATATTTAAAAAATAAAGCAAAATAAATAATGAAAGTAAATTGTAATGTTGTTTAAATTTCTATTCTCTATCTGAATCATGAAAGAAAGATTTTGGGTTTAGTGGCCCTTTAAGGTGAAAGAAGAAATTCTGAGACTTGCTAGGCAACACAATATGATCACTTTTCAAGTACATAATATTAAAAAAGATTTAGCTCAGCACACTTTGTAAGAATGCCAGAAATTTTAGCCTTTAACATTTCTTTTGAGATTTATAAGCTTTCTGTATAGATGGGGCTTCTCCTGCTCGCTGTCCATGATCCATAAGGGGATTAGGATCCCTTGAGCGAATCTAGCAAATATCTCAGACTTTTGCAAGGAACTTTATCTAGATCCACTTCCAAAAGAAGAAGTATCACAATTCCCAGCACAACTAAAACCTAGACCTCAGCATGCCAAATGGCAAACTGTCCCTGTTAAAAGACTGGGTTGACAAACTGTCACTGCTTTACTTGAACTGTTATGCTGTTTTGGTTGTTCCTCTTCTCAGCGAGTAAATACACACACACATATATATATATATATATATATATATATATATATATATATATATATATATATATATATATATATATATATATATATATATATATATATATATATATATATATATACAGGGAGTGCAGAATTATTAGGCAAGTTGTATTTTTGAGGATTCATTTTATTATTGAACAACAACCATGTTCTCAATGAACCCAAAAAACTCATTAATATCAAAGCTGAATAGTTTTGGAAGTAGTTTTTAGTTTGTTTTTAGTTATAGCTATTTTAGGGGGATATCTGTGTGTGCAGGTGACTATTACTGTGCATAATTATTAGGAAACTTAACAAAAAACAAATATATACCCATTTCAATTATTTATTTTTACCAGTGAAACCAATATAACATCTCAACATTCACAAATATACATTTCTGACATTCAAAAACAAAACAAAAACAAATCAGTGACCAATATAGCCACCTTTCTTTGCAAGGACACTCAAAAGCCTGCCATCCATGGATTCTGTCAGTGTTTTGATCTGTTCACCATCAACATTGCATGCAGCAGCAACCACAGCCTCCCAGACACTGTTCAGAGAGGTGTACTGTTTTCCCTCCTTGTAAATCTCACATTTGATGATGGACCACAGGTTCTCAATGGGGTTCAGATCAGGTGAACAAGGAGGCCATGTCATTAGATTTTCTTCTTTTATACCCTTTCTTGCCAGCCACGCTGTGGAGTACTTGGACGCGTGTGATGGAGCATTGTCCTGCATGAAAATCATGTTTTTCTTGAAGGATGCAGACTTCTTCCTGTACCACTGCTTGAAGAAGGTGTCTTCCAGAAACTGGCAGTAGGACTGGGAGTTGAGCTTGACTCCATCCTCAACCCGAAAAGGCCCCACAAGCTCATCTTTGATGATACCAGCCCAAACCAGTACTCCACCTCCACCTTGCTGGCGTCTGAGTCGGACTGGAGCTCTCTGCCCTTTACCAATCCAGCCACGGGCCCATCCATCTGGCCCATCAAGACTCACTCTAATTTCATCAGTCCATAAAACCTTAGAAAAATCAGTCTTGAGATATTTCTTGGCCCAGTCTTGACATTTCAGCTTGTGTGTCTTGTTCAGTGGTGGTCGTCTTTCAGCCTTTCTTACCTTGGCCATGTCTCTGAGTATTGCACACCTTGTGCTTTTGGGCACTCCAGTGATGTTGCAGCTCTGAAATATGGCCAAACTGGTGGCAAGTGGCATCTTGGCAGCTGCACGCTTGACTTTTCTCAGTTCATGGGCAGTTATTTTGCACCTTGGTTTTTCCACACGCTTCTTGCGACCCTGTTGACTATTTTGAATGAAACGCTTGATTGTTCGATGATCACGCTTCAGAAGCTTTGCAATTTTAAGAGTGCTGCATCCCTCTGCAAGATATCTCACTATTTTTGACTTTTCTGAGCCTGTCAAGTCCTTCTTTTGACCCATTTTGCCAAAGGAAAGGAAGTTGCCTAATAATTATGCACACCTGATATAGGGTGTTGATGTCATTAGACCACACCCCTTCTCATTACAGAGATGTACATCACCTAATATGCTTAATTGGTAGTAGGCTTTCGAGCCTATACAGCTTGGAGTAAGACAACATGCATAAAGAGGATGATGTGGTCAAAATACTCATTTGCCTAATAATTCTGCACTCCCTGTATATATATATATATATATATATATTTATCTGAGTTATAAATTCTTAGTACCCTTCTCTAAGTGGTATGTTTGGAGGCCAGGGTCATTTCGCTCTTTGTATTCATTTATGCTTGTATGTCTTAGTTTATTTCTGTATTGTTATTCTCCAGGGGTCAAGTCCTACAAAAAAAAAGTGTGGGAACTAACACAAATGTATTCAATATTCCCCACAATAGGTCCATAGCTCTTTTTGACTTTACTCATAGGAACAGTGCAGTGATTTTCTTAAAGGGAAAGAACTGTTGCACTTTTTTCCAAATTACCCCTTGCATTTCCCTTGCAGTATTCCCAAAAAAAAAAATCAATGGGGTTGATTCACTGAAGTATCCCTTTCCAACCACTCTACATAGACTGGGATATTATTTGGGAGTTTATGGGGTTGCTATTCAGCTGCCCAGTCCTACATGTCTATAAATATGCTCCAAATATGAGTAAAGTGACATATATTAGATATGTAACAGACCCCATTTTAACCTTTTTCCTAAGGCAATCTAGTTATGGCAGGAGACCTCAACATCCTGTTAGATTCAAATGTAGACAGTTTAATTCTGACTTAAAGGTAGCCAATTCATATGGTTAAATATCCATTTACTTACACTACATGATACATGGCAGTACCTCTACTCTAAGACCCAAGAGTATGCCTTTTTTCAAACCCAAATTGTTCATATTCGTGGGTTTAGCTCAACCTCATATCACTCCAACCATTTGGTTGGCCAATTCAGCTGTACAAATCAGCATATACTGATGTGCAGCACCACTTAAGCCATTTCAGTGGAGGCTAAAATATAGTCTACTAACTGATACCTTACTCAAATAGCAATTTGGACAAAAATTGCAGTTTTTGTTTCAAAAAACAATACTCTAAATATAAACCCTTGTAAGTTATGAGAATTCTATAAATGCTTTATTACAGGGAGTGCAGAATTATTAGGCAAGTTGTATTTTTGAGGATTAATTTTATTATTGAACAATAACCATGTTCTCAATGAAGCCAAAAAACTCATTAATATCAAAGCTGAATAGTTTTCGAAGTCGTTTTTAGTTTGTTTTTAGTTATAGCTATTTTAGGGGGATATCTGTGTGTGCAGGTGACTATTACTGTGCATAATTATTAGGCAACTTAACAAAAAACAAATATATACCCATTTCAATTATTTATTTTTACCAGTGAAACCAATATAACATCTCAACATTCACAAATATACATTTCTGACATTCAAAAACAAAACAAAAACAAATCAGTGACCAATATAGCCACCTTTCTTTGCAAGGACACTCAAAAGCCTGCCATCCATGGATTCTGTCAGTGTTTTGATCTGTTCACCATCAACATTGCGTGCAGCAGCAACCACAGCCTCCCAGACACTGTTCAGAGAGGTGTACTGTTTTCCCTCCTTGTAAATCTCACATTTGATGATGGACCACAGGTTCTCAATGGGGTTCAGATCAGGTGAACAAGGAGGCCATGTCATTAGATTTTCTTCTTTTATACCCTTTCTTGCCAGCCACGCTGTGGAGTACTTGGACGCGTGTGATGGAGCATTGTCCTGCATGAAAATCATGTTTTTCTTGAAGGATGCAGACTTCTTCCTGTACCACTGCTTGAAGAAGGTGTCTTCCAGAAACTGGCAGTAGGACTGGGAGTTGAGCATGACTCCATCCTCAACCCGAAAAGGCCCCACAAGCTCATCTTTGATGATACCAGCCCAAACCAGTACTCCACCTCCACCTTGCTGGCGTCTGAGTCGGACTGGAGCTCTCTGCCCTTTACCAATCCAGCCACGGGCCCATCCATCTGGCCCATCAAGACTCACTCTCATTTCATAAGTCCATAAAACCTTAGAAAAATCAGTCTTGAGATATTTCTTGGCCCAGTCTTGACGTTTCAGCTTGTGTGTCTTGTTCAGTGGTGGTCGTCTTTCAGCCTTTCTTACCTTGGCCATGTCTCTGAGTATTGCACACCTTGTGCTTTTGGGCACTCCAGTGATGTTGCAGCTCTGAAATATGGCCAAACTGGTGGCAAGTGGCATCTTGGCAGCTGCACGCTTGACTTTTCTCAGTTCATGGGCAGTTATTTTGCGCCTTGGTTTTTCCACACGCTTCTTGCGACCCTGTTGACTATTTTGAATGAAACGCTTGATTGTTTGATGATCACACTTCAGAAGCTTTGCAATTTTAAGAGTGCTGCATCCCTCTGCAAGATATCTCACTATTTTTTACTTTTCTGAGCCTGTCAAGTCCTTCTTTTGACCCATTTTTCCAAAGGAAAGGAAGTTGCCTAATAATTATGCACACCTGATATAGGGTGTTGATGTCATTAGACCACACCCCTTCTCATTACAGAGATGCACATCACCTAATATGCTTAATTGGTAGTAGGCTTTCGAGCCTATACAGCTTGGAGTAAGACAACATGCATAAAGAGGATGATGTGGTCAAAATACTCATTTGCCTAATAATTCTGCACTCCCTGTAGAGGCAAATTGATAAAAATGAAAGCCTACCGATTTAAACAATAGAATGCACAATATGATACACTTGAACAACAGTAAGCCAAATCCACCCTCAAGGAATTTATGGATAAGAAAGCTCAAAAACAAGCATTTATTTGGAAACAGATTGATTTAGTTGAGTGGAATAAGCTATGGAGACTCTTGTCTAGGGCTTTTAGACAAAAACAGCTAAAGATATTCACTACCTAGTACAACCACTTGACAGAAGGATTGAAGAGACAAAATTAATAGCTGAAAACTTTAGAGATTATTACTCCCAGCTATATTACTTGTACCTGGAATGAGATAGTAACACTCACCAAGATGAGCATCTTAGATACGTAAATATTATAATTATCCCTAGGATCTCTACAGAAATGGAAGAATCTCTCTCTCATACCAATTTCCGCACAAGAAATTGATGTTATCTCTAAAACCAGGGAAAAGACCAGGCGAAGATGGTTTTATAGGGACCTACTATAAGACCTTTAAAAACATCCTTATCCCACATTTAATAGCCATCATTAATTTTATAGATGAAAGCACCCATATACCTCCTACTATGTTGAAGGCAATTATTATTGTCCTCCCAAAGCCAGAGAAATCCCAATACCATCCAGTTTTAGATCAATCTCTCTGTTAAAAGTAGACCTAAAAAATTATATAAAGGTTCTAAATAACAGACTAAACCCAACCCTTCCATTGCTTATCCACCCTGACTTGGTGGGTTCTGTGGCAGGGAGAAAAGCTAGAGACAACACGGTTAATATGCCCATAACCATATTCCATCATTTCTCTAGTTGACTGACCAACTTATCCAGCAGATCCTTACTCTTTACACTTTCCCCACTATGAAAGGCAAAGTTAACTGCACTCTCCCAGAGCCCTTTAAAATTAGAAATGGCACAAAGCAAGGCTGCCCACTATCTCATTGCTGTTTGTTCTCTTAATGGAAATTCTAGAGGTGATGAAGAGGTCAAGGGGATTCAAGTTGGCCATAGCCAGTATAAACTGGCACTGTTTGTTGATTATTTACTTATAACCCTATCATCACCTAAATTCTCCCTCCCTGCTGCACAAACATTCTTACTGAATACAGTAAGGTATATAATGATTTGATGAATGCTAGTAAATCAGAAATCCTTCCCATACAGCCATCACAACCAGAAGCACACTTCTTGATGGCTAACTCACCTTACTCTATACAAAATAAATCACTCACATATTTAGGAAATTAATCTTTCAACAGACTCAAATTGATTAGATAAATTCAATTATGTATCCCTTTTACAGGATTTTGTATCACAGACTGATTTGTTACTATCCAACTTGATTAGGCTTTTTTATTTTGGGGTGTTTTTTTTGTGGCTGGGTAGGTATAGTGTAGTACAAAACAGGACACTCCTTGTCATGTCTCAGTGTCAGATGGAGAGACAGGCAGAAAAATACAATACCTACACGAAGTATAGGTACAGTACGGAGTAACCCAGAGATTAAGGTGGAGATAGGAATAACAACCAGCCTGAAGCTCTGGATGCAGTCCGGACTGCTGTACAGTACTAGATCAATCTGGTGACACTGAGCAAGGAAAACTAGTACTGCCAAAGGATACAATCTGGTAGTATAGGAAACAGTCACTAGGGGTCAGACTTGAGCGTAGTCAAATACAATCCATGTCAGCAACAGGAAGGCAAACAATCCAGCGAGGTACAAGGGGTTAAAGCAAAGCTAAGTCAAAGTCCAGTTCCAAGATCAAAGAAAACAGCAAATCCAATGAAGTACCAAGGGGCAGAGTTACAGGAGTCCAGAATCTAAATCCCAGTCTGTAACAGTGAGCATTCCAAAATAGCAATAAACTGCAAACTCAATAGAAACTCAGTAAACAGGCAATGACTGCTGGAAGAGCTGGTTTATATAGGCAGAGAGTAATTGCCAATTACCTGCAGCTGCAGGCAGGTGGAGCCAAAGTACAGGAAAACAAAAAGCTAACTAGGCAAAAGAAACAGACTGCAGTCCAATTGCAAGGATAGCACATAGCAAAACCAACAGTCCAGGAAATTGAGGTCCCAGGTTCAATCCCAGGGTGTGACACTCCTACCTAAACTACTATATGTATTCCAAAAGTTACAAACCTCATGACATACTCCTTACCTTCCTAAATTACATACTATACTGGACTCATATATCTGGAAAAAACACCCACTCAGAGTGGCTTATGCCACCGTTTCTACTTCTTTCTTACAATGAGATCTGAGAGTCCCAAGTTTGAAATCATATTACTCAGTGGTGCTCCTACATAAAAACATTGTTTGATGTGTTTACACTTCCAACAGTAGTAAACTTTGGATTATCCTTGAGCATGAAATAATAGATTTCCTACAACTAGGAAGCTTATGCTGGTTACCTTTATTCTAAAGACCACCTAGTATCCAGAAGTACTCAATAATTTCAAGAACGTTTAAGGTTTGGTCACAATTTTTGTGCAGGTTTCCATCACTTTCATCTAAACCCTCACCTTTGACTCTAGTACTTAATAACTTTCCCAGTCGGCATCCTACATACACCAAAGATAGAGTGCAACATACACAACCTTCTACCTAACAGAATCCTCTACATTTCTATTCCAACAGTGGTTAAAGTACCACCAATTATATAATATTTTGTATTCCCATTAAGGACAAATCCACATGGTTAGACCACACACAGCTTTTGAAAAATTGTGCAGATTAGACAACCTTATTAGGCATGCAATTTCTTATTGTACTCTCTTCTATCTACTCCCCCCTCATCAGCTCTTCCCTCATTTGTTAATGCTTGGCACCTAAAGAATGTCATAACATATTTCTATACATTAAAAGTTTACCCAGTCTACATCTTTTTTTTGCAGGAGAGACTGTAATTCTGTTGGCACTCCCTTCCACATTTAGTGGACCTGCTAAAAAATTAATCCTTTTTTACAATGACTTAAAATAACTTTTAAATGACTTATTGCAGAGCGAATTTCAGCTTGAACCATTCATTTTCCTTTCATTCGCTCTTGAAGAATCATTCCAAGACCCAACTTTGCCTAGCTCACATTCGCCTAGATTACGAGTTTTGAGCGCTATAGGAAAATTAACAAACGCAACAAAAGTGGCGTTATTTAATCCCCTATAGGGCAGTCATTACAAATTTAAAAAAACCCGGCTTGTGCGGGCGATATGGTGCTTTTAAGCTCCATACCGCACCAAAAACAAGCGCTGTTTTGATGTACTCGTGCACGCTTTCCCTATAGACATCAATGGGGAGAGAGGGTCAGAAAAAGGTCTAACACCTGGGAACGCAGAAAGAAAAGCTCCGTAACACCCCATTGATGTCTAATGTCTAATAGTGGGGGAATATAAAAGTTGTTATTAAACCTAAAACCCTAACATAAGCCCCGAGTCTAAACACCCCTGATCTGTCCCCCACCGACATCGCCGCCACCTACCTACAGTTATTAACCCCTAATCTGCCGCTACCGATATTGCCGCCACCTAAAGGTATTAACCCCTAATCTGCCGCTCCTGATATCGCCCCCACTATACTAAAGTTATTAACCCCTATTCCGCCGCACCCCAACATCACTGCAACTATATTAACGTTATTAACCCCTATTCTGCCTCTCCCTGACATTGCTGCCTCTAGTCTCCCACATCACTACCACTAAATAAACCTATAAACCCCTAAACCGCCAGCCCCCCACATCACAACAACCTAAATTAAACTATTAACCCCTAAACCTACCCCTAAACCTAACCCTAACCCTACCCCTAAATCTAACCCTAATCCTAAACCTAACCCTAACGTAACCCTAACCCTAACACCCCCTAACTTTAACATAATTAAAATAGATCTAAATTAAATTTACAATTATTAACTAAATACATACTTACCTGTAAAATAAAACCTATTGCTAGATTTAGAGTTTTGTCGGTAACGACCAGCGTAGCTAACGCTGGCTTTTTTCTGGCCGCACCTTTAAAATAACTCTGGTATTGAGAGTCCACAGAATGGCTGCGTTAGGCTCCAAAAAAGGACCGTAGAGCATATTTAACGCAACTTCAACTCTCAATACCAGAGTTGCTTACGGACGCGGCCAGCCTCAAAAACGTGCTTGTGCACGATTCCCCCATAGGAAACAATGGGGCTGTTTGAGCTGAAAAAAAACCTAACACCTGCAAAAAAGCCGCGTTCAGCTCCTAACGCAGCCCCATTGTTTCCTATGGGGAAACACTTCCTACGTCTGCACCTAACACTCTAACATGTACCCCGAGTCTAAACACCCCTAACCTTACACTTATTAACCCCTATTCTGCCGCCCCCGCTATCGCTGACCCCTGTATATTATTTTAAACCCCTAATCTGCCGCTCCGTAAACCACAGCTACTTACATTATCCCTATGTACCCCTAATCTGCTGCCCCTAACACCGCCGACCCCTATATTATATTTATTAACCCCTAATCTGCCCCCCACAACGTCGCCTCCACCTGCCTACACTTATTAACCCCTAATCTGCCGACCGGACCTGAGCGCTACTATAATAAAGTTATTAACCCCTAGTCCGCCTCACTAACCTTATAATAAATAGTATTAACCCCTAATCTGCCCTTCCTAACATCGCCGACACCTAACTTCAATTATTAACCCCTAATCTGCCGACTGGAGCTCACCGCTATTCTAATAAATGTATTAACCCCTAAAGCTGTCTAACCCTAACACTAACACCCCCATAAATTAAATATAATTTTAATCTAACGAAATTAATTAACTCTTCTTAAATAAATTATTCCTATTTAAAGCTAAATACTTACCTGTAAAATAAATCCTAATATAGCTACAATATAAATTATAATGATATTATAGCTATTTTAGGATTAATATTTATTTTACAGGTAACTTTGTATTTATTTTAACCAGGTACAATAGCTATTAAATAGTTAAGAACTATTTAATAGCTAAAATAGTTAAAATAATTACAAATTTACCTGTAAAATAAATCCTAATCTAAGTTACAATTAAATCTAACACTACACTATCAATAAATAAATTAAATAAAATACCTATAATTATCTACAATTAAACCTAACACTACACTATCAATAAATAAATTAAATACAATTCCTACAAATAAATACAATGAAATAAACTAACTAAAGTACAAAAAATAAAAAAATATTTACAAACATTAGAAATATATTACAACAATTTTAAACTAATTACACCTACTCTAAGCCCCCTAATAAAATAACAAAGCCCCCCAAAATAAAAAAAATGCCCTACCCTATTCTAAATTACTAAAGTTCAAAGCTCTTTTACCTTACCAGTCCTGAACAGGGCCCTTTGCGGGGCATGCCCCAAGAAGTTCAGCTCTTTTGCCTGTAAAAAAAACCCATACATTACCCCCCCCCAACATTACAACCCACCACCCACATACCCCTAATCTAACCCAAACCCCTTTAATAAACCTAACACTAAGCCCCTGAAGATCTCCCTACCTTGAGTCGTCTTCACCCAGCCGAGCCAAATTCTTCATCCAAGCGGATCAAGAAGAGGTCCTCCATCCGGTAGAAGTCTTCATCCAAGCGGGGCAGAAGAAGTCTTCCATCCGATTGAAGTCTTCATCCAAGCGGAATCTTCTATCGTCATCCATCCGGAGCGGAGCGGCAGCATCCTGAAGACCTCCGACGCGGAACATCCATCTTGGCCGACGACTGAACGACGAATGACGGTTCCTTTAAATGACGTCATCCAAGATGGCGTCCCTCGAATTCCGATTGGCTGATCGGAACAGCCAATAGAATGCGAGCTCAATCTGATTGGCTGATTGGATCAGCCAATCGGATTGAACCCGATTCTGATTGGCTGATTCCATCAGCCAATCAGAATATTCCTACCTTAATTCTGATTGGCTGATGGATTCCTATCAGCCTATCGGAATTCGAGGGACGCCATCGTGGATGACGTCATTTAAAGGAACCATCATTCGTCGTTCAGTCGTCGGCCAGGATGGATGTTCCGCGTCGGAGGTCTTCAGGATGCTGCCGCTCCGCTCCGGATGCATGACGATAGAAGATTCCGCTTGGATGAAGACTTCAATCGGATGGAAGACCTCTTCTGCCCCGCTTGGATGAAGACTTCTACCGGATGGAGGACCTCTTCTTGCTCCGCTTGGATGAAGAATTTGGCTCGGCTGGGTGAAGACGACTCAAGGTAGGGAGATCTTCAGGGGCTTAGTGTTAGATTTATTTAAGGGGGGTTTGGGTTAGATTAGGGGTATGTGGGTGGTGGGTTGTAATGTTGGGGGGGGGTATTGTATGTTTTTTTTTACAGGCAAAAGAGCTGAACTTCTTGGGGCATGCCCCGCAAAGGGCCCTGTTCAGGGCTGGTAAGGTAAAAGAGCTTTGAACTTTAGTAATTTAGAATAGGGTAGGGCATTTTTTTATTTTGGGGGGCTTTGTTATTTTATTAGGGGGCTTAGAGTAGGTGTAATTAGTTTAAAATTGTTGTAATATATTTCTAATGTTTGTAAATATTTTTTTTTTGTAACTTAGTTCTTTTTTATTTTTTGTACTTTAGTTAGTTTATTTCATTGTATTTATTTGTAGGAATTGTATTTAATTTATTTATTGATAGTGTAGTGTTAGGTTTAATTGTAGATAATTATAGGTATTTTATTTAATTTATTTATTGATAGTGTAGTGTTAGGTTTAATTGTAACTTAGGTTAGGATTTATTTTACAGGTAAATTTGTAATTATTTTAACTATTTTAGCTATTAAATAGTTCTTAACTATTTAATAGCCATTGTACCTGGTTAAAATAAAATAGCTATAATATAAATATAATTATATTGTAGCTATATTAGGATTTATTTTACAGGTAAGTATTTAGCTTTAAATAGGAATAATTTATTTAAGAAGAGTTAATTAATTTCGTTAGATTAAAATTATATTTAACTTAGGGGGGTGTTAGGGTTAGACTTAGCTTTAGGGGTTAATACATTTATTAGAATAGCGGTGAGCTCCAGTCGGCAGATTAGGGGTTAATAATTGAAGTTAGGTGTCGGCGATGTTAGGGAGGGCAGATTAGGGGTTAATACTATTTATTATAGGGTTAGTGAGGCGGATTAGGGGTTAATAACTTTATTATAGTAGCGGTGCGGTCCGCTTGGCAGATTAGGGGTTAATAAGTGTAGGCAGGTAGAGGCGACGTTGAGGGGGGCAGATTAGGGGTTAATAAATATAATATAGGGGTCGGCGGTGTCAGGGGCAGCAGATTAGGGGTATATAGCTATAATGTAGGTGGCGGCTCTTTGCGGTCGGCAGATTAGGGGTTAATTATTGTAGGTAGCTGGCTGCGACGTTGTGGGGGGCAGGTTAGGGGTTAATAAATATAATATAGGGGTCGGCGGTGTTAGGGGCAGCAGATTAGGGGTACATAAGTATAACGTAGGTGGCGGTCGGCAGATTAGGGGTTAAAAAAATGTAATCGAGTGTCGGCGATGTGGGGGGGGCCTCGGTTTAGGGGTACATAGGTAGTTTATGGGTGTTAGTGTACTTTAGAGCACAGTAGTTAAAAGCTTTATAAACCGGCGTTAGCCCAGAAAGCTCTTAACTACTGACTTTTTTCTGCGGCTGGAGTTCTGTCGTTAGAATTCTAACGCTCACTTCAGACACGACTCTAAATACCGGAGTTAGAAAGATCCCATTGAAAAGATAGGATGCGCAATTGACGTAAGGGGATCTGCGGTATGGAAAAGTCGCGGCTGAAAAGTGAGCGTTAGACCCTTTTTTGAATGACTCCAAATACCGGCGGTAGCCTAAAACCAGCGTTAGGAGCCTCTAACGCTGGTTTTCACGGCTACCGCCAAACTCCAAATCTAGGCCTATGTTAGCTACAATATAACTAATAGTTATATTGTAGCTAGCTTAGGTTTTATTTTTATTTCACAGGTAAGTTTGTATTTAATTTAACTAGGTAGACTAGTTAGTAAATAGTTATTAACTATTTACTAACTACCTAGTTAAAATAAATACAAACTTACCTGTGAAATAAAACCTAAGCTACCTTACACTAAAACCTACAATTTAAAAAAATTAAAAAACCTACCATTGCAAAACCCCCCAAAATTATCCAAAAAAAATAAAATATTCCTATTCTAATACCCTTTAAAAAAAAAACACCCCAAAATAAAAAAGCCTAATCTAGAATAAACTACCAAGGGCCCTTAACAGGTCCTTTTGGGGACCCTTAAAAGGGTCTTTTGTAGTAGTTATTTTGCTACAAAAAACCCCACCCCCCTAAAAAATACATTACACAAAATAACAAACAAATTATCAAAAATAATAAAAAATTATTCCTATTCTAATACTCATTAAAAAAAAAACACCCCAAAATAAAAAACCTAATCTAGAATAAACTACCAATGGCCCTTAAAAGGGCCTTTTGTAGGGCATTGTCATAAAGAAATCAGCTCTGTTTATGAAAAAAAAAATTACAAACCCCCACTAACATTACAAACCTCCACCCCCCAAACCCACAAAATAAAAAAAAACTATCTAAAAAAAACCTAAGCTACCCATTGCCCTGAAAACGGCATTTGGGTGGGCATTGCCCTTAAAAGGGCATTTAGCATTTTTACATGCCCAAACCCTAAACAAAAAATCCTTAAAAAAAACTAACACTAACCCCCGACGATCCACTTACAGTTTTTTAAGTCCCGCTTGAACGATCCTTATCCAAGCGGCGAAAAGTCTTCATCCAGGCGGCTTCTTCAATCTTCATCCTGGCGGCGAAGTCCTCATCCAAGTGGTGAGAAGTCTTCATCCAGACGGCCTCTTCAATCTTCATCCAGGCGGCATCTTCTATCTTGATTCTGGTGGCACGGAGCAGGTCCATCCTGAAGACAACCAGTGCGGAGCATCCTCTTCATACGGTCGCTGCCGTACACTGAATCTTTAATGCAAGGTTACGCGATCCAAGATGGCATCCCTTGCCTTCCTATTAGCTGAAAGATTTGAATCAGCCAATAGGAATTAGAGCTGCTAAAATCCTATTGGCTGTTCAAATCAGCTAATAGGATTTAAACAGCTCTATACTATATAGTATATATAGTATAGTGGGGGTGATGTGGGCGGACGGCAGATTAGGGGTTAATAATATTTAAATAGTGTTTGCAATGTGGAAGGGTGGCGGTTTAGGGGTTAATAAGTTTATTATAGTGGCAACGATGTTGGGGAGCGGCTGAATAGGGGTTAATTTTTTTTAGTGGCGGGAGCGGCAGATTTGGGGTTAATATGTTTAATATAGGGTTTGCAATGTAGGAGGGCCTCGGTTTAGGGGTTAATAGGTAGTTTATGGGTGTTTAGTGTACTTTGTAACACTTTAGTTATGAGTTTTATGTTACAGATTTGTAGAGTAAAACTCATAATACTGACTTTAGATGGCGTTATGGATCTTGTTGTTATAGGCTGTAACGCCGTTTTTTTAGCCAGAACGTAAAACTGCTAATACCAGCGCTATGGGAATCCCATTAAAAAATGTAATTTTTAAGAGTGCGGTACTGACGTTGCGTTAAAGGCTAAAAGGCTTGAGGTACACCTATACCGACAAGACTCATAATGGCTGCGGTGCTGTTTTAACGCCGAAATTACCATATTTTCAGCATTAAAAGACGAATGCACAGACTTGTAATCTAGCTGATAGCTATTAACAGTGCGAAACAACTTATACCTAAATTATTGAAAAACACACCACTCCTACTTTACATTTGTGGAAAAGACCATTTCAACACAACCTGCCTCTAGATAACTATCTTTCAGCTAGATTACAAGTTACAAGTTTTTTCAAAGTTTTGTGCTATACCGGGTGCATAAATAACGCAAAAAAAATTGTGTTATCGCACTTTCCATAGCGCTGCCATTGTGAGTTACTGAAAAACCTTCTCTTGTTGTGCGGTATGGTGCGTTAAGCTCCATACCGCACAAAACCCAATGCCTGACTTTACGTGCTCGTGGCTTTTTTGTTTTTATAGGGCTATTAGATTGGGTGTAATTTTTATTATTTGGATCATTTAATTTTTTATTTTTTGTAATCTTAGGGGCCTATTTATCAAGCTTCGTATGGAGCTTGATCCCCCGTGTTTCTAGCGAGCCTACAGGCGTTTTATTGTTTTTTTGTAATGTTAGATTTAATTTTTTTTTTCGTAGTGTTAGGTTTATTTAAATTTATAATGGATTGTGTCGGTATAGGCTATAATGCAAGCATTTTAGCCGGACCGCACAACGTGTAATACGGCACAATGGAAAATCCCACACTCAAAAGTCATTTTTTGAGTGCTGAATGGATCGTTGCGTTACAGGCTAAATTGCGTGCGGTATAGCTATACCACCGCGACTTGTAATACGGGAGACCTACCATTCCACGCGCAATGGCCAATTTTTCAGTGGTATAGCCATACCGCAACATACCGCAAAACTTGTAATCTAGCTGTTTATTTGGATACAGAAAACTTATATTTCTACTATTGCATTTCATATGGAAATCATAGTCAAGCTTAAAGGGACAGTATACTAAACAATTGTTTTTCCCTTAATGTGTTTCTGATTACTTTTTTTGCCAGCTGCAGAGTATAAAATGTATGAGATTTGCTTTTTTTAAGACTTATTTGTGTAAATGAATTAGCTGATTTTGTGTTTTGAAGCCACAACCTAATAAAATGGTCTGAGCTTGTAGGTATAATCAGATCTCATTACTTTATCACATTGTGTACATATACCTGCTTATTTATCTTATATCTGTCCATAAACCAATCACCAATACTTGGAGAGAACAATGGAACATTAACATTTTATTACCTTATCTCTTCTATAACCCACTGGGAGTGCAATTTCTTCTACTGGTTGTGTAACACAGCTTGGCCTCCAGGCCAAAAACTTTAAGGATGGGTGGGGATACCACAGGCTACATAAACTATTTAAAATGCCATCATAAGGGCAATGGAAATACTTATAAACAATTCAATACACTCCAGCAGGTAAAGTGGATAATTGGGAACAAATTGAAGGGAAGAAATTTTTTGAGTAAACTGTCCCTTTAAGGCAAAGTAGAAATGGTGATTAAAATTTAGGTTAAGTTGGGGTCTAAAAAAACACCAGATCTGAGTCTAAATTCTGAGTGGAGCGCTATTTAAATGTTGAAGTTAAAAGTTTGTGTGCGAGCAAAACTCAACACGTTAACCAAATATCGCAACTGCGTTAACTTCTCGGCATAGAATAGAGAGCGCAGAAGAAAAAAAAACTATTGCTTGCACGCTAACCTGACAGGAGTTATTCATATTTCACATTCCAATGTTCTTCACTTACAGAACAATGTTCTTCTTTTTATTGCAAATACATATTTTAATATATATATATATATATATATATATATATATATATATATATATACAGTATATATTTATAAATATACCTTTATATCTATTCCTATAGATACAGTATATTGGTATAGATATGTATTTTACATTAACATTATCATATATATATATATATATATATATATATATATATATATATATATATATATATATATATATATATATATATATATATATATATATAAACATAAATATACATATTTTCTATGTAAAGAACATGGGAATGTAAAATATGCGTAACGCGCATCGGGGTTCTCGATTTAGGGTTAGCACATATTAAATATTAAAAATATTAATAATCATTTTAAAAAATGATAATACATACTGTAAAAACAGTTAGCACTCCACTCACAATCTAGCCCCTAGTTGGGGATCTAGCCCCTAGTTGTATGTATACCATCTGTATGGGTATTAAAGGGACATGAAACCCAAAATATTTCTTTCATGAATGAGATATGGGGGTACATTTATCATTGTGAGGATGGACATGATCCGATATAGCGAACCATGTCCGCCGCACATCGATAAATGCCGACAGCATACGCTGGGGTTAATAGGTTTAGCATACGCTGTCAGCATTTATCATTTCATCAGCAGTTCTGGTTAACTGCTGGTGCAATACCGCCCCCTGCAGATTCGTGTAGGCGGGGGTGTCAATCAACCCAATCGTATTCGATCCGGTTGATTTTTGGTGATGTCTGTCCGCCACCTCAGAGCAGGTGGACAGGTTATGGAGCAGTGGTCTAAAGACCACTGCTTCTTAACTTGTGTTTCTGGCGAGCCTAAAGGCTCGCCAGAAACACAGGGCATCAAGCTCCATTCAGAGCTTGATAAATAGACCCCAAAGAATATAATTTTAAACAACTTTCCAATTTACTTCTATCATCTTATTTCCTTTATTCTCTTTGTATCCTTTATTGAAGAGCTAGTTAATGCATTGGGTAAGCCAATAACATAAGGCATTTATTTGCAGCAACCAATCAGCAGCTCCTGAGTCTACCTAGGTATCATTTTAAACAAAGAGAACAAAACAAATTAGATAATAGAAGTAAACTGGAAAGTTTTTTAAAATCACACGCCCTGTCTGAATCATGAAAGAGAAAACATTTGGGTTTTATGTCACTTTAATATTTTGCTTTTAACAAATAGTTTTTTCATATTTTTTATGTGTATTATTGTTTCATTATATTCTCTTGTTTTACCTTTTCCCATAGGGGTCGATTTATGAAGCAGCGGATGCTGCTTCCGACTCACTCCGCTTCAGGTCCGCCTGAAGCGGAAGTTAAGAAGCAGCGGTCATAAGACCGCTGCTCCTTAACTCGTCCGCCACCTCTAAAGGTGGCGGACAGCAATCAGTCCGATCGAATACGATTGGGTTGTTTGACACCCCCTGCTAGCAGCTGATTGGCCATGAATCTGCAGGGGGCAGTATTGCACCAGCAGACCACAAGAACTACTGGTGCAATGATAAATGCCAACAGCGTATGCTAAACCTATTAACCCCAGCGTATGCTGTCAGCATTTATCGATGAGCGGCGGACATGATACACTACATTGTATCATGTCTGTCCGCACAATAATAAATGGACCCCATAGTGTTTAGTAGTGGATAAACGCTGAAGTCTTGCTTTAAGAGACATGTTCTCCACAAGCACTGACACAGTACTTATAAATGGTGGAGTCAGTATTTAAAAGGACTAGAAATACATTTACTGTATGCATCTTGTTTGGCCAAACAGAGACCAAGAAGGCTTAATTGTGAAAACTAACCTGACATGATATACATGATTTCTAATTGTAAAATGCCTATTCATTTTCTTTTTTTTCCCCATGTATCAAGCAAATACAGGAGGAATCGAGGGCCCTATTCCTGTACAATCTAGGGTGAGAATAATGTTAGTACAGAGTTAAAGAAAGGAGATTATTAAAGGGATGCTAAACCCAATTTTTTTCTTTTATAATTCAGATAGAGCTAGCAAATTTAAGCAGCTTACTATTTACTCCTATTATCAATTTTTCTTTGTTCTTTCTCTATCTTTATTTGAAAAAGCAGGAATTAAAGTTTAGGAGCCGGCCCATTTTTGGTTCAGCACCCTAGATAGCACTTGTTGATTGGTTGCTACATTTAGCCACCAATCAGTAAATGGCACTCAGGTGCTGAACTTAAAATGGGCCGGCTTGTAAGCTTACATTCCTGCTTTTCAAATACAGATACCAAGAGAATAAAGAAAATTGGATGTGGGGGATGAAGGATAGATTGGAGTCAAGTGTAACTCAAAGGTAGCGGACTTGGTGTGATGGGAAATAGTAATTCTGACGACAGTGATAGAAAAGTCAGATATAGGAGAAGAGTTAGAGGGGGAATTAGAAGGAGCTCAGTCTTGGACATGTTAATCTTTAGGTGGTTAGAGGCCATACTGGAAAAAATGCCAGATAAGCAGTCACTGAAGTGAGAAAGGACAGAGGGAGAGAGAGCAGGGGTGGAGAGGTAGATCTGAGTATCATCAGCATATGAGGTGATATTGGAAGCCATAGCTGTTGATAAGCATAAATAGAGAAAAAGAGTAGATGGCCCAGGACAGAGGCTTGAGGTAATCCAACAGACAGAGGCAATGAAGAGGAGTAGTCACCAGCAAACGAGACAGAAAAGGACCTGTTTGTTACACTGTCCTCTCTTGGATCCACTGTTATGAGAGAGTTGAGAGTCTGTAGTAAATTGGAAAATGATTTAAAATTGTATGCTCTATCTGAACCATGAAAGTTTAATTTCGACTTTACTGTCCCTTTGATAAATCACATAATAAAAATCAATGTATAAATGTGAATAATTGATAATGCTAAAGACATTCTGATTAAAAAATCATCTCAAATATGGTTTAAAACAATTCACATTCGAATTTGCCTTTGCTGTTTTCATTGCATTTAAATAATTCTACAAAGGGCACATTTTTTAACCTGTTCTCTTCCAAAAAGGGCTGCAATCATTACTGAAAGCCAATGGGATTAAAGTTTAACGTCCATATATTACCCAAGAAAAGTGCACCCTTTGTTTGTAAGCCACTGAATTTGCGATCTAAGCAAACATAGGCAAAAACAAATCTGAAAGCTTGTTAAGTGCTCAGTTACTCAGACTCTTCATAGCATTTGACAAAGAGAAAGCTAATTGCTTTGTGAGGTTTGTTCTCACAAACACCAGAGAATAACTGTTAATAGCTTTCCAAGAAAATCAGAAATATACAAACACCAGGTACCATTTATATATTAGAGAGCTTACCTTGATCACAAACACTGAGAGCTAGGTTACTAGTGGTGTGGAAACTGTTGCTCGCAGGCAAAAAGGGTTTATTGCAGCTCTTTTCGCATGTCGGAAGAAGCGCGCTTATTACAAGTTAAAAGTAAACTCATTCGCTTGTGCACAATTGAATTTAATGGATGTCGGGATAGCCTGACTTCTGGTTAACTATTACACTGGACTAAAAAAGTTGCACAAAAAACATCAAAAATGCATTTAAAAGTACAGTTACACTAATAATAACATGATATAATAAAAATATTTTAAAAATAAATATTGTATTAAAAAGTTATAAGGGCTCAAAGATATGTGGTCTTGTGTTAGATAAAAAAGGCATGCAAATGGCTTTAACATAGAGATAAATACATATGCATGTCTAAATATGTATATGTATGTGTATATATATATATATATATATTTATGTGTATATATGTATTTATCTATTGGACAGTATAGATAAATTGCAAATATATGCAAATGTTTCCATCACTATACTATAGTATGAATAGCCTAAAAAAATACAGCTTTACACAACATATGAATACAATGCATGATACAGTTAATCACATCTGTAATGCTATATTTCCTAACTCTATGGAGTTTATTAGAACAATTCATAAACAAACCCATCACATTTTTTACTATGTTTATAGCCCAGCATTGTCATAGTGTTTGTCTGGCATTGTGGGAATTATTGTGAGCACAAAGTACCTAAGGCTACCTTACAAATATCAATGGCACTTAATTCTCAGTATCAGATACATATTAAGATATCAAAATTCATCTTAATATTGTCAAAAAGTTACATTGTATTTTGCAATGTAGAGTTGTGATTGGTTGAACTGTGAATAAAACGTCACTGCACATTGTGTCACAAAGTTTTGATATATTTACAATTTTAAGGAGTTCAATAAGTCTGATATTTGTCCAGTTAGGAATGGTTGTGATATGTTGACTGTTTTTTTTCTTGCTGTTTGTGTAGGCTGTAGTTGTAAAATGTACATCGTAATAGGGTTGATGTTTTGTGCAGTTACATTTATTGTATCTCTTAAAATGTGTAGAATTTCAGAATGTTGTAGAGTTGCAATGTGCTGATTAATCTTGGACTGTGTAACCTGCAGTTATTTGACTTTGTCTAAGACTGATTTGCGACTTGCTCTGAAACCATTTGATTAATTCTGGAGTTTACTTAGATAGAGACATTAGATGTGGAGACTGAAATAACCTACTTTCCCTGGTACACATTTTTTGGCGGTGTTCAGCGGGGACAATACACACTTGACAAAAGTAATGATTCAGACTGTTGGATTCACATTTCAGAGGTTTTTTTTGGTTTTAGAAGACATGCAGTAATGTCACAGTGACATATGTCATCAGAGCAAAGACAAAGGGGCACTGCCAAAAGAGTCTGAGAAGCAGGAAGAGAAAAGGAAAGATAAGAGACTGAGAAACAATGATCAAAATAAAGTGGGACAAAAAATAAGAGAAAACTAGAGGAAAGATAAATAGAAGAAAAACAAAAAGGAATCACACACTTACATAGTAAGCACTAGAGTGTATATACACTCACACACATGCAAACACACACATACAATATATATATATATATATATATATATATATATATATATATATATATATATATAGCGAATAGAAAACAGCACTCTCTGGTCTTAACAGCAAATAAATTACTTTTATACGGTAACGTTTCGGGGGAATGCTCCCCTTCATCAGACTGTCTGATGAAGGGGAGCATTCCCCGAAACGTTACCGAATAAAAGTAATATATTTGCTGTTAAGACCAGAGAGTGCTGTTTTCTATTCGCTATATCTTAACCTACTCTAGCACCCTGGCACCTGACGTATTGTTTGTGAGAGTGCACCTGTTTCTTGCTGTATATATATATATATATACACACACACACACACACATGTACACATACAGACACACACACACACAAGTATTGTATTTACACATGTAAAGTTGAATTAAACACAACATAAATACACTTAAAAGTTCATATAAACATCTGAGCTTAGAATAGAGCTTACCAGTCTTGATAAAGGCCTAGGAGAGGCCGAAACGCGTAGACCTGGTAAGCTCTATTTCATTAGGAGGATATTACTGTGAAGTTTTTACACATTGTGTCTTGTTTCTTTCTTCGCAGGTTTTTTTCTGTCGTTTGCTATTTATATTTTTTTGGTGCATTATCTTTGGTGCATAGATTATTTTTGGTGTATTGTTTATTTTTGTGCACTGAACCATCTTTTACACTGGACAGCACAGAGTAAATAGACTATCATTGGATTTCTTTTGGACATTCATAGGATTTTCTCTGGAGATTGTTTAAGACATACTTTGAGACACTCACAGGATTGTTTTTGAATTTTTTTGAATATTTGCATTTTTTTGAATTTCCCAGGACACCGCACATATTATTCACATTTTTTCACTGATCTATCTTTTTATCACATTTTTTCACATTTGGATTTTTAAATTTTTTAATTTTTTAATTTTTAAATTTTAAATTCTATCACAGACACTCACTATTAATAGTTGGATTTTTTCATAAACTCACTTGGACATTATCCATTGAACATTCATTTATACCATTTTTTACTATTTTTTACTATCTTTTACTATATTCATAATCATTTTTAATTTCCAATTGTATTCATTGTCTTTTATTATGTTCCTTTGGTAACTCATTGGGATATACTGTACCATATTGGGACACACCGTAACAGTCTGTTCCTCACCACAGAGATAGAATGTTTTTAGACTTTTAGATCATTGTTTTTATAATTTTAACGTGGATCCATGCAGTTGTAATATTATAGTTATATGCAATAAATATATGTAATAAATCCTTATTTTAACCTTAGCCTCCGTATTGTTGGCGCCTGAGTATACCCTTTGTTTTCCTGCATAGTGAAAGATAAATTGAATCGATTGCTGTTGGCGTATTCAAGGAACCTAGCAACCTATTGCTGGTCCCCATCCCACACCAACACCAAGTCATCAATGTACCGACCGAAAAAAACAATATTATTTCGAAGAGGATTACCATCTCCAAAGACGTGGCACCGCTCCCAGAACCCCATATAGAGGTTAGCATAGGAAGGGGCAAATTTTGCCCCCATAGCGGTGACACGTCTTTGGAGATAGAATCGACCCTCGAACATAAAAAATTTGTGTGTAAGTAAATACTCCACTGCAATGTGAAGAAATTGATTAGTGAAAAAATCATATGTGGTGTGATTTGTTAGAAAAAAATCCAATGCTTCCAAACCTAAAACATGAGGAATGGTTGTGTAAAGTGAGGTGACGTCTAAAGTGACAAATCTATAAGAGTCACACCATGTAACATGTTTAATTTTCTCAATAAATGATGTAGTATCTTTCAAATATCCATATAGCTCAATGACTATCGGTTTCAAAAAAGTATCAACCAGATCAGATAGCCTTTCGTTTAAGGACCCAATGCCTGCCACTATTGGGCGGCCTGGCGGATGTACAGGGTCCTTATGCAATTTTGGAAGCTGATGGAAAATAGGTACACAGGGATTTTTGGGTAAAAGGTACTCTATGACTTTCTCGGAGAATACTCCATCTAATTTTGCTTTGTATACTATTTCTGATAGTATTTTTCTGAATGAATTAGTAGGATCCGACAAAAGTGGTTGATATACATCCATGTTAGAAAGTTGCCTGTTGGCCTCAGTTAAGTAATCAATTTTACTTAAGATGACTGTATTACCTCCTTTGTCGGATTCTCTTATGACTATATTCTTGTCATTTTTAAGTGCCTGTATTGCTTTTCTCTCTTGGGATGTAAGGTTACTGCTTTTGTATGTGTTTGAGGTTTTGTTCTTATCATCTAATGCAATTAATTGTGTTTCTAAGGTCTGTTGAAATACCTGTAGATGTTGACCTCTACTATGTATAGGGTAGAAAAAACTTTTTTCTTTGAAATCATTAAGATTAATGTCTCTTTCAGAGGGTCCAGATCTAGTTGTCTGTGTGCAATCACTTTCCCTGATGAGTTCTTGCATATCAACCATTGCAGTATAATCATTAAAATCAAAATTGGGAATGTGCTGCTCACAAACAACTTGATTGTCCTCTTCCTCATTTGTCATTTCCACATCACTTGCAAAATGTTTTTTCAGGGTAAGATTTCTCACAAACCGATTAACATCTAACACTGTAGAAAAAAGATTAAAACTGCAACTGGGGGCAGCAACTGAAATGTAAAGTATCCATAACTCCTCTCGGGTTAGCGCTCAAGTGATTGTTTTTTTTCTCTGCGGTCTCCATTGACTTTTATGGGGAGAATACTTTCATGCGTTCGCGAAGTTTAGTTAGCACATGTCAGGTTTGACTCAAGCAGGGGGGTTAAATAGCTTTAGTCCTTAACGGGCACACCACCCCACTGATTTTACTGACCATCCAGATAAAATGTAAGCCAAAATTAAGCTAAAATTTTGCTTTGTTAATGCTTTGTTAATATTAAATGTTTGTTGTTAAATTATGAAATTAATTTTTACTTTGGATAGCATAAAGTAACGTTTGTAAAAAAAAAATATAATATTTTTAGTATGGCAAATTATTACAGATACTTAATTATACCACCTGGCTGGCAACATTTTTTGTGGAGATCACTTGATTGGAGAGAGAGAAAGCAAAGCAAAATGGTAGGAATAAAAGCAATTATGCAATTAGATCACGTCTGTAACATTATTACTGAATACAAATTAGGATTCCTTGAAATAAATAATACTGAAATGACAAACCATCACTTGCCTTCAAAGGAATAACAAAATCATAAAGCAAGGTACTTCCAGTGTAGCCAGACAGATATATAATCTAATTTACATAACAATATCTTCAGTATTTTACCAGAAATGGATACAGCTGGTATTTTGCTTTATAACCCTAGATGAACAAAAGAAAAGATGAACAAATTGATATAAATAGAAACTTCAATGGACTAAGGAGACGTATGGCTCATTTCAAATGGGATAGACAGCAAGTCTATAAACAGCAAGGAAGTGGGTAAATATGTATTGAAAGTTCCAGATATTTGTAACAAATGCACTTCTTTAGTCTGTTCTGTTTGAATAAATCTATCTTTTCTTCCATCTGCCATGCCATTTTCTCTATTTCTTCAGTATATGAAAAATATTGTTGCTAGCATTCATAGACAAGCTCTTTCAGCCTGTGGAGAATTGTTTGCTTCTTGTTCTGCTCAGAGCAGCCTGAAGACAGCGTGTGGAGCTGAGCTTATTGCAGTTCAATAGATCCTTGTGAAAAACACATAATTTAGAGGCCTTAGACTGTTGAAAGTAGTTACCTTCACACTCTCAAAAAAATTATATGGAAAGGGCAGATTTTCTTACCACTATTTGGCCTAAAAATGTAAGTTCACCCTCCCGCAAGAAGGCAAACTGATTAGCAAGTAGTACTGAGCTTGACTCTGCCAACTAACTGCATAGACAAGTAGTACAGAGCTTGTCTCTGCCAACTAACCGCATAGGCAAGTAGTACTGAGCTTGACTCTGCCAACTAACTGCATAGACAAGTAGTACAGAGCTTGTCTCTGACAACTAACTGCATAGGCAAGTAGTATGGAGCTTGTCTTTGCCAACTAACTGCATAGATAAGTAGTATGCGACTTGTCTCTGCCAACTAACTGCATAGGCAAATAGTACGGAGCTTGTCTCTGCCAACTAACTGCATAGGCAAGTAGTACGGAGCTTGTCTCTGCAAACTAACTGCATAGGCAGGTAGTACTGAGCTTGTCTTTGCCAACTAACTGCATAGGCAAGTAGTACGGAGCTTGTCTCTGCCAACTAACTGCATAGGCAGGTAGTACTGAGCTTGTCTTTGCCAACTAACCGCATAGGCAGGTAGTACTGAGCTTGTCTTTGCCAACTAATTGCATAGGCAAGTAGTACGGAACTTGTCTCTGCCAACTAACGGCATAGGCAAGTAGTACGGAGCTTGTCTCTGCCAACTAACTGCATAGGCAAGTAGTACGGAGCTTGTCTCTGCCAACTAACTGCATAGACAAGTAGTACGGAGCTTGTCTCTGCCAACTAACTGCATAGGAAAGTAAAACTGAGATGTCTCTGCCAACTATCTGCATATGCAGGTAGTACTGAGCTTGTCTTTGCCAATTAACTGCATAGGCAGGTAGTACGGAACTTGTCTCTTCCAACTAACTGCATAGGTAGGTAGTACGGAACTTGTCTCTTCTAACTAACTGCATAGGTAGGTAGTATGGAACTTGTCTCTTCTAACTAACTGCATAGGTAGGTAGTACGGAACTTGTCTCTTCTAACTAACTACATAGGTAGGTAGTATGAAACTTGTCTCTTCTAACTAACTGCATAGGTAGGTAGTATGGAACTTGTCTCTTCTAACTAACTGCATAGGTAGGTAGTACGGAACTTGTCTCTGCCAGCTATGTACATTATTTAAAATATATACATATTTTTCTCTTCTTTAAAGGACCAATAAATACAGTAGAATTGAATCATTGACAAATACACAATATAAATACAATGCAATAACACTTTCTTTGAATTTGAAATGAGCAGTAGAATATTTTCTGACAAATTTTAAAGTGAGAAAGTGTGCATATAAAAAGAATCTGCACGTTTTGATAGTGGAAGTATATTGGAAAGTTTTATTAACTTGCATGATTTATCTGAATCATGAAACTTTAATTTTGACTTTAGTGGACCTTTAAGATACACGGGTATCTGGTTTTATCTTGTTTGCATCATAAGGCAGAATTTTACCCTTACGGTTGCCATTCGAGTTGGCTATAGTTTTTCTCCTGTATTACAAAATATAGCTATTAGATTATAACAACCAGTGCTTACATTTTTAGGAATATTTATTCTTACAAAAATACCAATAGTGTGTAATGGCAATTTCCAAAAAATTATTGACATAGAAGAACTTGCTTAAAATACCGGAGAATTTTTAGCATTTTTTGCTATCACTCCATTTAAACAGAAATAGAGCCTTGGTTTTTTATTTAGCCATCAAAACCATGAGGCCTACTTATCAAGCTGTCAACTTACTTGCATTCGACGGCACCAATGCATTCGCCTGACATCGCCTAACATCGCGGCCGTGGACCTAAATACGCTCTCCATATTTATATAAAAAGCTGTCAAAAAGCCACGCACCAAGTATGGGGTGATGAAGAGTGGACTATTGTTAACTAAGCTCTTCGGCTTTTTCCCAGCTTTATTTGTATACTGTCACTAAGCACCGCCACTATACTAAACTGTTTAACCCCTATCCCACCGCTCCCCGACCCCGCCGCAACTAAATAAAGTTATTAACCCCTATCCCGCCAAAGATTTAAACTAATTACACCTAATCTAAGAGCCCTATGAAAATAAAAAAGCCCCCCAAAATAAAAAAACCCCTAACCTACAATAAACTACAAATAGCCCTTAAAAGGGCCTTTTGCGGGGCATTGCCACAAAGAAATCAGCTTGTTTACCTGTAAATAAAAAATACAAATACCCCCAACAGTAAAACCCACCACCCACACAGCCAACCCCCCCAAATAAAAACCTAACTAAAAATACCTAAGCTCCCCATTGCTCTGAAAAGGGCATTTGGATGGGCATTGCCCTTAAAAGGGCATTTAGCTCTATTGCTGCCCAAACCCTAATCTAAAAATAAAACCCATCCAATAAACCCTTAAAAAAACCTAACACTAACCCCTGAAGATCCACTTACAGTTTTGAAGATCCGACATCCATCCTCAAAGAAGCCGGGAGAAGTCCTCATCGAAGCCGGCAGAAGTCTTCATCAAAGCGGCCAAAGTCTTCATCCAAGCCCGCAGAAGACTTCCCAATGAAGGTTCCTTTAAATTACATCATCCAAGATGGCGTCCCTTAGAACTCTATCAGCCAATCGGAATTAAGGTTGAAAAAATCCTATTGGCTGTTGCAATCAGCTAATAGGATTGAGTTTTCATACTATTGGCTGATCCAATCATCCATCCTATTGGCTGATTGGAATAGCCAATATAATGTGAGCTCAATCCTATTGGCTGATTGGATCAGCCAATAGGATGAAAGCTCAATCCTATTGGCTGATTACAACAGCTAATAGGATTTTTTCAACCTTAATTCCGATTGGCTGATAGAATTCTAAGGGACGCCATTTTTTCAACCTTAATTCCAATTGGCTGATAGAATTCTATCAGCTAAGGACGCCATCTTGGATGACGTAATTTAAAGGAACCTTCATTGTTCAAGAAGACGTCGTAAGAAAAGGATGCTCTGCGTTGGATGTCTTGAAGATGGAGTCGCTCCTCGCCTGATGGATGAAGATAGAAGATGCCGTCTGAGTGAAGACTTCTGCGGGCTTGGATGAAGACTTCAGCCGCTTGGATGAAGACTTCTGCCGGCTTTGATCAGGACTTCGGCCGCTTGGATGAAGACTTCTGCCGGCTTCGATGATGACTTCTCTTCTTTGAGGATGGATGTCGGATCTTCAAAACTGTAAGTGGATCTTCAGGGGTTAGTGTTAGTTTTTTTAAGGGTTTATTGGGTGGGTTTTATTTTTAGATTATGGTTTGGGCAGCAATAGAGCTAAATGCTATTTTCAGGGCAATGGAGAGCTTAGTTTATTTTAGTTAGGTTTTTATTTGGGGAGGTTGGTTGTGTGGGTGGTGGGTTTTGCTGTTGGGGGGGTATTTGTATTTTTATTTACAGGCAAAAGAGCTGATTTATTTGGGGCAATGCTCCACAAAAGGCCCTTTTAAGGGCTATTTGTAGTTTATTGTAGGTTAGGGTTTTTTTATTTTGGGGGCTTTTTTATTTTCATAGGGCTCTTAGATTAGGTGTAATTAGTTTAAAACTTTGATAATTTATTTTTTATTTTTTGTAACTTAGTGTTTGTTATTTTTTGTAACTTAGTTGTTAGTTTTTTGTAACTTTGTAATTTTTTATTGTAGATTAAATTATTTAAGGGTTAGGTGTTTAAATATATAATATAGTTAATTTAATTTGTAGTTTAATGCAATTTTAGTATAACAGTTAGGGTAGATTAATTATTAGTTTAATATAGTTTAATGTAATTTTAGTATAATATTTAGGGTAGATTAATTAATAGTTTAATATAGTTTAATTTAAATCTAAAGGTAAGTTTAAATTTATTATAAGATAGGGATGAGTTAATATTTAATATAAAGTTAGCGGGTTGTTAGGTTTAGGGTTTAATAGTTTAATTTAGTTTATGACGATGTGGGGGGCCGGCGGTTTAGGGGTTAATTGGTTTAGTAAGTGCTAGTGATGTGGGAGGCTAGGGGTTTAGAGGTTAATACATTTATTTAGTTGTGGTGGGCTCCGGGATCGGCAGGATAGGGGTTAATAACTTTATGTAGGTGTCGGCGGTGTCGGGCGGTAGATTAGGGGTTAATAAGTATAATGTAGGTGGAGGCGATGTTGGGCGGCATATTAGGGGTTAATAAGTATAATGTAGGTGGCAGCGATGTAGGGGTGGCAGATTAGGGGTGTTTAGACTCGGAGAACATGTTAGGGTGTTAGGTGTAAATGTAACTTTTGTTCTCCCATAGGAATCAATGGGATATCGGGCAGCAGCGAACATGAGCTTTCGCTGCTTTCAGACTCCAATTGATTCCTATGGCATCCGCCGCCTCCAGGGCGGCGGATTGAAAACCATGTTATGCTGGGCCGGAATAGTGGCAAACGTACCTGTTAGATATTTGTTAACTAGCAAAATTTGTCAGATAGTGCCGAATTTGCTTTCGGAACATCTGTAATGACGTAAGCATCGATCTGTGTCAGACTGAGACCGGCGGATCATATGTTACGTCACAAATTTCAACTTTTGCCGGTCTGTAGGCTTTGATAACTAAGGGGAATCAAGCTCTCCACAATTACGCTGCGGAATTCCAGCGTATTTGCGGTTGACGGCTTGATAAGTAGGTCTCCATATATATATATTTTTAAGTAGACAACCCAATGTATTGATCTAGGCCCATTTTGGTATATTTCATGCCACCATTTCCCCGCCAAATGCGTTCATATAAAAAAAAAGTGTTAACTTTTTCACAAACTTTAGGGTTCTCAATGAAATCATTTATATACCACTTGTGCAATCATGGCACATTTAGCCACCAATCAGCAAGCTCTACCCAGGTGCTGAACCAAAGATGTGCCGGCTCGTAAGCTTACATTCCTGCTTTTTCAAATAAAGATACCAAGAAAACAAAGAAAAATTAATAGGAGTAAATTAGAAGGTTGCTTAAAATTGCATGCTCTATCTGAATCATGAAAGAAAAACTACTTTTATTGTTTTTATTAATTGTATTATCATACCATGTTGCATGTTGTAGCACATCTGTGTGGCCAATTTCATTGTTGTTGCCAGTAGGATTTGTATACATCAGCAATTCATCCCTCTAGATGTATGTAAGAGTAGGGAGAGGGTTGTATTTATTAAGTGAGCGTTATGTCTTACTAGAGGGTGTTTCATTAAAGACTTTATGCTCCATTTGTTAAAATCCTGGCAGACAAGTTTGGCTCCTGAGAACCTGTCTGCCGCTGCTTGTTCAATGCCACCCCCTGCCTGACATGGCCAATCATGCATGAGTAGGGGCTGTCAATCACCCCAAACGGATTTGGATATTTAACTCCACAACACTTTAGGTGGACTGGCCTGAATCGCTGTAGCCCCGATGCTGCATTTACAGATTTAGAAATGGGGACCGTTATATTCCTTCTGGGAAAAGAAGTCTCTAAAAGTTTGGAAGATGAAGTGTAAGGAGGCAAAAGGCCCATGTTGGACACTTAAGGAGGACTGCAAGGGAACCATAGCCAGAAAGGTGGGAGTTTATACAGCTCATCCAGCCGTGGAAGATAGTATTTATTTATTAGTGTTTTTTATCAATATATTCTGTAAGTGCAAATGTATTACCTTTAATTGGTATATTAAACACTAATATGAGTCACAGGGTCACTTGATTATGGCAGATTGCCGAAACACGTAAGCCATCTGTGCTGCGCATCCATTCAGTATTATGTACAGGGCAGTTCTGTCATTTTTTAAACAAGTTCTAATAAAATTTAATTTTATATTATAGAGCTTGGTTTTTCTTTTATAATCTTTGCACTTGTCACATTCTTTAGATTAATATACTTCTTACTATTTTAGGTGACAGTCCCAAAACAGTCTCCTAGGTTTACCATGTTTTACAAATTAATATTTGGAAAAGCAAGGGGGTATATGTTTGTACTATGTGAAGTTTGACAATAGTGTCTTGTATTTTATTTAACTGTTTAAAAAGTATATTTCGGAGTAATGTGGCAAATATCTTTCCTTTTAGTCAGATAGATGCAATCATTTTAAAGTTTAATATTCATAATGTTCATAATACTTGTGTAAAAGTAAATGACTACATATACTGTATATCTACCCCAGAAATCCATGACAGTGTTGCTGAAAGGGAACATCAGGTATTTTTTTTTTGATGATTGGAACTCAAAAATCATCAAACATCATTTTGTCATATGGTACATATAACTTGGGTGGTTTAACTAATTTGGATGTTAGTTAATAATTGATAGGGTAGGAAATAAGTTCATGCTTGGATAGGAGAGACCTAGAAAAGAAAGCCAAAAATCAGCTGGGCTGCAAATGATAGCTAAGCACAGAAAAGCAAGGAAATAGAAGCCATTGTTTAATTATGAACAAGAAATCAAAAACTGTCAATACATTAAAGGGATAGTAAACACCAAAAATGTTATTGTTTAAAAAGATAAATATTCCTTTTATTTACCATTCCCTAGTTTCGCATAACCAATACAGTTATAGAAATACACTTTCTACCTCTGTGATTACCTTTTATCTAAGCTTCTGCTGACTGTCTTCTTATCTCAGATCTTTAGACAGACTTGCATTTCAGGCAGTTAGTGCTGACTCTTAAATAACTCCATTGCGTGAGTACAATGTTATTTATATGAAACACATGAGCTAACGCCCTCTAGTTATGAAAAACTGTCAAATACATTCAGCTAAGAAGCGGCCTTCAAGGGCTTGGAAATTAGCATATGAGCCTACCTTAAAGGGACATTTAATACTTCCCTTAACATTATTTGCGCTAGAAATATAAGAACCGAAGATCCGCCTGCAGTATATCTCTCCTGCCATGCCGCCTTGCTTCTGTAGTAATCACTTTCGGTAACTTGTGTAATACCGGGTAAATATGGCAGCCGGACTCCCCCCACCGTTACATAGCTGCCTTCTTCTTCAAATCATCATCAAATCAGAATCCAGTCCTCGGAAAGAAATTGCACGCGCGTGCCTGCCTGCCTGCCAGCGTGTGTGCCAGGCCCACTTGCCAACTAGTGCCACCACTCATATTTGTTGTAACAGTAGTGTAAATATGTTAAAAAAAACTTTTTTGACTGTGAAACATCAGTCTGCTAGTGTAATCTAATTGCAGTTGCCTGCCTGCCAGCGTGTGTGCCAGGCCTATTTGCCAACTAGTGCCACCACTCATATTTGTTGTAACAGTAGTATAAATATTTAAAAAAAAACTTTTTTGACTGTGAAACATAAGTCTGCTAGTGTAATCTAATTGCAGTTGCCTGCCTGCCAGTGTGTGTACCAGGCCCACTTGCCAACTAGTGCCACCACTCATATTTGTTGTAACAGTAGTGTAAATATTTAAAAAAAAAAATTTTTTTACTGTGAAACATCAGTCTGCTAGTGTAATCTAATTGCAGTTGCCTGCCTGCCAGCGTGTGTGCCAGGCCCACTTGCCAACTAGTGCCACCACTCATATTTGTTGTAACAGTAGTGTAAATATTTAAAAAAAAACTTTTTGGACTGTGAAACATCAGTCTGCTAGCGTAATCTAATTTAAGTTGCCTGCCTGCCTGCGTGTGTGCCAGGCCCACTTGCCAACTAGTGCCACCACTCATATTTGTTGTAACAGTAGTATAAATATTTTAAAAAAAACTTTTTTGACTGTGAAACATAAGTCTGCTAGTGTAATCTAATTGCAGTTGCCTGCCTGCCAGTGTGTGTACCAGGCCCACTTGCCAACTAGTGCCACCACTCATATTTGTTGTAACAGTAGTGTAAATATTTAAAAAAAAAAAAATTTTTACTGTGAAACATCAGTCTGCTAGTGTAATCTAATTGCAGTTGCCTGCCTGCCAGCGTGTGTGCCAGGCCCACTTGCCAACTAGTGCCACCACTCATATTTGTTGTAACAGTAGTGTAAATATTTAAAAAAAAACTTTTTGGACTGTGAAACATCAGTCTGCTAGCGTAATCTAATTTAAGTTGCCTGCCTGCCTGCGTGTGTGCCAGGCCCACTTGCCAACTAGTGCCACCACTCATATTTGTTGTAACAGTAGTGTCAATATTTTTTTAAAAAAAACTTTTTTGACTGTGAAACATCAGTCTGCTAGTGTAATCTAATAGCAGTTGCCTGGCTGCCAGCGTGTGTGCCAGGCCCACTTGCCAACTAGTGCCACGACTCATATCTGTTGTAACAGTAGTGTAAATATTTAAAAAAAAAACTTTTTTGACTGTGAAACATCAGTCTGCTAATGTAATCTAATTGCAGTTGCCTGCCTGCCAGCGTGTGTGCCAGGCCCATTTGCCAACTAGTGCCACCACTCATATTTGTTGTAACAGTAGTGTAAATATTTTAAAAAAAACTTTTTTGACTGGGAAACATCAGTCTGCTAGTGTAATCTAATTGCAGTTGCCTGCCTGCCAGCGTGTGTGCCAGGCCCACTTGCCAAATAGTGCCACCACTCATATTTGTTGTAACAGTAGTGTAAATAGTTTAAAAAAAACTTTTTTGACTGTGAAACATCAGTCTGCTAGTGTAATCTAATTGCAGTTGCCTGCCTGCCAGCGTGTGTGCCAGGCCCACTTGCTAACTAGTGCCACCACTCATATCTGTTGTAACAGTAGTGTTAATATTTTTTTAAAAAAACTTTTTTGACTGTGAAACATCAGTCAGCTAGTGTAATCTAAGTGCAGTTGCCTGCCTGCCTGCCAGCGTGTGTGCCAGGTCCACTTGCCAACTAGTGCCACCACTCATATTTGTTGTAACAGTAGTGTAAATATTTAAAAAAAAAACTTTTTGACTGTGAAACATCAGTCTGCTAGTGTAATCTAATAGCAGTTGCCTGCCTGCCAGCGTGTGTGCCAGGCCCACTTGCCAACTAGTGCCACGACTCATATCTGTTGTAACAGTAGTGAAAATATTTTAAAAAAAACCTGTTTTGACTGTGAAACATCAGTCTGCTAGTGTAATCTAATTGAAGTTGCCTGCCTGCCAGCGTGTGTGCCAGGCCCATTTGCCAACTAGTGCCACCACTCATATTTGTTGTAACAGTAGTGTAAATATTTAAAAAAAAAACTTTTTTGACTGTGAAACATCAGTCTGCTAGTGTAATCTAATTGTAGTTGCCTACCTGCCAGCGTGTGTGCCACGCCCACTTGCCAACTAGTGCCACCACTCATATTTGTTGTAACAGTAGTGTAAATATTTAAAAAAAACTTTTTTGACTGTGAAACATCAGTCAGCTAGTGTAATCTAATTGCAGTTGCCTGCCTGCCAGCGTGTGTGCCAGGCCCACTTTCCAACTAGTGCCACCACTCATATTTGTTGTAACAGTAGTGTAAATATTTAAAAAAAAAACTTTTTTGACTGTGAAACATCAGTCTGCTAGTGTAATCTAATTGCAGTTGCGTGCCTGCCAGCGTGTGTGCCAGGCCCACTTGCCAACTAGTGCCACCACTCATATCTGTTGTAACATTAGTGTAAATATTTAAAAAAAAAACTTTTTTGACTGTGAAACATCAGTCTGCTAGTGTAATCTAATTGCAGTTGCCTGCCTGCCAGCATGTGTGCCAGGCCCACTTGCCAACTAGTGCCACCACTCATATTTGTTGTAACAGTAGTGTAAATATTTAAATAAAAAACTTTTTTGACTGTGAAACATCAGTCTGCTAATGTAATCTAATTGCAGTTGCCTGCCTGCCAGCGTGTGTGCCAGGCCCACTTGCCAACTAGTGCCATCACTCATATTTGTTGTAACAGTAGTGTAAATATTTAAAAAAAAAACTTTTTTGACTGTGAAACATCAGTCTGCTAGTGTAATCTAATTGCAGTTGCCTGCCTGCCAGCATGTGTGCCAGGCCCACTTGCCAACTAGTGCCACCACTCATATTTGTTGTAACAGTAGTGTAAATATTTTAAAAAAAAACTTTTTTGACTGTGAAACATCAGTCTGCTAGTGTAATCTAATTGCAGTTGCCTGCCTGCCAGCGTGTGTGCCAGGCCCACTTGCCAACTAGTGCCACCACTCATATCTGTTGTAACAGTAGTGTAAATATTTAAAAAATAAACTTTTTTGACTGTGAAACATCAGTCTGCTTTTTTGTGTCAGGCTCACAGCGTATACTATGCCAACTTGCCCAGTGCCACCACTCATATCTTGTTTAATAGTAGTGTAATTGTACATTTAAAAAAAATAAACTTTTTGGATTGTGAAACATCATTCTGCTTTTTTGTGTCAGGCTCACAGCGTATACTGTGCCCACTTGCCCAGTGACACCACTCATATTTTGTTTAATAGTAGTGTAAGTGTACATTTAAAAAAAAATGACAGGCAGCGGCAGGTCACCCCGCAGGTGCTGTTATGGTCATGGCGCTGTGATTTCCTTTGACCCTACAATAATGCCCAGTGTTCAAAGGCCACATACCATGAACGCAAAAAGTTCTGAGGAGGACCTAGTTGACTGGCTAACACAGGACACCCAATCTTCTACAGCTTCCGCTCGGAAACCTTGACGCACCATCCACCTCCAGCTTAGCTTCGGGCACCTCTCAAGTGACCACTCGCCCTCCTGCCGCCACCACCAACACTAGCACCACAGCCACTTCACTTGATCTGTCAGAGGAGTTATTAACACATTGGTTTGAAGAAATGAGTGATGCGCAATCATCATTGACAGAGGATGTAGATAACAGTGATATGTCTCAGTCAGGCAGCATTACAGACATGGACGTACGGTGTGATGATGATGATGTTGTACCCACTGCTGCTTCCTTTGTTGATTTGTCAGATACAAGTGAAGCGGTTGATGATGATGCGTCCGTGGATGTCACGTGGGTGCCAGCTAGAAGAGAAGAAGAAGAGGGGGAAAGTTCAGATGAGGAGACAGAGAGGAGGAGGAGGAAACGAGTTGGAAGCAGGGGGAGGTCGTCGCAAGGAGCTAGTGGCACAGTCAGACAGCATGCATCGGCACCCGGGGTCAGCCAGACAGCACGCCAATCAACACATGCTGTTGCCACCACCAGAATGCCGTCATTGCAGAGCTCAGCAGTGTGGCATTTTTTTTGTGTGTCTGCCTCTGACAACAGCAATGCCATTTGCAACCTGTGCCAAAAGAAAGAGTCGTGGGAAGTCCAACACCCACCTAGGTACAACTGCTTTGCGAAGGCACATGATCTCACATCACAAACGCCGATGGGATGAACACATGAGTAGAAGCAGCACACAAACTCAAAGCCGCCATCCTCCTCCTGATCCAGTATCTTCAGCCACGTCAACCACTGCTGTCCTCCTTGCCCCCTCTCAACCATCCGCCACTCCGTCTCTCTTCCGTAGCAGTTCCTGATCATCTGCCCACAGTCAGGTGTCTGTCAAGGACATGTTTGAGCGTAAGAAGCCAATGTACCAAAGTCACCCCCTTGCCCGGCGTCTGACAGCTGGCTTGTCTGAACTCTTAGCCCGCCAGCTTTTGTAGCTATTGGGACACCGCAGTGGAAGGTACCCGGCCGAAATTTCTTTGCACAAAAGACAATCCCCAACCTGTACTCAATTGTGCGAAAGTAAGTAATGGCATGTCTGGCACACAGTGTTGGGGCAAGGGTCCATCTGACCACTGATAGCTGGTCTGCAAAGCATGGTCAGGGCAGGTATATCACCTACACTGCGCATTGGGTAAACCTGTTGATGGCTGCCAAGCATGGAATGCGTGGCTCTGCAGAGGAGTTGGTGACACCGCCACAACTTGCAGGCAGGCCTGCTGCTACCTCCTCCACTCCTCCTACTCCATCCTCTTCCATAACCTCTTCCTCGGCTGAGTCCTCTTCTGCTGCTGCGTCTTGCTCCACATCAACGGCACTCCCCCAGCTCCGCAGGTACTATTCCACATCCTGGATACGGCAGTGTCACGCCGTCTTGGGGTTGACTTGCCTGAAAGCAGAGAGTCACACCGGAACAGCACTCCTGTCCGCCCTGAATGCACAGGTGGATCAGTGGCTGACTCCGCACCAACTGAAGATCGGCAAAGTGGTTTCTGACAACGGAAGTAATTTGGTGGCGACATTGAAATTGGGCAAGTTGACACATGTGCCGTGCATGTCACATGTGTGTAATCTGATCGTACAACGCTTTGTGCATAAGTACCCAGGCTTACAGGATGTCCTGAAGCAGGCCAGGAAGGTATGTGGCCATTTCAGGCGTTCCTACATGGCCATGGCGAATTTTGCAGATATCCAGTGGCGAAACAACATGCCAGTGAGGCGCTTGATTTGCGACAGCCCGACACGTTGGAATTCAACACTCCTAATGTTTGACCGCCTGCTCCAACAAGAAAAAGCCGTGAATGAGTATTTGTATGACCGGGGTGCTAGGACAGCCTCTGCGGAGCTAGGGATTTTTTTCCAAGTTACTGGACGCTCATGTGCAATGCCTGTAGGCTCATGCGTCCTTTTGAGGAGGTGACAAACCTAGTCAGTCGCACCGAAGGCACCATCAGCGACATCATACCATTTGTTTTCTTCCTGGAGCGTGCCCTGCGAAGAGTGCTGGATCAGGCCGTAGATGAGCGTGAAGAGGAAGAGTTGTGGTCACCATCACCACCAGAAACAGCCTTATCAGCATCTCTTGCTGGACCAGTGGCAACGCTGGAAGAGGATTGTGAGGAAGAGGAGTCAGAGGAGGACTGTGGCTTTGAGGCGGAGGAGGAGGAAGACCAACCACAACAGGCATCCCAGGGTGCTCGTTGTCCCCTATCTGGTACCCGTGGTGTTGTACGTGGCTGGGGGGAAGAACATACCTTCAGTGAAATCACTGAGGACGAGGAACGGGACATGAGTAGCTCGGCATCCAAACTTGTGCAAATGGGGTCTTTCATGCTGTCGTGCCTGTTGAGTGACTCTTGTATAAAAAAACTGAAGTAAAACGACCTGTACTGGGTGTCCACGCTACTAGACCCCCGGTATAAGCATAAAGTGCCTGAAATGTTACCAAATTCCCGCAAATCGGAAAGGATGCAGCAGTTCCAAAATAAATTAAAAAGTATGCTTTACACAGCGTATAAGGGTGATGTCACAGCACAACAGGAATCTAACAGGGGAAGAGGTGAAAGTAATCCTCAGACTCCCACAACCACGCCGGCAAGGACAGGACGCTTAACAGACGTGTTGTTGATGGAGTACATGCGGAGCTTTTTAACTCCTATGCATCGCCACAGCCCTTCGGGGTCCACCCTCAGAGAACGACTCGACCAACAGGTAGCAGACTATCTCGCCTTAACTGCAGATCTCGATACTCTGAGGAGCGATGAACCCCTTGACTACTGGGTGTGCAGGCTTGACCTGTGGCCTGAGCTATCCCAATTTGCTATAGAACTTCTGGCCTGCCCCGCTTCAAGTGTCCTGTCAGAAAGGACCTTCAGTGCTGCAGGAGGTATTGTCACTGAGAAGAGAAGTCGGCTAGGTCAAAAAAGTCTAGATTACCTCACCTTTATTAAGATGAATGAGGGATGGATCCCGAAGGGACTGACATTGGGCGATACATTCGAGTAAAAAAGGCCTAATGAGATGATCTGCCTTGGGCTATAAATGGTCCACAAGCTGCTCTATTTTATCTTCGAATGCCGAATGACTTGCGTGACTTATCCGCCACCAACTAGTGTTCAAGCCGCAATGTTTTAGGGCACTTTCTGCCAGGGAAACAAACATCAATTTTTCTGCAACAATACCTAATTTTTCAGGCATGTGTACATGCCAAATTTTTCTGGCCTCTGGTGCTGCACTGTGGCTTCAAAAAACAAAACAAAAAAAAAGGCACGTAACAGGGATTAAAATGATAGGAATAGTACTACTTAACACACCACTCATATCTGGTGGCACAGTATATTGCACGTGCAGTGCCCCAAATTTGAAGTAGGAGGACCGACCAAGCATCTTTTTCCATCTCCCGGTTCCTAAAATCCATGCCATATACACGTCCCCTGATAGGGGACACCGCAGAGATTAAACTGATAGGAATAGTACTACTTAACACACCTTATAATAACGCAGAGAGAGGCAACACAGAGAGAGGAGTCTGAAGAAGAGGAGTCAGAGGAGGAAGGTCGCTTTGAGGAGGTGGAAGACCAAACACAGCAGGCGTCCCGGGGGATTGTTGTCACCTTTTGGGGACCCTTGGTGTTGTACGTGGCTGGGTGGAGGAAGAGACCTTCAATGACATCAGTGAGGACAAGGAACGGGACATGGCTAGCTTGGTATCCAACCTTGTGTAAATGGGGAGTTTGCCGTTGTGCAAATGGACTGTTTGCGGTTGTTTGCGGTGCGTTAAAGGGACAGTCTAGGCCAAAATAACCTAGGAGGTTCATATGCTAATTTCTTAGACCTTGAAGCCCACCTCTTTCAGATTGCATTTTAACAGTTTTTCACCACTAGAGGGTGTTAGTTCACGTATTTCATATAGATAACACTGTGCTAGACTAGCAAGTCTGTCAAAAGAACTGAAAAAAGGGGCAGTTTGCAGAGGCTTAGATACAAGATAATCACAGAGGTTAAAAGTATATTATTATAAATGTGTTAGTTATGCAAAACTGGGATATGGGTAATAAAGGGATTATCTATCTTTTAAAACAATAAAAATTCTGGTGAAGACTGTACCTTTAAACGGGGAGTTTGGTCTGTCACTGTGAAGCGGGCGACACCCTTACACTACATGATCGATACAACATCATACCTGATGTTTTAAAGCACGTTATTCCAAACAATTTAGGAATGTTAGGTGATTTATGCCCTTTACGGCTTAAAAACAGACTCTGCATCAACTATGTAATTTTCCATGGGAGTTTTGCCATGGATCCCCCTCCAGCATGCCACAGTCCAGGTGTTAGTCCCCTTGAAACAACTTTTCCATCACTATTGTGGCCAGAAAGAGTCCCTGTTGGTTTTAAAGTTCTCCTGCTTATTGAAGTCAATGGCGGTTCGCCCGGTTCGCCGGTTCACGAACAGTTGCGAAAGTTCGAGTCCTCCGTTCGCGAACCAAAATTTTTAGATTTGCGACATCACTACTTATGTGTTAATCTATTGCAATTACATCCTCAAAGTCTTGTAATTGCAAGTTGTTTTATGTCCCTTTAAATGGACATTAAACACTTAATAAATGATAAATAGAATGATACATTCAAAGAAAAGATTAGTCTGAGTATAACATGTAAATGTATTTTTTAGTTTCATTAGCTGTTCAAAAATTGACAAAATAAGTGTAATGTTTTATAGGACCAGTCAATACTGTAGATTTGCATACACAACAAATGCATGATAAGAAGACAATGCAATAGCACTTAGGCATCTATTTATCAAGCCGTTAACTTACTTGCATTCAACGGCACCAATACGCTCGCCTAAGATCGCCTAACATGGCTGCTGCGGACCTGAATACGTTCTCAAAAATTATCAAAGAAGCTGTCAAAAAGCCACGCACCAAGTACGGTGCGATGAACAGCGGACTGTTGTTAACTAACAGTCATCGATCTCGCTGCTCTTCGGCTTTTTCACAGCTTTATTGGTACCCTGTCACTAAACACCCACACTATACTATGCTGTTTTACCCCCTATACCTCCTGGAGCCCACCGCAACTCTAATAAATGTATTAACCCCTTAACCGCCGCTCACGGACCCCGCCGCAACTAAATAAAGTGTTTAACCCCTAAACCGCCGCTCCCGGAACCCACCGCCACCTACATTATACTAATTAACCCCTAATCTGTCCCCCCCTACACCGCCGCCACCTACATTATACTTATTAACCCCTAATCTGCCACCCTACACCGCTGCCACCTACATTATATTTATTAACCCCTAATCTGCCCCCCTACACAGCCGCCACCTACCTACATTTATTAACCCCTAATCTGCTGCCCCCAACGTCGCCGCCACTATATTAAATTATTAACCCCTAAACCTAAGTCTAACCCTAACCTTAACACCCCCTATAAATCTAAATAAATATTCCTAGTATTAAATAAATTATTCCTATTTAAAACTAAATACTTACCTATAAAATAAACCCTAAGCTAGCTACAATATAAGTAATAGTTACATTGCAGCTAACTTAGGGTTTATTTTTATTTTACAGGCAAGTTTGTATTTATTTTAACTAGGTACAATAGTTATTAAATAGTTATTAACTATTTAATAACTTCCTAGTTAAAATAAATACAAATATACCTGTAAAATAAAACCTAACCTACGTTACAATTACACCTAACACTACACTATAATTTAATTAATTCCCTAAACTAAATACAATTAAATACAATTAAATAAAATTATCTAAAATACCAAAAAAATAAAAAATTACAGAAAATAATAAACAATTAAAAGGGCCTTTTGCGGGGTATTGCCCCAAAGTAATCAGCTCTTTTACCTGTAAAATTTTTTACAAACCCCCCCAACATTAAAACCCACCAACCACACAACCAACCCTACTCTAAAACCCAACCAATACCCCCTTAAAAAAACCTAACACTAACCCCTTGAAGATCACCCTACTGTGAGAAGTCTTCACCCAACCGGACTGAAGTCCTCAACGAAGCCGGCAGAAGTGGTCCTCCAGACGGGCAGAAGTCTTCATCCAGACGACATCTTCTATCTTCATCCATCCGGCGCGGAGAGGCTCCATCTTCAAGACATCCGATGCTGAGCATCCTCTTCTGACGACGTCTTCTTCAACAATGATGGTTCCTTTAAGTGACGTCATCCAAGATGGCGTCCCTTCAATTCCGATTGGCTGATAGAATTCTATCAGCCAATCGGAATTAAGGTAGAAAAAATCCTATTGGGTGATGCAATCAGCCAATAGAATTGAAGTTTAATCCTATTGGCTGATCCAATCAGCCAATAGAATGCGGGGCATTGCGGGGCATTGCAGCTGTTTTACCTGTAAAAAAAAATTACAAACCCCCCCAACATTAAAACCCACCACCCACACAACCAACCCTACTCTAAAACCCACCCAATCCCCCCTTAAAAAAACCTAACACTAACCCCTTGAAGATCACCCTATCGTGAGAAGTCTTCACCCAACCGGGCCGAAGTCCTCAACGAAGCCGGCAGAAGTGGTCCTTCAGACGGGCAGAAATGGTCCTCCAGACGGGCAGAAGTTTTCATCCAGACGGCTCCTTCTATCATCATCCATCTGGCGCGGAGCGGCTCCATCTTCAAGACATCCGACGCGGAGCATCCTCTTCTGACAACGTCTTCTTCAACAATCAGCCAATAGGATTGAGCTCGCATTCTATTGGCTGATTGGATCAGCCAATAGGATTGAACTTCAATCCTATTGGCTGATTGCATCACCCAATAGGATTTTTTCTACTTTAATTCCGATTGGCTGATAGAATTCTATCATCCAATTGGAATTGAAGGGACGCCATCTTGGATGACGTCACTTAAAGGAACTGTCATTGTTGAAGAAGACGTCGTCAGAAGAGGATGCTCAGCATCGGATGTCTTGAATATGGAGCCTCTCCGTGCCGGATGGATGAAGATAGAAGATGCCGTCTGGATGAAGACTTCTGCCCGTCTGGAGGACCACTTCTGCCGGCTTCGTTGAGGACTTTGGCCCGGTTGGGTGAAGACTTCTCACGGTAGGGTGATCTTCAAGGCGTTAGTGTTATGTTTTTTTAAGGGGGTATTGGTTGGGTTTTAGAGTAGGGTTGGTTATGTGGGTGGTGGGTTTTAATGTTGGGGGGGGTTGTAAAATTTTTTTTACAGGTAAAAGAGCTGATTACTTTGGGACAATGCCCCGCAAAAGGCCCTTTTAAGGGCTATTTGTAATTTAGTGTAGGGTAGGGCTTTTTATATTTTGGGGGGTAAAATAAAAATAAACCTTAAGATAGCTACAATGTAACTAGTAGTTATATTGTAGCTAGCTTAGGGTTTATTTTTTAGGTAAGTATTTAGTTTTAAAAAAGAATAATTTATTTAATGCTAGGAATATTTATTTAGATTTATTTAAATTATATTTAAATTAGGGGGTGTTAGGGTTAGACTTAGGTTTAGGGGTTAATAAATTTAATATAGTGGCTGCGATGTTAGGGACGGCAGATTAGGGGTTAATAAATGTAGGTAGGTTGCGGCGGTGTAGGGGGGGGCAGATTATGGGTTTGGTGGGAGGCGGATTGAAAACCAGGTACGCTGGGCCAGAATAGTGGCGAGCGTACCTGGTAGATATTTGATAACTAGCAAAAGTAGTCAGATTGTGCCGAATTTGCGTTCGGAACATCTGTAGTGACGTAAGCATCGATCTGTGTCGGACTGAGTCGTATGTTACGCCACTAAATTCTACTTTTGCCGGTCTGTAGGGTTTGATAGCTAAGGGGAATCAGGCTCGCCAGCGTATTTGCGGTTGACGGCTTGATAAGTAGATGCCTTTGTCTGAATTTCAAATGAGTAGTAGATTTTTGTTAAATAAATTGCAAATTATATCTATTTCCACTCCCCATGTATCATGTGACATCCATCTGCCAATCACAAATGCATATACGTATATACTGTGAATTCTTGCACATGTTCAGTAGAAGTTGGTGGCTCAAAAAGTGTAAATATAAAAAGACTGTGCACATATTGTTAATGGAAGTAAATTGGAAAGTTGTTTAAAATTGCATGCTGTATCTGAATCATGAAGTTTAATTTTGACTTGAGTGTCCCTTTAAGCTCTGTATGGAGCTTGATGCCCCTTGTTTCCGGCGAGCCTTCAGACCTAAATACCGCTGCTCCATAACTTGTCCGCCTGCTCTGAGGCCGCGGACAGAAATCAACCCGATCTAATAAGATCTGGTTGATTAACACCAATCTGCAGGGGGCGGCATTGCACCAGCAGTTCACAAGAACTGCTGGTGCAATGGCAAATGCAGACAGCATTTATCTATATGTGGTGGACATGATACTCTACTTTGTATTATGTCCGCTTGCACATTGATAAATATGCCCCACAGTGTCTATAAAACAATGTGAGCTCCAATGTTGTAACTTAGGTTATCTTCTCCGCTGTGGCCAATTAGGGACAGTTATAAATAGACACCAAAAAAGAAAGTTCCCAGAGAAACACACTTGTATCTGCTCAATAGTTCACATCACAGTGAAATAGCAATCAGCTTTCCAATACCACAATGTACCGCTACCACATGTAACATGTTGAAGTAGACAAAGTTCATGTGGCAATACTTTTATAATTAATTTTTTCCAACAATGAACCCAATAAATAAAATACGCTTCTGTCAAGCACACAAGCTAATTCAAAGCTCATCTCGAGCTGTATAGTTACCACAATCCAAGGTTTCCTGGTCTCCTCGCTTGCATCGGCTAGCGTTTGCTCTTACTAGATCTCCGTCCATCTACCAAATGCGGATGAGCACACTCCATGGCTGCGTAGTAGCGGTGACATCAACCGACCAATGGAAGAGCCTCCTGGCTATAGCAGCAGTGATCGTCAAAGGAGAAGGGCTTAGTGATTCCAGAAAGCCCTTATTCAAAGGACTGTCAGCGGATCATGGGTACGGAGAGTGGTAAATATTTAAAACAAGATTGCAATCTTGGTAATTTATGGATTTAAATGTGGGCGGCAGTGCAGCATAAATCCACTAGGATGGCAAAAATTGGATAAAAAATAAAAATTGCCAGTGAATATAAAATAAAAATGAACTTTTATTAAATTCCATAAGTAAAACACAGAGGGACAGTTCCCCATAGATAGAAAAGACTGACGCATTTTGGCAGGGTGCCGTAGTCATAGCCTCTATGAATACAGCACCCTGCCCGAAACGCATCAGTTTTTTCTATCAAAGGGCCACTGTCCCGCTGTGTTTTACTTATGGAATCTAACAAAAGTTCATTTTTATTTTATATTCACTGGCAAATTTTCTTTTTTAACAGTTATAAATAGGTCACTACAGTGTGCAGCCAATGGCTGTGTGGAATATAACAGTGTTCTGCACTTCCATTTCTAACAGGAACTGAAAAGCTCACAATTTCAGAATGGAATTGCAGGAAAATGGGACAAAATAAATAATGAATGTATATTGTAGAGTTTTTTTATATATACGATTTATCATTTTATGGTACAATCTCAAACGCCTAGATTTAGAGTTCTGCGTTAGCTGTCAAAAGCAGCGTTAAGGGGTCCTAACGCTGCTTTTGGCCACCTGCTGGTATTTAGAGTCGGCCAGGTAATGGTGTACCGCTCACTTTCAAGCCGTGACTTTTCCATACCGCAGATCCCCTTACGCCAATTGTGTATTCTATCTTTTCAATGGGATCTTCCTAATGCCGGTATTTAGAGTCTTGACTGAAGTGAGCGTTACACCTCTACCGACAAGACTCCTAACGCCCATGGAAAGGCTGTAGTTAAGAGCTTTATGGGCTAGCGCCGGTATATAAAGCTCTTAACTACAGTGCTCTAAAGTACACTAACACCCATAAACTACCTATGTACCCCTAAACCGAGGTCCCCCCACATCGCCGCCACTAGAATAAATATTTTTAACCCCTAATCTGCCGACTGCACATTGCCGCCACCTACATTATCCCTATGAACCCCTAATCTGCTGCCCCTAACATCGCCGACACCTACATTCCATTGGCTGATCGGAACAGCCAATAGAATGCAAGCTCAATCTGATTGGCTGATTGGATCAGCCAATCAGATTGAACTTGAATCTGATTGGCTGATTGAATCAGCCAATCAGATTTTTCCTACCTTAATTCCGATTGGCTGATAGAATCCTATCAGCCAATCGGAATTCGAGGGACGCCATCTTGGATGACGTCATTTAAAGGAACCTTCATTAGGTGAGTAGGCGTCGGTTGAAGAGGATGGATCCGCGTAGGCTGGGAAGAAGATGGCTCCGCTCCAGATGGATGAAGATAGAAGATGCCGCTTGGATGAAGATGTCTGCCGGTCCGGATGTCCTCTTCTGCCCGGATAGGATGAAGACTTCTGCCGGTCTGGATGTCCTCTTCTGCCCCATTGGATGAAGACTTCGGCCCGGCTGGGTGAAGACGACTCAAGGTAGGGAGATCTTCAGGGGGGTAGTGTTAGGTTTATTTAAGGGGGGTTTGGGTGGGTTAGAGTAGGGGAATGTGGGTGGTGGATTTTAATGTTGGGGGGTTGTATTTTTTTTTTATAGGCAAAAGAGCTGATTACTTTGGGGCATGCCCCGCAAAAAGCCATTTTAAGGGCTGGTAAAAGAGCTGATTACTTTGTAATGTAGAATAGGGTAGGGACTTTTATTATTTTGGGGCTTTTTTATCTTATTAGGGGGCTTAGATTAGGTGTAATTAGTTTAAAATTCTTGTAATATTTTTTTATTTTCTGTAATTTAGTGTTTTATTTTTGTAATTTAGTTTAGTTTATTTAATTGTATTTAATTGTAGGTATTGGTAGCTAATCTATTTAATTAATTTAATGATAGTGTAGTGTTAGGTTTAATTGTAACTTAGGTTAGGATTTATTTTACAGGTAATTTTGTAGTTATTTTAACTAGGTAGCTATTAAATAGTTATTAACTATTTAATAGCTATTGTGCCTAGTTAAAATAAATACAAAGTTGCCTGTAAAATAAATATAAATCCTAAAATAGCTACAATATAATTATTCGTTATATTGTAGCTATATTAGGGTTTATTTTACAGGTAAGTATTTAGTTTTAAATAGGAATACTTTAGTTAATAAGAGTTAATTTATTTCGTTTGATTAAAATTATATTTCATTTAGGGGGGTGTTAGGGTTAGGGTTAGACTTAGCTTTAGGGGTTAATACAGGGAGTGCAGAATTATTAGGCAAATGAGTATTTTGACCACATCATCCTCTTTATGCATGTTGTCTTACTCCAAGCTGTATAGGCTCGAAAGCCTACTACCAATTAAGCATATTAGGTGATGTGCATCTCTGTAATGAGAAGGGGTGTGGTCTAATGACATCAACACCCTATATCAGGTGTGCATAATTATTAGGCAACTTCCTTTCCTTTGGCAAAATGGGTCAAAAGAAGGACTTGACAGGCTCAGAAAAGTCAAAAATAGTGAGATATCTTGCAGAGGGATGCAGCACTCTTAAAATTGCAAAGCTTCTGAAGCGTGATCATCGAACAATCAAGCGTTTCATTCAAAATAGTCAACAGGGTCGCAAGAAGCGAGTGGAAAAACCAAGGCGCAAAATAACTGCCCATGAACTGAGAAAAGTCAAGCGTGCAGCTGCAAAGATGCCACTTGCCACCAGTTTGGCCATATTTCAGAGCTGCAACATCACTGGACTGCCCAAAAGCACAAGGTGTGCAATACTCAGAGACATGGCCAAGGTAAGAAAGGCTGAAAGACGACCACCACTGAACAAGACACACAAGCTGAAACGTCAAGACTGGGCCAAGAAATATCTCAAGACTGATTTTTCTAAGGTTTTATGGACTGATGAAATGAGAGTGAGTCTTGATGGGCCAGATGGATGGGCCCGTGGCTGGATTGGTAAAGGGCAGAGAGCTCCAGTCCGACTCAGACGCCAGCAAGGTGGAGGTGGAGTACTGGTTTGGGCTGGTATCATCAAAGATGAGCTTGTGGGGCCTTTTCGGGTTGAGGATAGAGTCAAGCTCAACTCCCAGTCCTACTGCCAGTTTCTGGAAGACACCTTCTTCAAGCAGTGGTACAGGAAGAAGTCTGCATCCTTCAAGAAAAACATGATTTTCATGCAGGACAATGCTCCATCACACGCGTCCAAGTACTCCACAGCGTGGCTGGCAAGAAAGGGTATAAAAGAAGAAAATCTAATGACATGGCCTCCTTGTTCACCTGATCTGAACCCCATTGAGAACCTGTGGTCCATCATCAAATGTGAGATTTACAAGGAGGGAAAACAGTACACCTCTCTGAACAGTGTCTGGGAGGCTGTGGTTGCTGCTGCACGCAATGTTGATGGTGAACAGATCAAAACACTGACAGAATCCATGGATGGCAGGCTTTTGAGTGTCCTTGCAAAGAAAGGTGGCTATATTGGTCACTGATTTGTTTTTGTTTTGTTTTTGAATGTCAGAAATGTATATTTGTGAATGTTGAGATGTTATATTGGTTTCACTGGTAAAAATAAATAATTGAAATGGGTATATATTTGTTTTTTGTTAAGTTGCCTAATAATTATGCACAGTAATAGTCACCTGCACACGCAGATATCCCCCTAAAATAGCTAAAACTAAAAACAAACTAAATACTACTTCCAAAAATATTCAGCTTTGATGTTAATGAGTTTTTTGGGTTCATTGAGAACATGGTTGTTGTTTAATAATAAAATTAATCCTCAAAAATACAACTTGCCTAATAATTCTGCACTCCCTGTACATTTATTATAGTAGCGGCGAGGTCTAGTCGGCAGATTAGGGGTTAATACTTAAAGTTAGGTGGCGGCGACATTGGGGGGGGCAGATTAGGGGTTAATAAATATTATGTAGGTGTCGGCGATGTTAGGGGCAGCAGATTAGGGGTTCATAGGGATAATGTAGGTGGGGGCGGTGTCCGGAGTGGCAGATTAGGGGTTAATTGTGTAATGCAGGTGTCAGCGATAGCGGGAGTGGCAGATTAGGGGTTAATAAGTGTAAGGTTAGGGGTGTTTAGACTCGGGGTTCATGTTAGGGTGTTAGGTGCAGACTTAGAAAGTGTTTCCCCATAGGAAACAATGGGGCTGAATTGGGAGCTTAACGCTGCTTTTTTGCAGGTGTTAGGTTTTTTTCCAGCCCAAACTGCCCCATTGTTTCCTATGGGGGAATCGTGCACGAGCACGTTTTGCCATCTTACCGCTACCGTAAGCAACGCTGGTATTGAGGGTTGAAGTGGCTGTAAATTCGGCTCAACGCTCCCTTTTTGGAGCCTAACGCAGCCCTTCAGACAACTCTAAATACCAGCGTTGTTTGGAAGCAGCGATAGGAAAAAAAGCTGTGTTAGCTACGCGGGTCTTTACCGACAAAACTCTAAATCTAAAAATAAAAGTGTTTAATGTCCCTTTAAGTAATTACCTACACTAAAATATAGCTAAAGTAACAAGAATATTTTTATACATAATTACCATACCTTTTAACTGAGACCATAAAAAAAAGAACTTAAAAGTAAATGACTGTAACAACAGAACATTTTTCTGTCAGCTATTCAAATGAAAATGCAAAGAATAACTAAACAAAAAGAAACAATTAATACTGAAAAGAAAAAGAAAAAAACACTTCATTAAAAAATGAAACTGTAATTATTCAACCACACTGTTATACATCCAAAGATTATCAAATATTCAACCAGATACTTATGATATAGCTGAAAAATTTAAAACTGTATATATAAAACAAATGTATATATAAAACAAATATGCAAATATATATATATATATATATATATATATATATATATATATATATATATATATATAGATAGATAGATAGATAGATAGATAGATAGATAGATAGATAGATAGATAGATAGATATACAACAACATTTTAAATTAGGGGAGGTAAAAAGTGAGTTTAAAATCCTCCACTATGCATAAAATAGAGAAAATAACTAATTGTGACGCTCATTAACAAATCTAGACAAGCCAGAAAGCTTGTTTTTCCCACAGAAAACCCCTGGAATATATTATTTACAATGCAGCAAAGGATTCTGGGTAAGAGATGCAAATTAGGTTCACAATGACACACCTTTTTACTTCAGCCTGCTTTTCAGCAGATTCCCTTAACGCCAAGTATCGCTGTTCACACAGCTTATAGACTTAGCTAGGGTTAAAGCAGTGATTCAAAATTATCCCAGGACAGACTGTTTCGTAGTTGTTGCTACTCATCAGCTGGGAGAAAGTTTAAATCACTGTCTGTCCTGGGATAGTTTTGAATCACTGCTTTAACCCTGGCTAAGTCTATAAGCTGTGTGAACAGCGATACTTGTCGTTAAGGGAATCTGCTGAAAAGCAGGCTGAAGTAAAAAGGTGTGTCGTTGTGAACCTAATTTGCATCTCTTACCCAGAATCCTTTGCTGCATTGTAAATAATATATTCCATAGGTTCTCTGTGGGAAAAACAAGCCTTCTGGCTTGTCTAGATTTGTTAATGAGCTTCACAATGAGTTATTTTCTCTATTATATAGATATATAATTACATACCTGTACAAACATACACACGGGCTACCTGCAAATATTTTTCCATAAATTACTCTTACGATAGATGAGGGTCTTAAATTGCATCATATGTTCTGTAAGATTACCATAGGCATAAACTCCTCCCTGGAGGATTCAAGGTCAAGCACATCCCAACCATAGGCAGATAACCCATCTCTCTGTTATAGGTGGTGTGACATACTGAACAAGTGTCCTTTAGACTTAAAGGGATAGTAAACACCAAAAAAGTTACTGTTTAAAAAGATAGATAATCCCTTTATTTACCATTCCCCAGTTTTGCATAACCAACGCTGTTATAGAAATATACTTGTCTCAGATCTTTTGACAGACTTGCATTTCAGGCAATTAGCGCTGACTCTTAAATAATTTCACGTGCGTGAGCACAATGTTGTCTATATGAAACACATGAACTAATGCCACCTAGCTGTGAAAAACTGTCAAATGCATTCAGATAAGAGGCGGCCTTCAAGGGCTTAGAAATTAGCATATGAGCCTACCTAGGTTTAGCTTTCAACTAAGAATACCAAGAGAATTACATGCCTTATCTGAATCATAAAAGTGTAATTTGCACTTTACTATCCCATTAATAACATTTGTTATTGAAGTTGTTAAAAGTCAATTAGCTATAGTACAGAAGAAAAACAATAGGACACATTCAAAAGTAAAACCTAATTTAGATGCTGATTGATAAATGTCAAACAGAAAAATAGAAACTATTAAAGGGACATGAAACCCAAAACTGTTTTACTATTCAGATAGACCATGAAACTTTAAACAACTTTGCAATTTACTTCTATTATCTGATGTGCTTAATTCTGTTGCTTTCCTTTGTTGAAAAGCATATCTAAGTAGGCTCAGGAACGGCAAAGCACTACTGGGAGCTAGCTGCTGATTGTTTGCTGCACATATATGCCTCTTGTCATTGGCTTTACCTGTTGTTTTCAGCTATCTCCCACTAGTGCATTGCTGTTTCTTCAATAAAGGATACAAAGAGAACAAAGCAAATTTGATTATTGAAGTAAAATGGAAAGTTGTTTAAAATTGGGTGTTCTATCTAAATCCTAAAAGTAACATTTTATGTTTCATGTCCCTTTAAGAGATAATAGCAGCAATGTATAGATTATAGCAAGGTATAGATTATAAAATTATGATGCATACTATACTAATATATATGAACGAATATTAATAAGTAGATGGGATGATTAAACAAACCAAGGTATCAAAGAACTGTCTAGTTTCATATAGTCTAGCCTATTGGGGAATATTATTCGGAAGAAATAGATCTGTTACAACTTCATCACAGACAGAAGTACAAGAGACTCATTTTGTAATATGTTAACTTCCATTTGGTCAGTGTACAGAGAAAGACGATACCATAGGTCAGATGGGAGGGAATAGGTAGAGAACCACTGCTATGTGGTATTTAATATTTTTAATAGGCAACTTACACCTGCAGAAACTAAACTCATAAATAAGCAATTAGCGTTTTCCCTTTCTGCACTTGTTCAAAAATAGACCACTTGATTGATATGTACAAATTTCATAGAAAACTTAAAGGGACACTGAACCCAAATTTTTTCATTCGTGATTCAGATAGAGTATGCAATTTTAAGCAACTTTCCAATTTACTCCTATTAATTTTTTGTTCTCTTGGTATCTTTTTTTAAAAAGGCTGGAATGTAATATTAAGAGACGGCCCATTTTTGGTTCATCACCCTGGGAAGTGCTTTCTGATTGGTGGCTGCATTTAGACACCAATCAGCAAGCACTACATAGGTGCTTCACCAAAAATGGGCCGGCTCCTAAGCTTACATTCTTGATTTTTCAACTAAAGATACCACAAAAATTAAGAAATATTGATAATATGAGTCAATTAGAAAGCTTCTTAAAATTGCATGCTCTATCTTAATCATGAAACTTAAATTTTTGACTTGACTATTCCTTTAAATTAAAGGAACAGTTTCAACAAAGCACAACTAAACAATAGCCTGCAACATTAAGCAAACTTAGCACACATGATCCTGCCAACCATAGCACCACTAATAAAACAAACATAATCACTAAGGAATTCTTAAAGGGTTATTCCTATCAAAATTAAAATGTTCACAGATGAATTGCATCTTTGAATAGAAGCATGATTTTCAATATAAATGTATTGGCAAAAAATGCTTCTAGTACAAATTATCACTTGCAGGTACAAACAAGGGGCATAGCTCCAGATCCGAGTTCAATTCTTAAACCACTTGGTATATTCAGGGTAAGTACAGGAACGAGGCAGCTATGGATAGATAAAGAAGCCAAACTACTAAGGGGTGGTGCATGCCAAACAGCCGAGCAAGCCGTGATCACAGAAAAAAAAATGGCTGCACTCTGGTGACTTAAAAAAGTATAAAAACAACTTTATTAGTATGTATAAAAAAATAATAAGACAATTATTGCATTGTGCTATGAATAGTTTGAAGAGGGTAAAAAAAATGTATTATTTGAATTGGCTGGTATGATTATGATATTTGCATATATAATCACTGTAATAAATTTGAAAATTATACAGCGCTTTGATAGCTTTCAGCTAATGTTTGAAGAAATTTTCATATATACATATATTGTATAAGTGTAACATGAGATTGTGTGGCACATTTTAAATAATGTGTCACATTAATAGACTTAAAGGGACACTGAAACCAAATGTTTTCTTTTGTAATTCAGAAAGAGCATGCAATTTTAAGCAACTTTCTAATTTACTCCTATTATCAATTTTTCTTCGTTCTCTTGCTATCATTATTTGAAAAAGAAGGCATCTAAGCTTTTTTTTTTGGTTTCAGTACTCTGGACAGCACTTTTTTATCGGTGGATGAATTTATCCACCAATCAGCAAGGACAACCCAGGTTGTTCACAAAAATGGGCCGGCATCTAAACTTACATTCTTGCATTTCAAATAAAGATACCAAGAGAATGAAGAAAATTTGATAATAGGACTCAATTAGAAAGTTGCTTAAAATGTCATGCTCAATCTGAATCACGAAAGAAAATTTTTGGGTACAGTGTCCCTTTAAGTGTAGATTGTTTTATTTAGGAGTATGTAGGACTTAATTTAATAATAATTTCAAAGCGATGTATAGAGTAACTATAAAATCTAACATACCAGTGTGTCACAAGCAGTGTGCCATGAAGCAGCATGCTGTAAAGTAGAAAGCCATAAATATCTTAGAGAGGATTTATCAGCGCTATTTCTTTGTGCAATCAAAGTGTTATAATAATTCAAATATGACTTGTATGAATGTTGATTGCATAGAGTTCAAGCGGTGTGTCATAATTCTTTTTACTGTTCTTTTTTCTCTCTCAGTATAATCAGTGTATCACACTAACTCCAATGAAGATTTGTTTGGATTAAATTCATATGATGAATGATGTTTAAAGGGCTAGTCTAGTCAAAATTAAACTTTCCTGATTCAGATAGAGCATGCAATTTTAAGCAACTTTCTAATTTACTCCTATTATCACATTTTTCTTTGTTCTCTTGGTATCTTTATTTGAAAAGGCAAGAATGTAAGCATAGGAGCCAGCCCATTTTTGGTTCAGCGCCTGGGTAGCGCTTGCTGATTGGATGGCTACATTTAGACACCAATTAGCAAGCGCTACCCAGGGTGCTGAACCAAAAATGGTCTGGCTTCTAAGCTTACATTAAAATAAAGATACTAAGAGAACAAAGAAAAATTGATAATAGGAGTAAATTACAAAGTTGCTTAAAATTGCATGCTCTAATTGAATCATGGAAGTTTAATTTTGACTAGACTATTCCTTTAAGCAGATTTTTATATGTGACACATTAATGAAATTACATTGATACATTTAGGTTTAATTATAGTGGTTTGTTTAGACTTATGGATATAATGTTGTAAAACATATGTTTTTAAGTGTGCTTATTTTAATGTTATCTTGTTAACTATGATGGACTACTGTAACCATGGCAACCATGTGGTTGCTGATTGGCTACTTGTGATTAAAATAGTTGCGAGACTGTGAATATGACATCCTATGATTAAGTGCCTCAGGGCACAAAGTGTGTCTCCTTTCCTCTTGCCGTTTGTACCTTTTTTAATATATAGCAATCAAAGTTGTTTTCATACTTTTTAAAGTCACCCGGAGTGCATTCATTTTTCTACAAATTATCACTGTTTTACTGTTAACATTTTTCTGTGCACGTGAATGCGAAGCATAGCTTTATATTCTCAGTTCACCAGAATTTTAAATACTGCGGCTGCTCATCATGTCAGTGGGCCATGCATCATGTCAGCAATTAACAAATTGAGTCATTACTAGATGGTACAAGTGACTTAGGCTCTCTGATCAAGTGGTGTGTTGAAAATGCTGGTGCATGGTGGACACTTTTTAAACAGCTATTGATTTTATTAGAAGCATTGTTGCTCATGCATGTATTTTACAAAAATGCTTCTATATAAATTCCAATTATACCTGGAATGTTCCATTAACATCCGACAATAAGTAAATGTGGAAACATAGCCTAGACAAGAAGTACAGCCATTTGCACACTTTAGCAAGAGAATAGTTTTAACTTGTACAGCTTATAAGGATGCAACCATTTTAATCTAAGATCGAGATTGTTATAGACGTGAAACCATTTCCCAACACACTCAGAGTTATAAGAAGCTTATCTTGTTTAAACTCTTTACCATATTAAGATTTACACCTAATGGAAATCAGTTTGATTATTTCAGTTCAGATAATCCAGTTAACCCAGTAAAATACACAGTACCTAAAATATTATAATTAATAGTTGAAGGGAAACCACAACTCCACCAACTTAAAAGGACAGTTTACTGTAGAATGTTCTTCCCTTTAATGTGTTCCCAATAAATCTGCTGGCGTGCATTAAATGGTTTACAAATAGCTACTTTATCTTTATTTTGTCATTTGCTATAGCTGCATTTGTCTGTTGTATACAAAAGTAAAATACATTAGAGCAAATCAAACTTCCAGTGGGAAGTAGAAGATGTAAGTACTAAAATGTACATTTTGAAGTGTTCTCTCTTAGGGTTTGATAATCTAAAGCTCACCGTTTAGCTGAGATGATTTAAAATGATCTTCCAGCACTGTGAGATCCCTAATGAAATTCTTAATGAACCATTAAACTTGACATTTCAACAAAGCATAAAATGTTTCATTATTGCAAGTGCGACATTTTTGCAATATACATTCATCATTTATTTTGCTTTATTTTGTTCTAAAATACATCTAAAATGTGTACTTTTTACGTTCTCCCAGGAAGATTTGGGTTAATACTATTAGGCATTTTATCTAAGCTTTTGTTTACTTCACCCACCCCTAAGATTCTCTGCAGTCACATGTTTTTAAAGGGTAGATTATCAGTATTGCATCAACAATCGTGATAGGAGAAACATTCTTTGCAATAGTAACTAAGATTAATCAGTGCTAAACCACTTTAAGGGAAGAGATAAGGGCAGGCTTCACCAGTCTGTCTCAACTGCACATGTGCAAACAGTTTGTGCAATTTTAATTTGTTATTGGTTAGCAAGGATTCTTTTGTTCTGGGGACTAGGAAATCAGTGAAATGAACAAGCATAAAATAATATACTCACTTGACAAAATAAAGCTGCAGTTTTCATTGTAAAATTATTCTTAGATATGAAGGTTCAAAATCATGTAGTTTACAATTTGTGTTTAGTGGACCTTTAAAATGCAGATTTTGCTCTACTTCTCCAAGGGCTGATTCATGAATTCCTGCATGTGAAGGAGAGGCAAGCCCAGTGTAATATAACACTGAATGACATGACAGTTCGGTTGCATTTATACTTTGTTCTTTGTATTTTATATTACTTTACACTTCAGATATATTACATTTAAACTTTGCACTTTTTATTTTGTATACAGCAGTGTGATTGTACAATTTCTGATTACACTTTCACAGTTTCTGTGTAACTTTAACAAGTTAGGATATTTTATATATTTATGTATATATTTTACAAATTATTTCACACTTTGCATTTCATCTATTTAAAATTAAACTGAAAAACTGACAGCTTAACTTTCCCAGAGAGCTTCATAACTTTATATGGGCAGATAAGCAAAGATTATCTAGTATGAATAGAAATTATAGTGCAGACTTTGGAGGGGATGAACTAACTGAATTCTATAAGACAAAAGGGCAGAGCTGGGAAGTCACAGATATATAAGCCTTCAATAGGAAATATTGAAGTTCTCTGGGATACAGAATTTTACAGGGAAGAGAGAAGGTGACTGGAGAACACCTGGGGTCAATATAAAGGCTCAGTTTGCATCTACTCTAAATTAAACTGTAATGTTTCCAGTTCAATTTAACTTGATTTGGCTAATGATTTTAAATATATTACTTTTCTTTCAGTTAAATAAGTATTTTTTAATTTAGATCAAACTTCACCAGCATACAGCTGGTGACAAAAATCGGTGAGACCAGCTTGTGTAAAATACTTACAGCACTTTACAATAGTTGTGAGAGAGCTTTATACATACCCTGGGATCTCCCCTGTCACTCACACTTTGTAAAGCTGTTTTTAATTTTACAATAGGGAAAATATAAAATGCAATGTTAGTTGTAAAGGATACACAGAAATATACAAAGCATGAGTATAATCCTAAAGTAACTTTCAAAACATAATCAGAATTTACAAAATCACTGCTGAATCTAAATCTAAGGGGCAGATTACTAATGCCACGCTAATGACAGTGTGGGTGCAATAACTAATAGAATATTTAGTGTGACTTCAGACCTGAAGTAAACTGTGACAGTTAAAAAAAATGTTGCACAAAACAGATGTAAAACACATTAAAATAAAGTATTATACACAAACTGTATAACCACCTTTTAATAAAACATATATTAATAATAAAAAGGTTTTAAAATGGTTAAAGGGAATATGGTATCTGGCAAAGTGTTTGACTAAAACGGGCTCCAATGTTTATGCACATGTTTTCATAAATATGTGTATATGTATTCATGTCAATATATGTGTATATATGTGTATACATGTGTATGTATGTGTTTATATGTGTAAATATGTATGTGCACATATACATACATTTATACATAAATAAACACATTACTAGATACGTATACACATATATATAAACTTTCAGCCCTTCCCAGTCAAATAGCTTGAAACATGCAATGTAATTTGTATTCCTTTTTAATGTGTTTTTAATGGAAATACTTTAAATTTCTAAGTTCTTCCCACATGACCTTTTTATTTTAAAATATATATTTCTATATATCTCTGTATATAAAATATATATCTCTATTTATCTATATATTCATATAAATAGGTATAGAAATATATTTTACATAAAAAATCATATATATATATATATATATATATATATATATATATATATGTATTTTAAAATTAAAAGAAAATGTTATTCTATGTGAAGAACATTGGAAAGTAAAGTATTCATAATTCCCTTAGGGTTTAGGGCAGTTGGTCTAACGCGGTTTTGGGTTAGCATGCAAGTAATAAATTTTAGTTTTTTGTTTTTTTACATTGAAGTCTATAAGGAGCAGAAGTTAGCATTGTATCCAAAGTCTTGAAGCTAGCATGCATCAGTCTTTCACTCTTGCATTAAGCTTTCACTTTCAACTTTTTATATGTGGCTTACCCAGCCACAATACATTTTTACTTTGAGCGCAGTTAGCGCGCAAGCAAAAAAGTTATTTAGTGTGCCTCTTGTAATCTGTATTAAAATATAAAATAGAAAGTGCAAAGCTTTATGTAATAATACTGAAAGGATCCAATCTGAAGTGTAAAGCAATATAAAATACAAAGCACAAAGTGTAAGTGTAACAAAAGTCTCATATCATGCACTGCTATATTGTAATGGGCTTGCCTCTTCTTTAGATCCAGAAATGGGAGAGATATGTATTGCTGGAAAATTTTGCCTTTTTTATTTTAGTTTTCAGTGAGTTTAGCCCCTGTGAAGTCTCCACTACAATGTATCTCCTAGCAGGAGAATATTTGATCATCAGACCCTTAGTATTGGGTTTTATGTATACAGACAGAGATAAGACAAAAAAGTATACGTGTGTATAGAGAGCTATAAGATAACAAGGTCTGCTTTTCTTGGAAGTTTAGCCCATTTTGGCTAGATTATGAGTGGGGTGCTATTCATTGTGTTATCTCTATTGAACGCTAACTTGACTGCACAATATAAAGGGAGTCTGCACAATATAAAGTATGGGAGTCAGCACAATATAGAGTATGGGAATCTGCACAATATAGAGTATGGGAATCTGCACAATATAGAGAATGGGAGTCTGCACAATATACAGTATGAGAGTCTGTACAATATAGAGTATGGGAGTCTGCACAATATAGAGTATGGGAGTCTGCACAATATAGAGTATGGGAGTCTGTACAATATAGAGTTTGGGAGTCTGCACAATATAAAGTTTGGGAGTCTGCACAATATAAAGTTTGGGAGTCTGCACAATATAGAGTTTGGGAGTCTGCACAATATAAAGTTTGGGTGTCTGCACAATATAGAGTTTGGGAGTCAGTGCAATATATAGCTTGGGAGTCTACACAATATAAAGTATGGAAGTCTGCACAATATAAAGTATGGAAGTCTGCACAATATAGAGTATGGGAGTCTGCACAATATAGAGTATGGGAGTCTGTACAATATAGAGTTTGGGAGTCTGCACAATATAAAGTTTGGGAGTCTGCACAATATAAAGTTTGGGAGTCTGCACAATATAGAGTTTGGGAGTCTGCACAATATAAAGTTTGGGTGTCTGCACAATATAGAGTTTGGGAGTCAGTGCAATATATAGCTTGGGAGTCTACACAATATAAAGTATGGAAGTCTGCACAATATAAAGTATGGAAGTCTGCACAATATAAAGTTTGGGAATCTGCACAATATAAAGTATGGGAGTCTGCATAACTCACCAAAATAAGGTCTGCTGCTCACACTGCACTAGAGCTCAGGAAGAGGGAGAAAAGTCTAGAGAGGAACACAATTTACATTGAGCTATAACAGAATAGTGACACCTAGAGGTAGAAATGAAAAGTGCAGGCACAAACCACCAGGATGATCACTTCCTCCCGGTGCTGCATGTGAGACACTCAGTGAGAGCGGTAGTGGAGACTGGAGAGCGCACCTCCTATTAAGGAGATGGCTCTTTAATTTTGCGCCCCTAAGAATTATGCACCCAGGCAACACTTATGCTTAATTGTGGTTCTGCAGCTGACCTTTCAACCTAGAGTGCTTCTCTGGAAATCTATTTAAATTAAAACTAGCAGTAAGTGCATGACTGATACTGCTGTATTAAAGGTATAGTAAAGGCAAACTTAAACTTTCATGATTCAGATACAGTATGCAATTTTACTTTTACCATCAAACCTAGGTAGGTTTATACACTGATTTCTAATCACTTCAAGGTCACCTCTTATCAGTGCATTTTTTTAGCTTTTCACAGCTAGACAGTGCTAGTTCACGTGTGCGGTATAGATAACATTGTGCTCACTCCTGTGGATTTATGCAGTGCAGTCTACAGAGGCTTAGATACAATGTAATAACAGAGGTAAAAAGTATATAATAACAGTGTTGGTTATGCAAAATTTGGTAATGGGTAATAAAGGGATTATCTATCTTTTTAAACAATAACAATTTTCATATAGACTATCCCTTTAATGCACTCTGGCTGGTAAGGAAAATTCAATCAGTTCTAATGGTGGGCAAGAATGTGCCTCCACAAGCCTAAGGGTATCCTGCAATAAAAATTACCTCATTTTAAAAATATCCTCTTTAAGACTAAACATAGAAATATATATATATATATATATATATATATATATATATATATGCCCAGCTGTCTATGCTAAGAGTGTCAGTCTGGTCTGATTAATTGTATCTGCTGATACACAGTGCTTTTACGTGGATTTTCAATAAATATGTACGTTTTACACTAACATTGGATCCGGACCCTTCTTTGTATTTGTGTACCTATTTTCAGCGCTTTTTGGATGAAGGAAGCGCTATCGTCCGGATACCATCAGTTACATGCCGACGTGTGACGTCACCCCACGCTCCATTGTGCCGTAGGAAGAAGAAACAGGAAGTGAAAGACGGGTAAGGCAGAGCACAATGCTAGATTGTGTATTGTATATATATATATGTCTCAATATTATACTGTAAGAGACATAGGCCTCTAGTTATCAACGTGTCTACTTACCTGCCTTCGACGGCCCAATATGCCCGCCTAAGCTCGCCTACCATCGCCGCCGCGGACCTGAAAAATCTCGCCAAAGTTATCAATAAATCTGTCAAAAAGCCGCGCACCAAGTATGGGGCGATGAGCAGCGGACTGTGATAGTTATCACTCATCCGATTTCGCTGCTCTTCTGCTTTTTTACAGCTTTATTGACAAGCTGTCACTAAGCACCCACACTAAACTACACTGTTCTACCCCCTATACCGGCGTCCCCGGAGCCCCCCGCAACTAAATAAATTTATTAACCCCTAAACAGCCGCTCCTAGACCCCGCCACAACTATAATAAATGTATTAACCCCTAAACCACCACTCCCGGACCCCACCGCCACCTACATAATACCTATTAACCCCTATCCTGCCCCCCCTATACCGCCGCCACCTATAATAAAGTTATTAACCCCTATCCTGCGGATCCCGGACCTCGCCGCAACTAAATAAATAGTTTAACCCCTAAACCGCCGCTCCCGGACCCTGACGCAACCTATATTAAACTTATTAACCCCTAATCTGCCCCCCTACACCGTCGCCACCTATAATAAATTTATTAACCCCTATCCTGCCCCCCTATACCGCCGCAACCTATAATAAATTTATTAACCCCTATCCTGCCCCCCCTACACCTCCGCCACTATAATAAAATTATTAACCCCTAAACCTAAGTCTAACACTAACCCTAACACCCCCCTAACTTAAATATTAATTAAATAAATCTAAATAATATTTCTCTTATTAACTAAATTAATCCTATATAAAACTAAATACTTACCTTTAAAATAAACCCTAATATAGCTACAATATAAATAATAATTATATTGTAGCTATCTTAGGATTTATTTTTATTTTACAGGCAACTTTCAGTTTATTTTAACTAGATACAATAGCTATTAAATAGTTATTAACTATTTAATAGCTATCTAGTTAAAATAAAGAGAAATTTACCTGTAAAATAAAAACTAACCTAAGTTACAATTACACCTAACACTACACTATAATTAAATAAATTATTCCTATTTAAAACTAAATACTTACCTGTAAAATAAACCCTAAGATAGCTACAATGTAATTAATAATTACATTGTAGCTATTTTAGGATTTATATTTATTTTACAGGTAACTTTGTATTTATTTTAGCTAGTTAGAATAGTTATTAAATAGTTATTAACTATTTAATAACTACCTAGCTAAAAGAAATACAAAATTACCTGTAAAATAAATCCTAACCTAAGTTACAATTAAACCTAACACTACACTATCATTAAATTAATTAAATAAATTAGCTACAAATAACTACAATTAAATACAATTAAATAAACTAACTAAAGTACAAAAAATAAAAAAAGCTGTTACAAAAAATAAAAAAATAATTTACAAATATTTAAAAAATATTACAACAATTTTAAGCTACTTACACCTAATCTAAGCCCCCTAATAAAATAACAAAGCCCCCAAAATAAAAAAATGCCCTACCCTATTCTACATTAAAAAGTTACCAGCTCTATTATCTTACCAGCCCTTAAAAGGGCCTTTTGCGGGGCATGCCCCAAAGAAAACAGCTCTTTTGCCTGTAAAATAAAAATACAACCCCCCCAACATTAAAACCCACCACCCACATACCCCTACTCTAACCCAAACCCCCCTTAAATAAACCTAACACTACCCCCCTGAAGATCATCCTACCTTTAGCCGTCTTCAGCCAGCCGACCACCGATGGAACCGAAGAGGAGACCCAGAGCGGCAGAAGTCATCATCCAAGGGGCACTGAAGAAGTCTTCCATCCGATTGAAGTCTTCATCCAAGCGGCATCTTCAATCTTCATCCATCCGGAGCGGAGCCATCTTCAGACGAGCCAACGCGGAGCCATCCTCTTCTTCCCGATGACTAACGACGAATGACGGTACCTTTAAGTGACGTCATCCAAGATGGCGTCCCTTCAATTCCGATTGGCTGATAGGATTCTATCAGCCAATCGGAATTAAGGTAGGTAAAATCTGATTGGCTGATTTAATCAGCCAATCAGATTGAAGTTCAATCCGATTGGCTGATCCAATCAGCCAATCAGATTGAGCTTGCATTCTATTGGCTGATCGGAACAGCCAATAGAATGCGAGCTCAATCTGATTGGCTGATTGGATCAGCCAATCGGATTGAACTTCAATCTGATTGGCTGATTAAATCAGCCAATCAGATTTTTCCTACCTTAATTCCGATTGGCTGATAGAATCCTATCAGCCAATCGGAATTGAAGGGACGCCATCTTGGATGACGTCACTTAAAGGTACCGTCATTCGTCGTTAGTCGTCAGGAAGAAGAGGATGGCTCCACGTTGGCTTGTCTGAAGATGGCTCCACTCCGGATGGATGAAGATTGAATACGCCGCTTGGATGAAGACTTCAATCGGATGGAAGACTTCTTCAGAGCCCTTTGGATGAATACTTCTGCCGCTCCGGATCTCCTCTTCGGTTCCATCGGTGGTCGGCTGGCTGAAGACGGCTAAAGGTAGGATGATCTTCAGGGGGGTAGTGTTAGGTTTATTTAAGGGGGGTTTGGGTTAGAGTAGGGGTATGTGGGTGGTGGGTTTTAATGTTGGGGGGGTTGTATTTTTATTTTACAGGCAAAAGAGCTGGTTTCTTTGGGGCATGCCCCGCAAAAGGCCCTTTTAAGGGCTGGTAAGGTAATAGAGCTAGTAACTTTTAAATTTAGAATAGGGTAGGGCATTTTTTATTTTGGGGGGCTTTTGTTATTTTATTAGGGGGCTTAGATTAGGTGTAAGTAGCTTAAAATTGTTGTAATATTTTTTAAATGTTTGTAAATTATTTTTTTTATTTTTTGTAACTTAGCTTTTTTAATTTTTTGTACTTTAGTTAGTTTATTTAATTGTATTTAATTGTAGTTATTTGTAGCTAATTTATTTAATTAATTTAATGATAGTGTAGTGTTAGGTTTAATTGTAACTTAGGTTAGGATTTATTTTACAGGTAATTTTGTATTTCTTTTAGCTAGGTAGTTATTAAATAGTTAATAACTATTTCATAACTATTCTAACTAGCTAAAATAAATACAACGTTACCTGTAAAATAAATATAAATCCTAAAATAGCTACAATGTAATTATTAATAAATATTAATTAATTAAATATAAATAATATTTCTCTTATTAACTAAATTAATCCTATTTAAAACTAAATACTTAAATTTAAAATAAACCCTAATATAGCTACAATATAAATAATAATTATATTGTAGCTATCTTAGGATTTATTTTTATTTTACAGGCAACTTTCAATTTATTTTAACTAGGTACAATAGCTATTAAATAGTTATTAACTCTTTAATAGCTATCTAGTTAAAATAAAGAGAAATTTATCTGTAAAATAAAAACTAACCTAAGTTACAATTACACCTAACACTACACTATAATTAAATAAATTATTCCTATTTAAAACTAAATACTTATCTGTAAAATAAACCCTAAGATAGCTACAATGTAATTAATAATTACATTGTAGCTATTTTAGGATTTATATTTATTTTACAGGTAACTTTGTATTTATTTTAGCTAGTTAGAATAGTTATTAAATAGTTATTAACTATTTAATAACTACCTAGCTAAAAGAAATACAAAATTACCTGTAAAATAAATCCTAACCTAAGTTACAATTAAACCTAACACTACACTATCATTAAATTAATTAGATAAATTAGCTACAAATAACTAAATTAAATACAATTAAATAAACTAACTAAGATAGCTACAATGTAATTAATAATTACATTGTAGCTATTTTAGGATTTATATTTATTTTACAGGTAACGTTGTATTTCTTTTAGCTAGGTAGTTATTAAATAATTAATAACTATTTAATAACTATTTTAACTAACTAAAATAAATACAACGTTACCTGTAAAATAAATATAAATCCTAAAATAGCTACAATGTAATTATTAATTACATTGTAGCTATCTTAGGGTTTATTTTACAGATAAGTATTTAGTTTTAAATAGGAATAATTTATTTAATTATAGTGTAGTGTTAGGTGTAATTGTAACTTAGGTTAGTTTTTATTTTACAGGTAAATTTCTCTTTATTTTAACTAGATAGCTATTAAATAGTTAATAACTATTTAATAGCTATTGTACCTAGTTAAAATAAATTGAAAGTTGCCTGTAAAATAAAAATAAATCCTAAGATAGCTACAATATAATTATTATTTATATTGTAGCTATATTAGGGTTTATTTTAAAGGTAAGTATTTAGTTTTAAATAGGATTAATTTAGTTAATAAGATAAATATTATTTAGATTTATTTAATTAATATTTAAGTTAGGGGGGTGTTAGGTTTAGTGTTAGACTTAGGTTTAGGGGTTAATAATTTTATTATAGTGGCGGCGGTGTAGGAGGGGCAGGATAGGGGTTAATAAATTTATTATAGGTTGCGGCGGTATAGGGGGGCAGGATAGGGGTTAATAAATTTATTATTGGTGGCGACGGTGTAGGGGGGGGCAGATTAGGGGTTAATAAGTTTAATATAGGTTGCGGCGGGGTCCGGGAGCAGCGGTTTAGGGGTTAAACTATTTATTTAGTTGCGGCGAGTTCCGGGATCCGCAGGATAGGGGTTAATAACTTTATTATAGGTGGCAGCGGTATAGGGGGGGCAGGATAGGGGTTACTAGGTATAATGTAGGTGGCGGTGGGCTCCGGGAGCGGCGGTTTAGGGGTTAATACATTTATTATAGTTGCGGCGGGGTCTAGGAGCAGCGGTTTGGGGGGTAATACATTTATTTAGTTGCGGCGGGGTCTAGGAGTGGCGGTTTAGGGGTTAATATATTTATTATAGTTGCGGCGGGGTCTAGGAGCGGCGGTTTAGGGTTTAATACATTTATTATAGTTGTGGCGGGTCTAGGAGCGGCGGTTTAGGGTTTAATACATTTATTATAGTTGCGGCGGGGGCTAGGAGCGGCGGTTTAGGGGCTAATACATTTATTTAGTTGCGGCGGTGTAGGGGGGCAGATTAGGGGTGTTTAGACTCAGGGTACATGTTAGGGTGTTAGGTGTAGACAGCTCCCATAGGAATCAATGGGATATCTGGCAGCAGCGAACATGAACTTTCGCTATTGTCAGACTCCCATTGATTCCTATGGGATCCGCCACCTCCAGGGCGGCGGTTTGAAAACCAGGTACGCTGGGCCGGAAAAGTGCAGAGCATACCTGCTAGTTTTTTGATAACTAGCAAAAGTAGTCAGATAGTGCCGAACTTGTGTGCGGAACATCTGGAGTGACGTAAGAATCGATCTGTGTCGGACTGAGTCCGGCGGATCGAAGCTTACGTCACTAAATTCTACTTTTGCCAATGTCTAGGGCTTGATAACTAAGGCGAATCAGCCTCGCCACAAATATGCTGCAGAATTCCAGCGTATTTGAGGTTGACGGCTTGATAACTAGGGGCCATATTATCCATTACATTTAATCAAAACTCTAAAGAGTTAATCTTATTTAATAATACTTAATATAAACATCTGAATGAACTGCATTACAATATTTCTAAATTATATTATAAAAACAAGCAGCATTACTGTACTTCTCTTATATATTAATTTACTTTAAATGGTCTAAGAAATTAATTTCATAATAAAAAACATAAACCCTAGAAATCAGTAATAAAATGGCTTAATCAAAAAAGATAACCACATGCAATAACTAAATGCAATTCTCACGAATCACAACAGGAGGGAAGGGAAGCTACGGCAAAAGGTTTATTGGAAGGGGGGCACCCTAATTAATGATCACAGGGAGGGGGAAGTAGGGGGCACTACTACACTACAGAAAAATAAAATTAAAATAGTAATAAAAAACAAACTGGATGCTGGCAGACAGATTCCAGTACCTAGGATGGCTGTCACTAGTATGAAAGGGGAGGGTTAAAGAACTGTTTGGGGGAATCAGAGAGGTGGGATGGTTAAGGAGGGATCACTACACTGTGAAGAAAATAATAATAAAAAACAAACCTTAAACTGCTAACTGGCAGAGCTTTTGCCACTACCTAAGGTGGTGGTGACCATTGGGGGAGGAAGGAGGGAGAAAAGTGATCTGTTTGGTAGGGATCATGTAGGGATAAGGGAGTGGGAAGTGTCAGGTGGGAGAGTCTCTACTCTGCATAAAACATTAACCTTACAATCCAATTGATTAATCCCTTCACTGCCAGGAAATTTAAGTAAGGTGCGCAGCTCAAATTTGCGGCATTCTAATTGCCAAAAAGCAATGGCAAAGCCACGCATGTCTGCTATTTCTGAACAAAGGGGATCCCAGAGAAGCTTTTATAACCGTTTGTCATATAACTGCAGTTTGCGAAAAAGTTAACAATTTTTTTATATGATCTTATCTGGCGGTTAAATAGTGGCATCAAATATACCAAAATGGGATTAGATCAATATTTTGGGTTCTCTTTTTTAAATATATATATATAGTTTTCATAGGTAAAAAAAGCTCTATCTCTGTTGAAACAGAGTGATAGCAAAAATGCTAAAAATTCTCTGGTAGTTTGAGCTAGTTTTTCTCTACAATTTCCGGTAGCGGAGGAGTTAATGTCCATTTAATTTTATTAGCTCTGGGAGAATCAAGTTTATATGTTTCTGGATTATGCAGGTATATTTTTAGCACATAACTCAGCAAACAATTGCTTATTTGAAGTCTGTTTATGTAATTGTATATTAATCACACAAAAAGAAGCACTATAAAAAATAAGCAATACAAATGTAATCAGTATGATAAGGTATATGAGAACTTCTTCACTTCTCAATCAACCATAGAGGATAAAAAACCTTTAGCAGATACTCCATATAAGTGAATTAAAGAAAACATATTTCAAGTAATATTGTGCTCACCAGAAAAATCTAATCTAGTATATAATAATTTAAATTCAATTTATGTCAAAAAGCACTCCACAGATAAATAACAGTTCCCGGCGATCTTAGCTTGTTCGCGTTCGCCGCGGCGGGCAAACATATGCAATGTTCGATCCGCCCCCTATTCGTCATCATTGAGGAAACTTTGACCCTGTATCTCACAGTCTGCAGACACATTTGAGCCAATCAGCAGCAGACACTCCCTCACAGACCCTCCCAGCTCCTGGGCAGCAGCCATTTTAGATTCATTATGATCCTGCATTCTTAGTGAGAGGAGGTTTAGTGCTGCTGCTGCTGATATTATAGGGAAATAGATAGCTAGGCTAGTGTATTTAGTGTCCACTACAGTCCTGAAGGACTCATCTAATCTCTGCTGTAAGGACAGCACCCCAAAAAGCCCTTTTTAGGGCTAGAACTTCAGTCATTTATTTTTTTTTTTGTAATTTTATTTGCATTTGCCTGCCTGTCAGCCTGTGTGTGAGGCTCACAGCATATACTGTGATTAGTGCCACCACTGATATCTGCTTAACATTAGTGTAAATTAAAAAAAAAAAACTTTTACATCATTTTGCTAGTGTAATCTAATTTCATTTTCTATCAGGCCTGTGTGTCAGGCCCACATCATAAACTGTGATTAATTCTTCTGTGCCACCACTGATATCTGGTTAACATTAGTGTAAATTTAAAAAAAAAAAAACTTTTACATCATTTTGCTAGTGTAATCTAATTTCATTTTCTATCAGGCCTGTGTGTCAGGCCCACATCATATACTATGATTAATAGCTCTGTTTTCCACCACTTATATCTGGTGTAACATTAGTGTAAATTTAAAAAAAAAATACTTTTACATCAGTCTTCTAGTGCTATTTAATTTTAGTTGCCAGGCCAGCCTGCCACTAGTGCCAGCATATACTGTGCCTACTTCCATCCTCAGTGCCACCACTCCTATCTGGTGTAACATTAGTTTAAATTTTGTTAAAACATTTTTTTACATCAGTCTTCTAGTGTTATTTAATTTAAGTTGCCAGGCCAGCCTGCCACTACTAGTGCCAGCCTGTGTGTCAGGCTGCCAGCATATACTGTGCCTACTTCCATCCTCAGTGCCACCACTCCTATCTGTTGTAACATTAGTGTAACTTTTTTTAAAAAAAACTTTTACATCAGTCTGCTAGTGTTATTTAATTGCAGTTGCCTGTCTGCCAGCGTGTGTGCCAGACCCACTTTCCAACTAGTGCCACGAATCATATTTGTTATAACACTAGTGTAAATATTATAGCGTAACCCCTACACTAACTGATCGATACAACATCATACTTGATGTTTTAAAGCACGTTATTCCAAACAGTTTAGGAATGTTAAGTGATTTAGGCCCTTTATGGGTTAAAACCAGACTCTGTATCAACTATGTAATTTTCCGTGGGAGTTTTGCCATGGATCCCCCTCCGGCATGCCACAGTCCAGGTGTTAGTCCCCTTGAAACAACTTTTCCATCACTATTCTGGCCAGAAAGAGTCCCTGTGGGTTTTAAAGTTTGCCTGCCTATTGAAGTCAATGGCGGTTCGCGCGGTTCGCCGGTTCGCAAACAGTAGCGGAAGTTCGAGTCCGCCGTTTGCGAACCGAAATTTTAAGGTTCGCGACATCACTAATAAATAACCTAGAATGAAGAGGGGAAAAAATAATAACTAGCAACAGTCATGTGTATCTTTATATTTACATTTTGATTGTTGCTCTGGAATATAGCTTTACTTAGCAGCAATCAAAAACCTATCTTCTGCTGAAGGGTTCTAATAAGAATAAAACTGCCAGCCAGAAGTGGTTTTGTTTTTGTTGCACTTACACTATTAGGGGACTGCTGTGTTTTACACAGTATCAGAAGCAAAACGCATGAGATGTTACATATCTAATTTGCATATCTTACCCAGAATCCTCTGATGCATTGGTAACAGTGTATATGGAGTTTTACTAGGTAAACACAAGCAGGGTTATTTGCCTAGATGTGTTAATTGCAATAATCAATCATTTTTATTGATTTATTTTTATGAAATTGAGTATATTAATCTCATGCTTTTATCTCAACTGTAATATAAATAAATGTACACATATATGTGTATATATGAAAAAACACACCAGCTATACCAGAATATAATTATTGTTGAGCACAGATGAAAAATGAATTATAATTTCATCTGGTGCAAGGAGGTACACAAAATGATTAATTATAAAAGAAAAGAACAAGAAAGGCGTAGCTTTAAACCAGCACATGCTCTTTAATACATAGGGGCATATTTATCAAGCTCCGAATGGAGCCCCGTGTTTCTGCAGGCTCGCCAGAAACAGCAGTTATGAAGCAGCGGTCACAAAGACCGCTGCTCCATAATCTGTCCGCCTGCTCAGAGCCGGCGGACAGACATCGCCGGAAAGCGTACTCGATCGGGTTGATTGACACCCCCTGCTGACGGCCTATTGGCCGCGAGTCTGCAGGGGGCGGCGTTGCACCAGCAGCTCTTGTGAGCTGCTGGTGCAATGCTGAATACGGCGAGCGTATTGCTCGCCGTATTCAGCGAGGTCTGTCGGACCTGATCCGCACTGTCGGATCAGGTCTGACAGACCTTGATAAATAGAGGCCATAGTATATTATTGAATAGATGAGATTGACTCACTAAGCGAACATGAAACTGTGCTTAAGTAAACACAAATACCCTTTATTTGCCTATAACAAAAAATATATGAGATTACTGCACCAAACATAAAAAATAATAATAATATGTATACCTTTCTCACGCAGGAGGAAAAAGACCTGTGTTCAGTCAACCTGTAATAAAGAAATACAGTCCTGCAAAGGCAGCTGCCTGTGTTGTAATAAGTAGCGGTAGGAAAAGTTAGCAGTGGCAGTTCATGCTGGAGCAAAGCAATAAGTGTTAAATGCAAAGCAAATAGCCATCCTTATTTACAAAGAAACTGCTGTCCGCAGTGTAGTACAGCAGAGTAATCCCTTGTATTCCGCAATATAGTATAACAGGGTAGTCCCTTTATCATTAGTAGCAAGCCATAAGCAGGATAGTTATAAGGAAATATTAGTTAGTTGGTGATTGTTAAAGTGAACAACCAGGTCGGTATAAAGGACGTTAGTGGCTGTAAAGTAAACTCTGTCTTAGTATTGTGTCCATCTAGAGTCATTATAGAGAGCAACGGATATGTATTGTCAGGAGTTATGACGTTTTTTACTCACGGAAACCTTTTTGCCATTTGCAGGACCGTTTCTCTGGGTCCTGCAGGTTTTCCAACAAAACTTCCCCGTTATGTAGTTGTCTCTCTCGACTCATTGGTTCCTTATGCCGAGTTCCTTAACAAAACCTTGCAAAGTGTCCTGCAAATTGCTCCACACTCATGGAGCTCCTGTGGGTGTGGCAAAAACAGCTACACATGTTTCACCCAAACTTTCATTATGATTGGCCTTCCACAGGCATGTGATGCCATTGTACGTCAGACTCGCCTTTTTATGCAGATTATCCCAGGTGAAATAATTAACCTGTTCAGTGCTTTTACAAACTTAAATACTTTAATATTAATTACTCAAAAATTAAAGGAAATTATAAAAGGAATGAGGACGAGGCTGTTTTCCCCGGATTCAACAAGCAAGGCGGTGGCGGTGCTGTTTGGATGTCTAGAGGGCTGAGCCGTTTCCCGTGTACCTGTGTCTTCTGCAGCCGTGAGTCTCGTACTTCCCCCGTATAAGGAGTAGAGGTATTTCCTGTGCCCACCAAAAAGCTTTGCCATTTAGCCTACTGAGCTCTGCAACCTGGTGGTCCTGATCTCACATCTTAGAATTGTTATTTTCACGCTCCAAGGAAAAGCGCACAGTCTGTGATTTCCTTTTCTTGTTCCGGTATATATATATATATATATATATATATATATATATATATATATATATATATATATATATATATATATATATATATATATATATATATATATATATATATATATATATATATAAACTCTGCAATACGCTTTCATTATTTATTTTATCCCATTTTCCTGTAATTCCATTCTGAAATTGTGAGCATTTCAGTGCCTTATTTAGAACTGTCTCTAATTGGCCACAGAAGAGAAGGTAACCTAAGTAACAACATTGTTTTATAGACACTAAAACTTTACACTTATTTTGTCAGTATTTAAACAGCTAATAAAACTTAAAATACATCTACATGTTATTCTCAGATTAACCTTTTCTTTGAATGCATCATTCTATCTTGTATGCTCTTGAAAGCGTGATATTTGCTCTTCACTTGCAATACCAGTGCACTCAAATGTGCAAAGGCAAACAGAAAGAGAGGCGCCTCTTTCTGTTTGCCCCAAGTGTTGTTGGATGGTTGAGCATATTTCTGATGCCATCTAGATTCTATGAAGAATTATTTATTTGGGACATTTCATTGTTATTAGTCATATATGGACTTTTGATATTTTTCTTTTTTATTATATTATTTTATTCACTCCACTTTAATTTTTTATTCATATTTGTATTTATATGCTTTCTTTGATTGCCCTCATTTCAGCTTATAGTGCCCCCTATTGGGAGTAATCCATATCTCTTTCATTAGTTCACTGAAATGTGCACTGGTATTTGAAGTTAAGCGCAATACAAACACGACCTTGCGCTCGCAATGCATGGAAGCTTTGCACTCACGAGAGGACGCTTCCATAGGCTTCAATGGGAGCCTTGTTCTGATGCTGATAGTCATGGTACAGAACCTAGCGCAGTTAAGGGGGTAAGTCGCGCAGCGTTGGGCAGCATATTAAAAATATATATGTATATGAATACAACATCCCCTCACTTTAACCCTTTATAACTGCTTTGTGCAGTTATTAAAAAAATAATAATAAAGATGGCCATAATTTTTGTTTTACAAAATTAACAGTATACTTTATTTTGAGGTTGAGTGCTACTGTGAGATTGCAGTAGCATTAACCAGCCACATGTAATTGCTGGTTATTTAACGTGCACCTGTAAATGGGCAAATTTGCCCCTTTCCAGGCACACGTTAAATTAGCGCTTCACTTGTAATCTAGCCCTTAGCATTTCAATGACGTGCGGTGATGTCAAAGGCTGGTGAGGCAGCGGCTAGGATACGCTTTCATTCTTTAGATATCCTTTCTTTAAGAAATAGCAATGCACATGGGTGAGCCAATCGCATGAGGTATCTATGTGCAGCCACCAATCAGCAGCTACTGAGCATATTTAGATATGATTTTAAACAAAGGATATCAAAAGAATGAAGACAATTAGATATTAGAGGTGAGACAGAGGGGAGAGAGAGAGAGACAGAAGGGAGAGAGACAGAGGGGAGAGAAAGACAGACAGAGGGGGGAGAGAGACAGACAGAGGGGAGTGAGACAGAAGGGGGAGAGAGGGAGACAGAGGGTGGAGAGAGACACATAAGTGGGGAGAGAGGGAACACTGAAATGGGGGAGGCACCACTGAGTGTTTAAGTAATATTTTAAGTGACTATCAAATGCTAATAGTCTGCAATCTATTTGAAATATCTGAAACAGAACAGCACATATGAATGGGAGCATTAATAAATTATTATTTATTGTCTACATCAGGGTTGTCCAACATACACCTAAGGAATCCCTGGTTTAAATGAAATACTATAGCTACAGGAGCCATGGAGAATATTTGCTATAACTCATTCTAAACTGCTTGGTTTCATTTAACATTACCCTGCTGTTGGTCAAGCTTACTGTTGTCAAATAACAACTCATCCATACAAACAGCATAATAGTAAGATAATGTTGTGAGAAAACACAGTTGCAAAGCTACAGAGAGTTCATAAGTCAGTAAGAGAGTGATGAGACTATAAACTAGTGTGGAGTACAGAGGCAAGCTGCTAAGGTAGTGGGTGTAAAGTTTGAGTAAACAAAATACAAAAATGATCCTTAAACTGCTATAAAAGAGTAAAAAAACACTAAACCACATTCATTAAATTATCATTTTCACTAACAGAATTCCTTTCAGCAAACTCTAAGGTTGCAGCACTTACTTCAATAAAATGTGGCTAAAACACTCTCTATATTTCTTCCTGCTCTGTAAGGAAGTGACAGTGGAACATTCCACTGCACTTGGAGGGGAAGTACAGAACTTTTCACTGTAGCAAAGCTGGCAGCTGCACAGGGCAGCAACAAAATAAATGAAAGTAGTTTTTTTCCATTTTTGTTTTGTTTTATATGATTTAACATCCAGCCCCAACCCTAAATTCCCCTGACTGATGCTTCTCACTGGATTGGGTCAGCCCCAGAGAGGCCTGTCTCAAATAAGCACTTATGGGCCATGCAATGATCTTAACCACTTTCATCCAGTAGGTGGCGCAGCATGTTGTGTAATGGAGGGCAGCAGCCAGCAGACCTGCTTGTGCATCTCCATTGCACAAAATCTAGCTGTGAAAAAAAAATGCTGGAAAAAAAATTGCAATATTTTTTTTTATTTTTTATTTAAAGCCAATAAAAAAAATATGTTTTGCCCATATGAGAGGTGAAGCTCTACCTTACCTGCCTCTAGTGACTGCACATCACAATGTCCCTTTATTTGACTCCTCCAAAAGATTGAATATTGAGTATTGAATTTGTCTACCGAAATACAATTGCAGCAAATTTGTTTTAAAATGTTTGCACTTGGATGACATGTTTTGCTATAACTACACAACAGAAGTGTCTTGCCATTACAAGGCGTTTTGTGTCTCTATAAATTTGAAATGTGTTACTTTGGATTTCAAATGTAATATATATCACTTTATATCAGGAGCTAGCTTTTTCTGTACAGAGATCCAGTCGCTAATCCCTTGATTGACTATGGTCAAAATTACATTATGATAACACTAACATTAAAAATAATGCCTCAAAATAACATTTCAATATAATCACAATTTTAGTGAAAATAACATAGGAAATTAGTTATACAACACATGCTTAATTTTCATAATCATAAATATGAAACTGCTTTTTTGCCAACTAATTACCAATGTCTGTTTTTTTGTGCAGTGGGGCTGAGGACCACACAAATCTCTTGGGTGGGGCAGACATGGCTTGGGGGCCATAGATAGGGCAGACTTGATTTAATCAATATCTTTTTTGAGGTTAAAGGGAATGAAACACAAAGTTTCTTCTTCATGATCAAGACAGAGCATACAATTTTAAGCAACTTTCCAATTTGCTTCTATTATTGAATTTGCTTAGTTCTCTTGATATCATCCTCTCCCCAAATTATACCTAGGTAGGCTCAGGAGGTGGGAGCTAGCTGCTGATTGGTGGCTTCACATATATGCCTCTTGTCATTGGCTTACCAATGTGTTCAGCTATCTCCCAGTAGTGCATGGCTGCTCCTTCAGCAAAGGATATCAAAGGAATGAAGCAAAATTGATAATAGAAGTAAATTAGAAAATTGTTTTAAAGTGTATGCTCTATTTGAATCATGAAAGAAAAATGTTGAGTTTCATGTCCCTTTAAGGCATCCACCTACTGTATGAACTCCATGCTAAAGGTGAGTTGCTGCTTGTTTTTGATTTTTTTGTTTCCTATTAGACTCCCCAGAAATAAGTCCTTCACCATCCAATTCATTTAGCTGCAAATGAGAAAATGCAACACCTTGAAACTGAAGTGCATCATTCTATTACTTCTGCTTTCTCTAACTAAACTGATGTCATTTGTGATCTTATTTCTTTGTCTGATTCTTGTGCAGCGTTTGTAGGTTTCTCAGTTCATTTCACACCTTTTCATTTTTTAATGGAGTGTTTGGTGATGTTTTGCCAGAAGGACTGTAAAGTATATTTAATGTACAAATTATATTTAGATAAGTCTCATTCTTTAAGCAGTGCATTTTTTTTCATTGATGACCACAAAGAGGTTTAACACATAAAGATGTTGAGCAGAACATAACCTTGATTGGTGGGTCTTGCAGACACAGTTCTTCATTGACTTTACTGGCAGTGTCCTGAACAGAACTTTACCTATGTGTTTAACATATTTGTGTGGTGGAACAATACACAGTAATCTAGTGTCACTAGTGCAAAAATGACATGCTCTATTAAATGAAGGTAAGTAATTTGTGATTCAGAATATTTCTTTAAAGGGATATGCTGAGCCCGAATTTTTTTCTTTAATAATTCAGGTGCTGAACCAAAGATGGGCCGGTTCATAAGCTTGCATTCCTGCTTTTTCAAATAAAGATACCAATAGAACAAAGAAAAAATAATAATAGGAGTAAATTAGAAAGTTGCTTAAAATTGTATGCTCTATCTGAATCATGAAATTTAAAAAAATGGGTTTAGTGTCCTTTAAGTTCTACCAGAACAAATGCTGTTAAAATCCTAATTTTAGTGTCTAAATTTGAGCTCTCTAGTACTGCTGTAATATAGAGGTCAAGCATAATTTCTAACCTATGCTGAATTTTACTAATTTGATACTAGTTAAATAAACAGCCCTACAGTTAGTCATCTTCAATCAATTTACAAGTGAAACTCAGTAGCAATTGTTCAGAGACATTTTGCAAATTTATTGGAAAAAACAACTTGCTATTTCCCCATGCAATAGTATTTAACTTGCATTAATGGATCTATACAATTAAGAATGATTAGGGCATTTAATTAGTTAACAGAATACTTAGAAACAGATATCCAATTATAGATAAACCTAATAAAGAGCTCTGTTAAATTAAATTCAAAGTCATCCCAATTCATTTAAAGTGATGGTAAATTTGTCAGCATAAAAATATCTACTTTTAATAATAAATATTTTTGTCAGGCTCCATTACCTGATTTAATGCAGCCTCTCTCAACAATTTTTCTCTTAGGCTTATTTGACTGGCAGGTCTTTCAGCCAATCAGAGCCTTACCTAAGTAAATTAATCACAGCACGCTCCCGTACTTGTAACGCATACTGGTTCAGCTATAATGAAGCTATTAATTCCAATATATTTAATTTGGTCTACTTTCTTGAAAGGGCACTTGGATTCATTTAAAGTGGATCTAGTAATCCGAAGTATCTCTGATTTCTAAGGATTTTTATTTATACCCTGAAAATGAACTAAATTGGTGTGCCAGATCCAGGAATTGCTTAATATTTTGTTTTGTATTACTAAGAAACCGAAACAATAGTGCTGACTCTTAAATAACTCCACGGGTGGGAGCACAATGTTATCGCTACGACACACTAATGCCCTCTAGCTGTGAAAAACAGTCAAATGCATTCAGATAAAAGTCGGCCTTCAAGGTCTTAGGAATTAGCATATAAGCTTACCTAGGTTTAGCTTTCAACTAAGAATACCAAGAGAACAAAGCAAATTTGATGATAAAAGTAAATTGGAAAGTTGCTTAAAATGACATGCCCTATATGAATCATGAAAGTTTAATTTGGACTTTACTGTCCCTTTAGGTGGGGTGGGGAATGCACAGGCAAAAACAGCTATTTCAAATGAAAAAATAAAGATAAAGCAGCAATTTCTAAACAATTGAATACACTACAGTAAGTATTAAGAATTAGTGGGAACAAATTAAAGGGAAATCATTTTACAATACACTATCCCTTTAATAAAGACAATTGATTATTTTTTCCACAAAAAGTGAAAAATACCACATAAAGAGACAGTAACATTGTATTTTGCTGTCATAGGAGGTGCTGTCATAGGAGGCAGGTGAGGCAGCACCTCACCTGTCCTATGTGTGTAATTACACCATTTTAATAATGTTTTAAAAAAAATTAAAGTTTTTTAAAAACCTTTTTTTTGTACTTATTGGTGCCCCCCCAACCCCCCGCCTCATCAGCTATCATATTCTGAATTTAATTATTCTCAAATACATTGCACTCATCACTAATAATCCATCCATTACAGTATTGTGCAAGGAAGTAGAGGCTGTCCGTTCAGAAGCTCCCCTTCAGTTGCGCAATATGATAGCATTGTTTCGCATGGGCTGCTAGAGACTGCCACTCAGTGGAGAATAATCTTAATGCTCTTCTCTTTGTGGCCCATACCGCTCCCAATAGAGGCTGGTCTATAGCAGCCTCGGGAGCCCTGCCCTCAGGCTCAGCGAAATCAGCCAATCAGCAGTCTGACTCCAGTGGACTGGTGCCGGGTGGGAGATCCAACGCAAGGCGCGGAGTGAGACGCGCTGTCACATGCTGGGGTGAAGAGGTTTGCAGCCAGCCACTCAGTCAGATCGTGACGTTGTCTTGTGGGCGAGAGGATTAGATGTAAGAGCTGCGGCTGCCATCCACTCCCGTGACCCGTGTCATGACGGTGACCTCAAGAAGTAACTGTGCTCAGCGACAGCAAGGCGTGGAGTAAGATGCCGGTGAGGAGGACACGGCCAGTTGTCAGTGTGAGCTGCCGTTCTGACTCACTAACCAAGCCACCCATAAGCCTTAGCCAGCTGAAAGCCGAGTCGGTGTCTATTGTCTTCTTTCTTCTTCTTGATAGTACGTAGTGACAACTTCAAGTGACTCACTAGTCTCAGTCAGGTTAGTGCAAACTTTAGTAGTTACTTTGTGAAGTTTGTGGACTACTGGTAGTACTGCTATACTAGGACTGAATGATAACCTTACCGTTACCCAAAAACAATTCAATGCATTAACTCTTTGTTTGCTTTAATTTAATTTTTCCACTGCCAAACTCTACCTTTCCCTTGCTTTAAATTTTAAGAGGATCCAATAAGTAGTAGGGCAAGGACAGGCCAGGGGGGCTTTATTAATGTTTCATGGCGGCAGTTATGTTTGAAACAAACAAAATACACACATACACTCATACAATGCACATTAGTACCACATCCATATGGGTAGGGTTATTACTGGTTAGCATGGTTCCTTTTGTTTTGGGGGCATTGAAACCAATGATAGAATAAACATATAGTCATTAAACAAAACAATCCTGCAAATGCTTTTTATATTGGAAACTACAGTTTCATGGAGCTTCCAGTTTGTTTTCAGTGTCACTCTCTTCATTGTCTCTTCATTAAGCAGTAAGGACAAAAGCAGAATAACTAAATAAATCCATATGCCTAAAAACCATATATTATGCCATAACATACAAAATAATTGATGAACCAATATTAATCCACTCATAAGTAAACCAAGAACAATCATGGTATATGATCTGCTAATGTTTGTAACCCATAATTATTACGTTATCAGATCATACGATGACTTTTCTTGGTTAACTTATGAGTGGATTAATATTGGTTCCTCAATTATTTTGTATGTTATGGCATAATATATGGTTTTTAGGCATATGGATTTATTTAGTTATTCTCCTTTTGTCCTTACTGCTTAATGAAGAGACAATGAAGAGAGTGACACTGAAAACAAACTGGAAGCTCCATGGAACTGTAGTTTCCAATATAAAAAGCATTTGCAGGGGGGGCGGAGCTAGAGCTGAGTCTGAACGGTCGCAATCTGCCATAGCTCCGGCTATCTATTACAAATAACTGCATAGTTGGCCATTCAGCTCAGCTTAATTGATAATCACAGGGTGGCTACTAGCCCATGGACCCTAAATAAGACACCTGAAGATTATGGGACATCGACGAGTAAAGCAACTTTCTAACAACAAGGAGCTATCGAATCTGTAAGGACGGTGGAGATACAGAGAGCTTTAGCCTTTGATATACCGGCAATGAGGACACCGCAACGACTTACTACCTAAGAACTAAGAACCACTTACACCTCAAACTCTGATCCGGAACCTAATAGATTGACAATTTCCCCAGTCTTATCATGGAGACTAGAATTGAGATCATACTTACCAATTTGTGCAACAATATCAAGGAACATTTCAGGATCCTGGCCGCCGAAGTAGAAGCCTTTTTTGATCCTATCTGCACTACCTTTGTTGCTACCGATCATACGTCAACGCCCCAGAGTGTTCGAGAGGAGGTCTTGCCTTTCCGGTCGGACGGTCCTGTGCTCTCAGAGAAGGAGCCTTGCGGTTTAGAAGGACTTCTGGCAACTCAGCCAGCTGATCTAGTGACTGTACCCGAGCGTGCCACAGTATATGAGGAGGTAAGGACTATGATACATAACAAGATTGTATCAGAGACTAACCATCGGCCCACACCTCATAGTTCTACATTGCCTGGCTGGGGACAAATTATGGGTGGTGTGACAGGTAGCCTACTCACTGGTGCGTCCAGCAGGTCCCAGGACCAGAGAGGGGAGATATCGACTACAGACTTACTGGGGAAAGTTGAAAAACGCAATCTATTGTCTGATGCAGGAGTTGTTTGGAAGTTCCTCCTTATCTGCAGCACAATGCAAATCCCAAGTTTAAACCAATTGAATCCTCTACTCAGACGAGTTGGTGTTGGCTAGATCTAAACCTTAATTGGTTTGCTCGCTGTTTCTGCTGGCCATGGACGCGAGAGAATCAGATTAAGGACTAGTCACTTTGTGATATAAACAGCGACGTCCCTTACATGTTATGTGACTCTGAAGGTATTCTGCTGAGTCCTTCACTCTAGGCAATATTTAATAATTGTTTGCAGTTTCAAGGTTTACAGAACAATAAGTTTCTTGTATTTGCACAATTTGTAAGCTAGCAACATTGGAACAACTCTATCATTATATTGAAGGTCTATAATTATTATGCTAGCATATCTATACCTCAGTTCTCATGTATGTCCACAAGATCCAGAAAAAGCTACTTTCCTAAGCCAGATATCATAATATCTAATGAGGGTCAAAATTGTTTTAGAACATGACCAACACCCTCTAAGCATTTTAGATTAGCAACTACTATCTGGTATGCTATTCACTATACCCAGTTTTGTTAGAGGGACATCCTATGCTTGAAGAACAGATATCATGGGTCGCCTATATATCTATTAGGGAGGGACTTGTCTAATTTTATTGGAAGCATTGTCGAATACATTTTGTAGATATTACTATAGTACGCTGTGCCTGGATTTACACTTATATAACAAGGACCACAAAACCTTTGTGGGTATATGCATATTTAATAGGCTATTGTATTATATATAATTATATTTGGATGTATATAATAGGCTATTTTAAGCTGAAAAGGTGAAAACTCTATCTTTTGTCGGGGGGTAGAGGGCCCGTACCCCTACGATAGAACGATAGGACATAGGATTACCTCAAGTATGCATTGCCATCCATGAAACCCTTATAGTTTCATTTCTACTGAGTTGATTAAACAGTTGTAAGTCAGTGCAGACTATCCCTTGGATGAGTAAAGCATAGGTACACCTTCCTAATTAAGCAAATTTCTAATCTCATTATATATCTAGCCCAGTTGTCCCCCTACTATATTACCCCTTTCTTAGGCTTATATGCTAGGGATAATTACATTACTTTGCTCTGCCCAAGAAGTTAGGCATAAGGTATCATGTTCTTTAAAGTTAGATTATATCTAAACTATGACTGAATATATCTTGTAGTGCAATGGCATATACTGACTTATCCAATATACTCTTATTTTAGCTTGATACGGTTCATGTAGATACTATAGTATTATCCTGACATCCTAATCGCCCCCCCCACACACACACACGGACACTACTTACCAGGTAGGATTGAGAAAATACAGTTAGTTATTAACAGTTTTTATTTCCCATTAAGGTACTTGTTTTTTACTATATTACAGTTAGGGGCAAGGCATTCTGTCATTAACATACCCTCAGATAATAGTAAACAGAGTAAAGTTTTTTACTTCTCTACATAACTTAGATCATAACTATAGTTATACTTCCCATTAGGAGGAGAGGGTCTTTTTTTATTACTTTTAAGATTATATTCCGGATGCAGGTTGTTATAAAATTGCAATATCATGATTACTATGCTAATGCACATGTTTACCATATATTATTTGAGGGAATCTAACAGAAAGCTACCTCATATCTTAGAGGGAAAACTTATTTTGCCATTATATTCGTTTTTACAATTTACTGTCTCATCTACAAATATTTTAAGGCAGACATGTTAGTTTTGATGTTTCTTAAAGAAGTTTCTAGAGTTTGATAATATACTTATTGCTTTAATCCCCAATTTCATAGTTACCTAAATAAATATTATATCACAATTTCTGCCAGTATCTCTTACATAAGGGGTCGCCACGTAAATCCAAGTTTAATTTTAAATTTTTATGTCCCCTAGATTCTAGGGAGACAGGATAACAACCCCCTCTAACATCATATATGTACTATTCATTTTGCGTAGACTATTTTTTGACTGCTACGTGTTACTTTATATTGGGATAGACATACCACAATGCCAATCCTGTTCTGACAGTTATATATTTGCATATGCAACAATGGTTAGTTCATTTAATATATTGTTTAACCCGCACCAGGATCTGATCCTATTATATTTAGTAAAAGAGGACCCTATATCACCAACATATGTGTCCCACTGCTTTTGTTTGATATCACCCTCTGGGGAAATTTAACATATCCTCCATTGACATGGTACCCTAATATACCACTAATGAAAGATTATCGGGATATCTTCCATAACCTAGACTCAACGCTATTAATTTATAGAAGAGAGGTATATATGTTACAGCCTTGTACTTGGGGCGGAGAAATATTGAGCTGCGTATTCGTCAATTCTCCCCCCCCATACTTAACCTTAAGTATTTGCTTTTATAGTATATACATTTCTCTATAGAACCCCATAGCCCCTGTCCATATATGCACGCCATTCTAGTTTACATTAGACATGTGCATGGCGAAAAAATTGGTTCGGTTCAGATCGATTTGGATTTTTTCGAATTTTGGTTCGGAGCGATTCGAATTCGAAAAAATTTGAATCAATTCGGTTCGGATTTGTTTTGGATTCATTCGGATTCGAATAAATTCGGTTCGGATTTGTTTCGGATTCATTCGGATTCGAATAAATTCGGCTGGATTCAGTTGGATTCGGTTCGGAAATTCGGAATTTCGGTAAGTGTTAGGTGGGATTAGACTAGTATTATGTACTATACATTAGGTGTAACCCATAGCAGAGTGATATAACCTAATATACTGTACAATACTAGTGTAATCCATGGCCATCCGAATCTACCAAATAAATCAGAATAAATCAGAATAAATCCGAAGTTATTTGGATTTATTCGGTAGATTCGGCACTATTTTAATTCGGAGATTCGGTTCGATCCGAATCTCCGAATTTGCAGAATTTCCGAATTGAACCGAACCGCACATGTCTAGTTTACATCTGGTCCAAACAGATCTCCCCTCACCCTTTCCCACTCTGTGAGAGGGAGTGGGTCATATCCAATACCCCTTTTCCGTCTCCGTCCAGTGGTGACAGCAACCCCTGAGGGGAGATACAACGGATAGTCCTATACCATTTCTTTGTCAGTCAAGTGCTAAAATAATATCCTTTTCTCTTTGCCCCTAACCCTGACTTGAGTTTATGTTGAATCCGTCCCCTCATTCCTTATCCCTCTACTTCCTTATACCTTTGAGCTTACTTCGTAAGCAATAGGAAACTGAATCCTATAGAAACCTTTCAATTACCTATTTCATTTCTCAATCAACCTTTTTTCTTGGTGATCCTAAAAATGTTTTACAAGTCTAATTAGCCTTTACAGTAGGACCAACACATTTTTTATATCGAAAGAGAATAGATAGATTGACAAATAATCTATTACACTATTATTACTATTTTTGTTTTATATGTTTATATTTGGTGGATCACCTGCATACACCTAGACTGTGATAAATTATTGATGTTTGAAATGCATATGCGTTAATTGATAACCCCTTCCCTCAAAATAGGAAAAATAAGATTCACCGATTGAGACCCATGAGTGGTCTTGTACTATTTCCAATTACCTTCTAGACTTAATATATTGTTTATGTCTTATAAAGGTATAAGAGTGGCCTATAGCTATTTAGAGGGTAAATAGTTTGGTAGGCATTATTTACACGACCGGATCTCCCAAATGTCTTACAACTTTGATTTTTCTTTTTTAGTTAAGCTTGTTCATGGAGTTGATGTTTTGAAATTATTTCCTTGTATGATATGTATTGACATTTCAATACTGTATGCCTTAAAGTGAATCTCAATAAAAAATATTACAAAAAAAAAAAAAGAATTTCAGGATTGTTTTGTTTAATGACTATATGTTTATTCTGTCATGGGTTTCAATGCCCCCAAAACAAAAGTAACCATGGTAACCAGTAACAACCCTACCCATATGGATGTAGTACTAATGTGCATTGTATGAGTGTATGTGTGTATCATCAGTCCTAGAGGTGTCAGTGTATGTGTGTATATCATCAGTCCTAGAAGTGTCAATGTATGTGTGTATCCTCAGTCCTAGAGGTGTCAGTTTATGTGTATCCTTAGTCCTAGAGGTGTCAGTGTATGTGTGTATCCTCAGTACTAGAGGTGTCAGTATATGTATTTATACTCAGCCCTAGAGGTGTCAGTTTATGTGTGTATCCTCAGCCCTAGAGGTGTCAGTGTATGTGTGTACCCTCAGCCCTAGAGGTGTCAGTGTATGTGTGTATTCTCAGTCCTAGAGATGTCAGTGTATGTGTGTATCCTCAGCCCTAGAGGTGTCAGTGTATGTGTGTATCCTCAGTACTAGAGGTGTCAGTGTATGTGTGTATCCTCAGTCCTAGAGGTGTCAGTGTATGTGTGTATCCTCAGTCCTAGAGGTGTCAGTGTATGTGCGTATCCTCAGTCCTAGAGGTGTCAGTGTATGTTTGTATCCTCAGTCCTAGAGGTGTCAGTGTATGTTTGTATCCTCAGTAGTGATGTCGCGAATAGTTCACCGGCGAATAGTTCCCGGCGAACATAGCATGTTCGCGTTCGCTGCAGCAGGGCGAAGATATGCGATGTTCGATCCGCCCCCTATTCGTCATCATTGAGTAAACTTTGACCCTGTACCTCACAGTCAGCAGGCACATTCCAGCCAATCAGCAGCAGACCCTCCCTCCCAGACCCTCTTACCTCCTGGACAGCATCCATTTTAGATTAATTTGGAAGCTGCATTCTTAGTGAGAGGAGGGATAGTGTAGCTGCTGCTGATTTAATAGGGAAATCGATAGCTAGGCTAGTGTATTCAGTGTCCACTACAGACTCATCTGATCTCTGCTGTAAGGACAGCACCCCAAAAAGCCCTTTTTAGGGCTAGAACATCAGTCTGCTTTTTTTTTTCCTGTGCCAGCGTGTGTCAGGCTCACAGTGTATACTGTGCCCACTTGCCCAGTGCCACCACTCATATCTGGTGTAACAGCAGTGTACATTTAAAAAACAACAACACTTTTTTGACTGTGAAATAATAGCAGACAGCTGCCAGTACCCAAGATGGCCGCCAATAAGGCAGATGGGGAGAGTTAGAGAGCTGTTTTGGGGGGATCAGGGAGGTTGGGGGCTAAGGGGGGATGCTACACCACAGCATATGTAAATATGCTTTAATTTTTTTTTATTTTTTTTTAAAAACCTTGTATTTTAGTACTGGCAGACTTTCTGCCAGTAATTAAGATGGCGGGGACAATTGTGGGGTGGGGGAGGGAAGGGAGCTGTTTGGGAGGGATCAGGGGGAAGATGTGTCAGGTGGGAGGCTGATCTCTACACTAAAGCTAAAATTAACCCTGCAAGCTCCCTACAAACTACCTAATTAACCCCTTCACTGCTAGCCATAATACACGTGTGATGCGCAGCAGCATTTAGCGGCCTTCTAATTACCAAAAAGCAACGCCAAAGCCATATAAGTCTGCTATTTCTGAACAAAGGGGATCCCAGAGAAGCATTTACAACCATTTGTGCCATAATTGCACAAGCTGTTTGTAAATAATTTCTGTGAGAAACCTAAAGTTTGTGAAAAAGTGAACAATTTTTTTTATTTGATCGCATTTGGCGGTGAAATGGTGGCATGACATATACCAAAATGGGCCTAGATCAATACTTTGGGTTATCTGCTACACTACACTTAAGCTAAAATGAACTCTACAAGCTCCCTGCATGCTCCCTAATTAACCCCTTCACTGCTGGGCATAAAACACGTGTGGTGCGCAGTGGCATTTAGCAACCTTCTAATTACCAAAAAGCAACGCCAAAGCCATATAAGTCTGCTATTTCTGAACAAAGGGGATCCCAGAGAAGCATTTACAACCATTTATGCCATAATTGCATAAGTTGTTTGTAAATAATTTCTGTGAGAAACCTAAAGTTTGTGAAAAAGTGAACAATTTTTTTTATTTGATCGCATTTGGCGGTGAAATGGTGGCATGAAATATACCAAAATGGGCCTAGATCAATAATTTGGGATGTCTTCTAAAAAAATATATATACATGTCAAGGAATATTCAGGTATTCCTGACAGATATCAAGGTTCCAATGTAACTAGCGCTCATTTTGAAAAAAGTGGTTTTGAAATAGAACAGTGCTTCTTGTATTTATTTCCCTATAACTTGCAAAAAAAGCAAAGAACATGTTAACATTGGGTATTTCTAAACTCAGGACAAAATTTAGAAACTATTTAGCATGGTTGTTTTTTGGTGGTTGTAGATGTGTAACAGATTTTGGGGGTCAAAGTTAGAAAAAGTGTGTTTTTTTTCATTTTTTCCTCATATTTTATAATGTTAGGTGATTTATGCCCTTTATGGATTAAAACCAGACTCTGCATCAACTATGTATTTTTCCATGGGAGTTTTGCCATGGATCCCCCTCCGGCATGCCACAGTCCAGGTGTTAGTCCCCTTGAAACAACTTTTCCATCACTATTGTGGCCAGAAACAGTCCCTGTGGGTTTTAAAATTCACCTGCCTATTGAAGTCTATGGCTGTTCGCCCGGTTCGCCCGTTCACGAACATTTGCGGAAGTTCGCGTTCGCCGTTCACGAACCCAAATTTTTATGTTCGCGACATCACTAATCCTCAGTCCTAGAGGTGTCAGTGTATGTTTATATCCTCAGTCCTAGAAGTGTCAGTGTATGTTTATATCTTCAGTCCTGTGGGTTTTAAAATTCACCTGCCTATTGAAGTGTATGGCGGTTCGCCCGTTTCGCCCGTTCGTGAACATTTGCGGAAGTTCGCGTTCGCCGTTCGCGAACCCAAATTTTTATGTTCGCGACATCACTAATCCTCAGTCCTAGAGGTGTCAGTGTATGTTTATATCCTCAGTCCTAGAAGTGTCAGTATATGTTTATATCTTCAGTCCTAGAAGTGTCAGTGTATGTTTATATCCTCAGTCCTAGAGGTGCCAGTGTATGTGTGTATCTTCAGTCCTAGATGTGTCAATGTATGCTTATATTCTCAGTCCTAGATGTGTCAGTGTATGCTTATATTCTCAGTCCTAGAGGTTCACTGAACGCACACAATCATAATTAACCTGCCTGATTAGAACTGACATTTCATGATAACCAGATCTGTAACAGCAAGAGCATCAAGGAGAATACATAGCTGGAATGCTACAATAGTTTGTCCTTGCAGTCTGTTTTCTTTTTATCTCTTACTGCTAAACATAAATATATTTGGTTTGTCCTTTTGCAAACTATTGTAGCAACCCTTGTATGCCTCAGTATACAGATTACAAAATTATAAACAGAAAAAAATACATCAGCTTTGTATATTTTTTTTCCAATAAAAGTCAGAGCTTCAGTGATCGAGATACCTATTATCTCATGCTTGAGAACTGAAAATACATAGATATATTTAATGGGGGGAAAATGATATTAATAATTATAAACAAAATGTAATCCTTGGAGCTATTTAAAATTATACATAGATAAATTAAGCAAATTTGCTAATAGAAGTAAACTGGAAAGTTGTTTGAAATTGTATGTTCTATCCAAATCATGAAAGAAAATGTTGGGGTTTCCTGTCCCTTTAAGTTGTATTTTAGTAAATGAATGTTAATTTGTTTTACAACGTTAAATGAGCATTAAACACATTTTTTTTCTTTCATGTTTCAGATAAAAAAAAAATTACAATATTGAACAACTTTACATTTTTTTCTGTTATCTATTTTGCTTTTTTCGTTTGGTATCCTTTGAAAAGCATACCTAGGTAGGCTAAGAAGCAGCAATGCACTACTGGGAGCATCTGCTGATCGGTGGCTGCACATACAGTATATGCCTCTTGTTATTGGCTCATTTAATGTGTTCAGTTATCACCCAGTAGTGCATTGCTGCATATCATTCTACAAAGGATACCAAGAGAATGAAGCAAATTTAATAATAACAGTACATTGGACCTGCAACCTGCCAATTAAATAGCAAATTTAAGCTGCCTCTGTCTGGTTCAAATAAGTGTTTCTCGGGCGTGCCAGTGTCTCAACAGCCTCTGATCTCACCGCACGTCACTTGTTACCATGGTTACTGATCAGCTGAATACTTCACCTGTGCACTGGTTCAGCTATAATGAAAACCAGGACTGTTGGGAATACTTGAGGACTGCGGTTCAGAAACACTGACCTGTTCAACTGAAACTTAGCAGAGTGTTCTCCAGAGCTTTATAGTTCAACCCCCCTTAGGTATAATTCTTCATTGTCAACTATGGGGCTTGAAACATAAAGAGCTATTTAACATGGGAGGATTACAAGTAAATAGGCAGTGCTTGGGCTAGAATGCAGGGCTGAACAGTAAATGTACTGTCCCTTTAAATCACAGAATATTTAAACTGTTGGGTGCAACTTTACTACATTAGTAAAATGTAAAGCTCACACTATGTATCATTTATGCTATCCCCAAGCCAATGATAAAACTTTCTAAAAAACCAGCAACATTACTGATCTATAAGTGTGCACCAGTTCTGTCAAAGGTTGTAAGAATATGTGAGTTTCAAGATGGTGGCGCACTGTATGAAGGGGCAAAGCTTCAGCATCTGGTACCTTTAAGGTGTTAAAATTGGAAAATGGATTTGGAGAGAGCTGCAGGAGAAAATACAGTACAATAACATGGTAATAAATAATCATGCTACTGTAATTTTACCAAGCATTTCAATGTCCCCTTAAACACTGAATATAGACTTTCTCTTCACTCCTCCATGTACCATTGCTTCCTGAAAAACAAGTACAAATTTTAGAAGACAAACAAGGAGACAAAGCCCCTTCGAGGACCAGGGATCTGATCAGCGATTACCGAGTATCTACATTTACAACTATTACCGTTTTTGAACACGGCTCCAACAGGCACAAATTGTCTGACTCAGGTTCAGCAAGCATCATTGCAGTAAGAAGAAAGATCTATCAACTAATAAATTGGCCGATATACTTCTACGGAACGCTATTCATTAGACCTATCAGAGAAGGGGTGTGTGACCTAAACCACCAATCACCACAAAAGCGAGCGGTTTGGTTTTAAGCCGCGAAATACCCCGCTATACTGAGACGCGGAACAAAGGCAAAAAGAATTAACACACGGCCTGTCCACCAGCTTCTCCAACACAGACACCAGTAAGGTACCTTACTATTTATGCCATTGTGACTTTTATCGTATGCAGTAACACTGTAGTATATACTACCCACGATGTTCAGTTAACTGCTGCTGAGCAAACTATTGTCGACAGGAACCACTGATTGCAAGGGAGACGTCGCTAGTGTTTTAAATGTGTTTCTAAAAATTACATTTATTGATGTTTTATTGATTTTTTTTTTATTAGGATTAAATATTTTATATAGTAATATTGTCACAGAGATTTATTATTTGCTACTTAATCTGCTACTTAGTATCTACATATATAGACCTCAATTGCCTACAACATTACACATATACACGTCACATTTTTCTTATTATACCAACATCAGTATTAACGATGTCAAATAGGTGAAAACTTTATCACATTTCATGATTTATAACACGCTGTCACTATATCCAAATAGGAATTGATACACTGTTTTTATTTGTTATTAGTTAATTAACAGAAGGATAATATTAGGATATCAATATCGTATGCTCAATTCCTACTAGAGCACTCAAGATTAATTTTCATGATTCACTCATCTTTAATTCTCTCTCACTTAACGGATAGCCGTAAATTATTATAACACTCACTCTAATGGTAGTGTTATCCTAGCTTTTTTTTTTTACCATTAGCGCCAGTTACCACTTTTTTAATTTTAGCACTCACATTTTCTAAACTACTGAGGAGGAGTAGTTTTTTTAACTAGGCATTTAGGATAACAGTTAGCGCCAACGCTCACTTCTAACACTTGTCCACTACTATCATTTATGCTATCCCCAAGCCAATCATAAAACGTTCTAAAAAACCAGCAACGTTACTGATCTATGAGTGTGCACCAGTTCTGTCAAAGGTTGTAAGAATATGCGAGTTTCAAGATGGTGGCGCACTGTATGAAGGGGCAAAGCTTCAGCATCTGGTACCTTTAAGGTGTTAAAATTGGAAAATGGATTTGGAGAGAGCTGCAGGAGAAAATACAGTACAATAACATGGTAATAAATAACCATGCTACTGTAATTTTACCAAGCATTTCAATGTCCCCTTAAACTTTACAACTTGTAAACAACTAAATACTATCACCAGAAAATTAATTACTTATTACAATGAAGTGTAAAATGTGTTAATCATTGCTATGGAATTTTTTATAACATAATCAAATAACGGTCATGTGTTACTTTTCCATTGGCGATATAAGCTTGTTTCTTATAATTTTTTAGCCACAATTTACTAGCTGTTTCCGTAACATTGTGTACATATATTTACTTAAAGGAACATGATACCCAAATGTTGAAGCACTTGAAAGTGAAGCAGCATAGCTGTAAAAAGCTGACTAGAAAATATCACCTGAACATCTCTATGTAAAAAAGGAAGATGTTTAGCTCCACATTTCCTAAGTATTCCCACCCCACTGTAAAGAGAATTTGCAACCAGGACCTGCTAGGAAGTGTGCATCTGTGATGTGCAGGCACAGTCATGTTATTTTCCTATTCAGTTTAAGGAAGTGCTATTTGCAAAGCAAAGAATTACCTTAGCACTGCTGATGTAGATTGTTGGGTTTTTTCCCAACTTGCAGATGGACAGCAGCTAAAGTATAACTGTTTACACAGCACTTACTCTGGTGAGCTGAAGAAATTGTGAGGTAAAATATCTACCTTTTTACATAGAGATGCTCAGGTGATATTTTCTTGTCAGCTTTTTACGGTTATGCTGCATCACTTTCAATTGATTTAGCATATGAGTATTATGTCCCTTTAAAGGGACTGTGTACACATATGCTTTAAAACTTCCATTGAAGGAAGAATGCATAAAAATAAAGAAATAATTATACTACCCAAAAGCAAATAAATAATAAGTTTACCAGACATGTTCCCTTTGCAGCATGATTGCCAGGCATGCAGGGGATTCCTTAGAAAAGGGCATAGCAAGCATATCTAGCGGACACATTCCCTCAGCCAATCAGATGTGATACTCTAAATAAATGGTCACATGCACATGTACAACGAGCATGCACAGACTAGTTCAAACAAGTGCAATTTAATAAATGACAGTAAAATGCTCTACTAAACATTTATATTGAGAACATTTCAGTGTACATTGCCCCTTTAAGTAAAAAAGTAACAAAAGGAATTAGCATAGCTTATAAAAAAAATGCCAAAAATACCACTCAAGAGTGACAGTGGAAGGACCCTAGTGGGTCTGCAGCACAATTAATGGTTAACTCCTGAATAAAAAAGTGACCTGGGCTAGATATGTATTTGGAACTTTGTTGCAAGTGTGGGTGTAGGTGTTGCTAACCGGTTATAAGGTTCTGCAGACAGGTTCCAGCCCTCTTTTCCCTACCCTTTGTGGTTGATGTCTTGCAACAATGAGTTTGCGGCTGCATTTTAGCTTCTTAGCTTTGTTGGCATGAGGTTTATTTGAACTAGCTCCTTATTTAGCCATTCTTTAGTTTACTTCTCCACTCAGTTGTTGCTTGCTGTATGCCTCTATCGACTGGGGTGTCCCCCTCCTGCGTTTCAGATATGCCTTGCAAGTGGGTCACATCCCTCTGAGAGGTAGAATGGTGGACTGAGTGATGGGTCAGGCTGAATTCGAGGGGTGACGCCCACTAGGAGTTTCCTTCCTAGTGGCTAAGCAGGCCAAAAAGCAAATAAAAAATGCCATTACATTAGTGGAACAAGTCTGCTCATTTCAGATACCTGATCTGGGGCCGTGACCAGATGTAGTAGGGGTTTATGTTTAGGGAATCAGTTGTCCCTTAATGAGTTGTTATACCAGTTGCATAGCTTAAATGCATGAGGAATTGCTCCTTCAGGCATATTCTTGTATATTATATACCTGTTACCACAATTCAATCAAATTCAAATCAAACCGAGCTTTCAATGAGAGCAGATCTCATTAGCTCATCTCTCTCTATTTACACACAATCCTCCTTATCTCTGACTGTGTACATAGAGAGACCAGTACAAAGGGCCTGACGATCAAACACTGGCTGGCATTGAGAGAAATCCATTATATTGTAATGTATGGGTCTTACCTTCACATCCAATATCCTTCATAGCTAGACAAATGGTTGTCAAACTAAAATCTGTCTTTCTAAAATTAATTGAGGAACCTCACAGTACTGACAAGGCTTCCTAGATAATCTCACCAGTGTAGAATGTTAGATCATTAGGCCATTAGAGACAACACCCCCACTGGGAGCATAATTTATTTTAATCTGTTTACACTGCTTTTCTATAACCAGCACTTAAAGGGACAATAAAGTAAAAATTAAATTTTCATGATTCAGATAGGGTACATAATTTTAAACAACTTTTCAATTTATTTCTATCATCACTTTTGCTTTGTTCTCTTTGTATTCTTTGTTGAAGGCTAGATCTAGGTAGGCTCATAGGCTTATCTCAGTGCATTTTAGTAGACTTTCACAGCTAGACAGTGCTAGTTCATGTGTGTCATATAGATAACTTTGTACTCACTTCTGTGGAGTCAGCAGTAATTGGCTGAAAAGCAAGTTTGTAAAAAGCACTGAGATAGGGGGACAGTCTGCAGAAGCTTAGATACAAGGTAATCACAGAGGTAACAAGTATATTAATATAATAGTGTTGGTTATGCAAAACTGGGGAATGGGTAATAAAGGGATTATCTATCTTTTTAAACAATAACATTTTTAAAGTAGACTGGCAAAACCAGAAATAAAGGTAAATGAGCTATTTATAAACAATTTAATACATTCTAGCAGGTAGAATGAACCGTTGGGAACACATTAAAGGGCAGGGGGGGGGATCATTGTAGAGTCTCTCTTTAATGTTAATTATTAAGGTGCATGTGATGTTAGTCTTAATTTTCTCATAAAGTTATTGTTTGGTTTTAAAGTGTTAACCAATAGACAATAACTGGTAAGAAGCCACTATCTCGGTGCATAAATACCAGTGTTTTGTTCTACAGATAAACCTGTCACAATATTTGTACAAGAAGGCTGCACAAGTGTATATTATCTGGCATGAACTAACCAAGGGAGAAGGGTCGGCCTCTGCTAATTGCACAGCTCAAGAAAGGCCACTTTTGAAATGGAGGCCCCACTACAACCTTTCGCCTGAGTCCCAGCGAGGGCTATTTACTCCCCCTGTTTACAAGTATTTTTGCAGTATAATTGCTTTTCTAAAATCCCTTTGTTAAAATGTATTATGTCTGGAGAGCTTACTTTTTACACGCACAGCCAGTGGGTGGGTTCAGCTGGTTCTCACCAGTTCTTGCAAACCTGTTCCTAAAATTTCCCAGGTTCTCATGAACCAATGGTTGGGTGATGCCATCTTCCTTAAAGATGCATGCAGTATACTGTAAAATTGTTTTTCCAATTCCTTGTCATACCAGTAGCAGAGTATACAATGCATGATAACTTGTTCCTTTAGGCTTACTTCAATAAAGGCATGCTACAGTCTTGTAATTTGACTTAGACAACTGTTTTTAAAGGACCACTCAATGCAGTAGAATTGCATAATTAAAAAGCACACAATAAAAAAGACACTGCAATAACACCTAGGGGCCGATTTATGAAAGTGGGAGTGGACATGATACGATGTAGCGTATTATGTCAGCTGCACATCGATAAATGCCGACAGCATACGCTGTTGGCATTAAACATTGCACAAGCAGTTCTTGTGAACTGCTTGTGCACTGCCGCCCCCTGCAGATTCGCAGTCAATCAGCTGCTAGCAGGGGGGTGTCAATCAGCCCGATCATATAGGATCAGGCAGATTGATGTCCGCAGCCTCAGAGCAGCGATCTTTGTACCACTGCTTCATAACTGCTGTTTCTGGGCGGAAACAGGGGCATCAAGCTCGATTCGGAGCTTGATAATTTGGCCCCCTACTCTGCATTTCAAATAAGGAGTAAATTTTTTCCAACAAATTGATTTTTTCTCCCATTTTCTGGCCCCATGCATCATGTGACAGACAGCCAATCACAGACTAGTATACATATAACCTGTGAGCTTGTGCACATGCTCAGTAGGATCTTGTTCCCCAGAAAGTGTGAATATAAAAAGACTACAAAATTTGAAAATGGAAGTAAATTGGAAAGTGTCTTAAAACCACTGATAAAGTTAAACCACTGATAAAGGTTCTAACATCACAGCGCAAATTTCCTAACTTTTTCTAATAAAGAGAAGTTATAGAACCTGTTGCTAAAATTTCAGAATCCCACCACTGTGCACATCCCATGCTGATATAGGGGACTTTTGCTGCCATGGAATATTGTATCACCTTCTGTGACCTCCCTGCACTTAAAGCATACATAAATGTAGGAATCTGTACTTGCAGCTTTAGAGGCTATGTTGGGCAGGTTTGCATGAGCGAGCTGGCAGACACATATTTAAGAAGCAGAAACTTCTTTTTATGCCTCTCCGCCACCTCAAAAGTGACAAGATCAAACACCTTGGCACTCACTCTTTCAGGGTGATTGACATGCTCTGCTCTCGTGGCATTGCACAAGAAACCTCTTGTGGGCAGGTGTCACAGATGTTTTGTAGGTGGAGCAGTGATTGGAGTTTTTGAGTAGCATATGTACAGTCGTCAGGGTTGGGTGAGGACTGGGCACATTTTTGGGGCAGGCCATGCTCAGAGTTGGTTTTGTTTTGGAAATTTGCACATTTTCCCTATAGGGGGAGATAGACAAGGACAGCCAGGCAAAGCATCTAAATCGTGACAATCCTGCAATATGCTGGACAGTTAGGAGCTCTGCTATATACACGCATTTAGCACTGGTATTACTATGTTATAGCCCTTTAATCTTTTTTTTTTTCTAGACTATACCAAGCTTCAAAGTAGCTTTTTGCTTAAATTCAAGAGCTCAAAGCTTCTTAATGCAGATGACACTTTTTATGCACAGCTTATACATTTAATAGAGTGCACTGTGTATGTGTATTGTATTAATTGGTGAGTTAAAGTGTTGTGCTTGTGCGCAATCCAACATAGAAAAAAAGATATAAAATGTATATTAGCGCTGCTAAGAGACTCCTACATATTGTACGCCCCTTCTTAACAACACACAACAGAGATCCGGAATAACCACTGGTATTGCTGATTGGCATAACTTCAGCTGAAAGGACCCTGATGACGGCAAGTGCATACGAGAGACATCCTGGACAACTTTACCAAATACTAATCTTGAGAACAGTATGCTCCTCATATGGATCTTGTAAGTAGGTTTTAACTTGCTTGAAGCTTGTTAATAAATGTTTTATACTTTTAACGTGAGTCTGGGCTCTACAACTGTCTCATTTACTTCTATAATGAAAGTTTCTTTTGTTGAAAAGCAGGAACGCAAACTCAGGAGTGTGCATGTGTCTGGGGCACTATATGGCAGCAGCGAGGGCCATTTCTAGGGGCGGGCAGACCGGGAAGTGGCACGGGGAGCAATAGGGAGCAGTGGGAGCACTTTTACAATTTCTTATTTTTTTTATTGTGTTAAAACTAAGTGGCAGACAGTGCACCAGTGAATTGGGCAATGTCGGTCAGAAGTCAGAGGGACTCAGGAGCACTCAGAGACAGGAAGTTAGTGCGGGAGGAAGTAGGTTTCTTTTTCCCGCACTTTACAGTGTGTACACACTAGTCTGTCTGTCTCTGTCAGTGTGAGTGGGGTTGCTGGCGGCTGCAGTGAGAGGCGAGCATCAGTTAGAGAGACTGTTCCCAAGCTCCAGAGTCCAGCGGTCAGGACAGGCGAACAGTGACAGCATCATCCTCGAAAGTGCTGTGCTCCTGCACCTCTTGGCTTGCTAAGCCTATTAGGTAAGTTCCCCTCCCGACTCCCACCCTCTGTCTCAAAGCAGTTACAGCACTCTCACTTACAGGCTGCCCACAGAGAGCTGTCATTTTGAATTTGAGCACCTGACAAAATACTTAGTGCTGTGCAGCACAGTGCACACTCACCAAGACTCAATTGGTTGGGAGTTGGGACGCAAAACTAGCAATGGTCTGACTTCTTTACTGGAAGCAGCCATCTTGGAACCTTCCTGCACTATGGTGTAAGATAATTACTTAGCAGTAGCGGTACATACACCCATCCTGCTCTAACAGTGTGTCATGCCCTTGCTATATAGCCTATACTATATTAGTGCAATAACTACTAAACTGCTAATTTTCTCTTGTTACTCACAATTCACACATTACATAATTTATTGGTAGATATGGGGTTAACTGTGCTGTGCCTGCTATCAGACTTACGAACGCTTTTAAGGGCAATGCCCATACAAATGCCCCTTTAGGGGCAATGGGTAGTTTAGGTTTGGTTGGGTGGGTTGGTTGTGTGGGGGGTTTACTGTTAGGGGGCAATTGGTAATCTTTTTAAAGTAAAAGAGCTGTTCAACATGGCAATGTCCTACAAAAGGCCCTTTTAAGGTCTATTGGTAGTTTAGTATTAGATTAGGGGGGTCTTTATTTTGTGGGGGATTTATTATTTTTATAGGGGTATTAGTTTAGGTTTAATTTTTTTATTTTAGATAGCTTTGTTTATTTTTTTATGTAATTTTACATTTTGTATTTTTAGTAAAATTAGCTTGGCGGTTTGTATTTTTATACACATAGACTGACCTCTGTGTGTGTGTGTGTTTATATATATATATATATATATATATATATATATATATATATATATATATATATATATATATATATATATATATATATATATATATATATATATGTATATATATATATATATATATATATGTGTGTGTTTATGTGTGTATATATATATACAGTATATATATAGTATATATATATATAATTTTTCTTCTTTTTTTGTGCAAAGGATGTTCTTTTGGTTATGCAAAATACATTTGAATATATATTTGATTGTAGTTCTTTCATATCCAAGGTAGGATTTTTAAGAATCATGGTGGCATTTTGTTCTTTTCTCTTTTTATACTATTTGCTCTGATCTTTACATATGTTTCTCGTATTGAACAGACTTGCTCAATTTATCAGAATAATTACACTCATGTGATTACAATCCTTCCGCTAGCATTAGAGCAAGGAATCTCCTCAATGCAATTAATCACCACTTTATTTTTGGGCAACAGTTGATGAAATGCAAATATTTACTTATTCCACACGAGTTCTGCAAACACGATTAGGTTCCTGGCATGGATGAGAATTATAAAATAAACGTGTAGGCTTTTAATGTGAGCAAACACTCATTCACACACTGAGGATAGAAGGCTGCTATTGAGCAGATGTGTAGGACGCAAACATTAGGTGTGTGTCTGGGGGAGAGAGGTAGAGATAGGAAGTGAGGCAGCGCTAATAATAGGAGAAAGGAAGAGTGTCAGTGTAAAAAATCTATATTGAAAGTAAAATGATTTTTGAAAGAGAGATAGGAAGAAAGTTTACAAGGCTGGTGGGTAATGGGAAGAATTGTAATTTTGAAAGATTGTAGAAATAAAGGGCAAAAAAGAATGGAAGACTGTGGCCTGGCAATATCCACTAAACACATTTTATAAGCATAGTATTGAGGTTATTCCTCACACCCCACTAGTTATGGAGCCGCCATGTTGAAATCTATCTTAAACTACATTCCATTGCTGACCTGTTTGCACGTGTGCAGAAACTTCAGATACTTGCAGTGTAACCTAGGTTCTAAAATGGTAGCACCCTTGATTAGAGAGGTGCATGAAATGTATTTAGCATTTAGTGTCCCTTTAAGGGACATGTAAAGCCTTTTTTTCTTTTTAAAGGGAGATGAAACCTTACATTTTTGTTTCATGATTCACGCAGATTATACAATCTTTAAAACGTTTCTGATTTATTTTTATTATCAAATGTGCTTCATTCTCATAGTATTCTTTGTTGAAGAGCATACCTGGGTAGGGTTCACGTGTCTGGTGAACTATATAGCAGAAAACACTGCTGCTATCTAGTGCTCTTGTATCACATGTATAACATTGTTAAACGTATTATTGCAAAATTGCTGCTCTATGGTGTTTGAGATATTTGCATTCTCCCGAGCCTACCTACCTGGTTATCAACAAAGAATACGTAGAGAATGAAGTAAATTTGATTCTAAAAGTAAAATGACATTTTGCATTTGAATCGTGAAAGAAAAAATATGTTGTTTCATGTCCCTTTAAGTAACGCATAGAAAATGTTTGTACTTTTGACTTTCCAAATAGCATTAGTAGTATAGCAAACTAATGAGGGAAGATTCCCCAAGAAAAAGGCTGCACTAATAGCACTCAAAGCTTTGACCTGTGAGCAATGAAAAACTGGGAGAATTAAAATATAACTTTTATTTGAATTAACTTAAAATATAGGGACCCAGTGTGTGAAAACACATAAAAACAACTGAAGACTTGAATGACTGCATTCCTGTTTATTGAAAAGTAATGCCTTTGGAATTATATAAATCTGACAGGAATTGGCATCGGGCGGATAAAATCTACTGTATATTCAATGTGAGGGCATAATCAGAGTGTCGCTACGATATTATATTACTCAACTAGAAAAAGTGCCTACTAGGACAGATATGTAAGGGTACCAAAGATGGTTAAACTCATCAATATTTTAACGGGTTGAGATTAAAATGATAGAGGGTAGCGTACTTAATGTTAATAACCCAGCTTCCTATGTGAGATAACCAGTGTAATGCTTCAACACTTGAAATTGTGGATTAATATATATATTGTTCTTTATTATTTCCACATGTCCTCATATCCATTAGTCTCCTTGTAACATTAAGCTATTATACAGTATATTATCTTCAAGTTACCTACATAGGTTTGTTATATTTTATATCACTTTGTGGTATAGACTAGGAGGTGTATATACATATGTAGTCTTCCTGTGCTCATCAACCAACGATTATAATAGTGCTGACAAGTTGCTGTGGTATTTAGTAATAATATTGTTACAGAGTTTAGTATTTATCTAATTCATTCTAGTATTAAAGAGCACTGGTATATATATATATATATATATATATATATATATATATATATATATATATATATATATATATATATATATATATATAATTAAATAATGAATACTTGTACTGCAAGTTTGAAAATAAAAAACACTGTATTAGTTAATTGACAGTTATTCTGAATAACCACCCTTGTATTAACGTTTGGTTACCAAATGAGCCCTAGGGGCCTATCTATCAAGCTCCTTTGACGGCTTGACGGCCCGTGTTTCTGGCGAGTCTGAAGAAACAGCAGAAACAACAGTTATGAAGCAGCGGTCACAAAGACCGCTGCTCCATAACCTGTCTGCCTGCTCTGAGCAGTACGATCGGGTTGATTGACACCCCCTGCTGGTGGCCTATTAGCCGCTAGTCTGCAGGGGGCGGCGTTGCACCAGCAGCTCTTGTGAGCTGCTGGTGCAATGCTGAATACGGAGTGCATATTGCTCTCCGTATTCAGCGAAGTCTGGCAGACCTGGTCCGCCAGACTTTGGTAAATAGAGGCCATAGTATTAGGGAAGCGACTAGTGTTTGGGTATTTAGAGATCACTGAAACATATTATCTGTCCCCTTAATCTAGTAAAGCTGTAAATAGATTGCTATCCTTATATAAATAAATGGCTCTTAACCGTATAATAGCGTAATATCCGTATTGGCTGATTTCAGAAATATAAATGTCAGTAAATGTCGAGTTAATCCTTCAGAGACAGTGTTCTGAAATCACCATTAATCTCCTCCCCTCTCTGACCGTTGTTGTAACAGATTTCACAGCAGCGTAAGAGCTACCAGCTGCGATAGCTTAAACGTAGCTACAGTTTCTATAGTCTCTCTGATATAATAAGGGAATTACAGTGTAAACTACTTAAATAATTCTATGTTGTAGTAATATTGCGCATATCACTGAATATACTTTTAGATATCAACAGTTATAATTAGCGGCTATAAAGTATAAGCCGTGCTATATTAAAATGAATACCGCCAGTGCGGTCAACAAGTCTAAAGTTAAATTTAAAAAGTAGAGCTCCCGTATGCTCCTAACCCCCTGACGCGTTTCACCCATTGTGGGCTTTTTCAAAGGCGGCGAGCCGCTGGATCTGTGGGTTTAAATGTCAGCGCTAAGCACGGTAAGTTGTTTTACATATTATGTTCATTGGATAGCTAACCTGTCAATCAAGTCCCATATCCAATAAGGATTGTTGTTACTATATATCCTGTTCATATGTATCTAGATCATAAAATGTCATATCGTAATTATGACTCTGAATATATTAATAAAAAAAATCCTAGTCCATTGTGTTTTATAACTGTCCTCTCTTCGCTGAAGATTTCTTCAACTTTAGATGTTTCGCCAAGGCTATATTAATGTTAAATCAATTATTTATTACACCTGAATTGAATTATATTGATTTGTTCTGCTATTCTGATAGTTACTGTTATCTATTGATATTAACTGACCTATCGTTTCTAGGGGGTTACCTGTTGGGTTATTGGATAGTGATATACAGTTGTGAGAATCCCAATTATTATTCAGTAGTGTATTGAATTATGAGTCTTTATTATACCTGAAAGAGTTGTGTACTGCAGTGTGACAGTGAAATCAAGTGTGAGGGTTTGTTAGGATCCAGTAACACAAACTGACCAAAATTAAAATAAAATGAAAATAATGTGATTAAATTTTAAATTGTGTGAGAGGAGGGAGAAGGGGTTGTGCCGTATTGCGAATCAATGTGTAATTATTAATATTATTACCTATAGTGAAACTGCTGAATAGCCATAGTACAGTATGTATTATTTAAACAAAATAAGATTTAATATAGGGCAAAAAATTAATTAATTAAATAGTGTTGTAAAAATTATGGTGCATGTGAAAGTGTAATCAATTCTCTTCTAGAGAACCCTATTAATTCACAAGTCTTTTAAATGTGTTTATCTATGTGTATTCGATATGATAATTCTGACAGTATCCTTTATCTGCAGAATTGTATTGTATATAATCTGATATTATCATGGATATTGTATATACTCTAATATTATTATAGACCCTCTGGTTAGCTTTGATTTGGCTTATATAGTCCTCTATTGTGACTTTTTCTTAAAGGTGTACATTATAATTATTATTTTCATTAAGTCCATAGGGTTGGACTGTATTTAATAGGTAGATCCATCTACTTTCTGTTTTAAATAAAGATTTTCCAAGATTACCTCCTCTAATTCCAAGACTTACTTTCTCTATGCCTTGGCATAGTAATTCTTCTTCATTAGAGTTATGGTAGCGTAAGAAATGTGGAGCAACACTGGTTAGCCATCTTGTTTATCTTTCTGTGCATGTCTTATATTACGAAGATGTTCCATTACTCTAACCCTTAACTTACGAGTCGTCATACCGATGTACATTTTGTCACATTTACATCTCAAGGTGTATATGACTCCCTCTGTTTGACAGCTGATGTACCTGCTGATGTAATGTCTTTTGTTAAATCTATCAGTAATATATTCTGATTTGATGATATGTTTGCAAGTACTACAATTGCCACATTTATGGGAGCCTGGGGCTAGAGAAGTCTTGGTTTTATGCCTCTGAAGATGAATGCTTGTGATCATATCTTTTCATTGAATACTTCTATTTGTGGGCAGTTTATTTTCTTAGGGATATAAGTAGATTTCATTTGTATTTTATCTCTCCCTTTAATTTGATCAGTTGGGTCTGAGTCTGATAAGAGACTTTGAAGATTCTGAATAGTCTCAAATTCTTCCTCATTCCAACCCCAATCTATTTGTGGTTCTGCGAATTGTTTTTTGAGATACAATTTTCTTATAAACAGCTGTATATCTTTCACCGTTTCATATTTGTCAATATTAGAATAGGGACAGAACGATAAACCTTTGGACAAAACAGAGATGTGTTCTTTAGATAATATAAGCAGTGATAAGTTGATCACTCTCAATGACTGCTCCGAATCTGAGAGAAGGGGCTCGGTGCCCGAGGTGGGTATCGCCAGTTCTTCTGATTGCTGTTCGGGCTGCGATTGCGTCCTCTTGTTGGTCTTTTGTTTTGACCTCCCTCCTCTCCTGGTGTGTCGGTGTTTTCTCCCTGATCTAAAAAATATTTGCGTTTATTCCTACTTGATGACCTGGGAACTTGTATATTACTGGAGGTGCTGGGTATTTCAGTTGGTACTGGCTCACTATCCTCCTTATCCGTGTCAGAGACGTTGCTTTGGATTATGGTGGCCTTGTTTCCTTTATTAGGGCTTTTATAGAAACTTTTGTTTCTCCATTTATAAACTCTATTATTGGTATAATCAGTAATATCTCTCGTAAATTTGCCCTGTTTAGTAGCTTTTGATTCCAGTTCATATTTATCCAGTTCTTTTTGGTATGTTTTATAAAGTTTGTCAAATTCAGGGTCATTTTCGAACTTTTTTAAATTATCTGTAAGTTCTTTGATTTTAATCTCTAGGAGATCATATTCAGAGCTGTCATGTTTCATTAAGATTCTCATGAGCTTTACTGAGCACTCGGATAACGCCTCTTCCCATTCTATCGTTAGGTTTTGATCTTTGAACTCAAAGGCTGGGAAGAGTTGTATTCTTAGGCCCCTTGGTATCAAGGCTTTTTCAATGTACTTCTCAAAAAAATGTCTGTTCCACCAGACCCTATCTTGTTTGTACATTGTTCTATGTATATCTTTTAGAATAGAGTCTAGGGATGAATATATTGCTGTGTTTGAAGAAGTGCTATTGCTGTCAAATATGTCATTCAGATCTGCTGTTCTTTTTAGCTGTCTGGCTTGTCTGTCTTTTTCCTATTGGCTATCCATTTTTACAGAATGTTAATAAGTTTGTGTGCTCTAGTGTACTGAATTCTGACACTTCAGAGAGGGATTGAATATAGACACTAGTTGTACAATGGCACCACTATAGCTAGCTTCCCTAATTATTGTATATTTTTGGGGTTATAAATAATAATATTTTACAACCTTTAATAAAGAACAAAATCAGGGAAGAGGTGCTGTGCAGCAAATCAAAACAGCAAACTAATGAGGGAAGATCCCCCAAGATAAAGGCTGCACTAATAGCACTCAAAGCTTAGACTTGTAAGCAATGAAAAACTGGGAGAATTAAAATATAACTTTTATTTGAATTAACTTAAAATATATGGACCCAGTGTGTGAAAACACATAAAAACACCTGAAGACTTGGATGACTGGATTCCTGTTTATTGAAAAGTAATGCCTTTGGAATGATATACATCTGACAGGAATTGGCATTGGGCGGATAAAATCTACTGTATATTCAATGTGAGGGCATAATCAGAGTGTCGCTACGATATTATATTACTCTACTGGAGGAGGCTAGAAAAAGTGCCTACTAGGACAGATATGTAAGGGTACCAAAGATGGTTAAACTCATCAATATTTTAACATGTTGAGATTAAAATGATAGAGGGTAGCGTACTTAATGTTAATAACCCAGCTTCCTATGTGAGATAACCAGTGTAATGCTTCAACACATGAAATTGTGGATTAATATATATATTGTTCTTTATTATTTCCACATGTCCTCATATCCATTAGTCTCCTTGTAACATTAAGCTATTATACAGTATATTATCTTCAAGTTACCTACATAGGTTTGTTATATTTTATATCACTTTGTGGTATAGACTAGGAGGTGGATATACATATGTAGTCTTCCTGTGCTCATCAACCAACGATTATAATAGTGCTGACAAGTTGCTGTGGTATTTAGTAATAATATTGGTACAGAGTTTAGTATTTATCTAATCCATTCTAGTATTAAAGAGCACTGGTATATATATATATATATATATATATATATATATATATATATATATATATATATATATATATATATATATATATATATAATTAAATAATGAATACTTGTACTGCAAGTTTGAAAATAAAAAACACTGTATTAGTTAATTGACAGTTATTCTGAATAACCACCCTTGTATTAACGTTTGGTTACCAAATGAGCCCTAGGGGCCTATCTATCAAGCTCCTTTGACGGCTTGACGGCCCGTGTTTCTGGCGAGTCTGAAGAAACAGCAGAAACAACAGTTATGAAGCAGCGGTCACAAAGACCGCTGCTCCATAACCTGTCTGCCTGCTCTGAGCAGTACGATCGGGTTGATTGACACCCCCTGCTGGTGGCCTATTAGCCGCTAGTCTGCAGGGGGCGGCGTTGCACCAGCAGCTCTTGTGAGCTGCTGGTGCAATGCTGAATACGGAGTGCATATTGCTCTCCGTATTCAGCGAAGTCTGGCAGACCTGGTCCGCCAGACTTTGGTAAATAGAGGCCATAGTATTAGGGAAGCGACTAGTGTTTGGGTATTTAGAGATCACTGAAACATATTATCTGTCCCCTTAATCTAGTAAAGCTGTAAATAGATTGCTATCCTTATATAAATAAATGGCTCTTAACCGTATAATAGCGTAATATCCGTATTGGCTGATTTCAGAAATATAAATGTCAGTAAATGTCGAGTTAATCCTTCAGAGACAGTGTTCTGAAATCACCATTAATCTCCTCCCCTCTCTGACCGTTGTTGTAACAGATTTCACAGCAGCGTAAGAGCTACCAGCTGCGATAGCTTAAACGTAGCTACAGTTTCTATAGTCTCTCTGATATAATAAGGGAATTACAGTGTAAACTACTTAAATAATTCTATGTTGTAGTAATATTGCGCATATCACTGAATATACTTTTAGATATCAACAGTTATAATTAGCGGCTATAAAGTATAAGCCGTGCTATATTAAAATGAATACCGCCAGTGCGGTCAACAAGTCTAAAGTTAAATTTAAAAAGTAGAGCTCCCGTATGCTCCTAACCCCCTGACGCGTTTCACCCATTGTGGGCTTTTTCAAAGGCGGCGAGCCGCTGGATCTGTGGGTTTAAATGTCAGCGCTAAGCACGGTAAGTTGTTTTACATATTATGTTCATTGGATAGCTAACCTGTCAATCAAGTCCCATATCCAATAAGGATTGTTGTTACTATATATCCTGTTCATATGTATCTAGATCATAAAATGTCATATCGTAATTATGACTCTGAATATATTAATAAAAAAAATCCTAGTCCATTGTGTTTTATAACTGTCCTCTCTTCGCTGAAGATTTCTTCAACTTTAGATGTTTCGCCAAGGCTATATTAATGTTAAATCAATTATTTATTACACCTGAATTGAATTATATTGATTTGTTCTGCTATTCTGATAGTTACTGTTATCTATTGATATTAACTGACCTATCGTTTCTAGGGGGTTACCTGTTGGGTTATTGGATAGTGATATACAGTTGTGAGAATCCCAATTATTATTCAGTAGTGTATTGAATTATGAGTCTTTATTATACCTGAAAGAGTTGTGTACTGCAGTGTGACAGTGAAATCAAGTGTGAGGGTTTGTTAGGATCCAGTAACACAAACTGACCAAAATTAAAATAAAATGAAAATAATGTGATTAAATTTTAAATTGTGTGAGAGGAGGGAGAAGGGGTTGTGCCGTATTGCGAATCAATGTGTAATTATTAATATTATTACCTATAGTGAAACTGCTGAATAGCCATAGTACAGTATGTATTATTTAAACAAAATAAGATTTAATATAGGGCAAAAAATTAATTAATTAAATAGTGTTGTAAAAATTATGGTGCATGTGAAAGTGTAATCAATTCTCTTCTAGAGAACCCTATTAATTCACAAGTCTTTTAAATGTGTTTATCTATGTGTATTCGATATGATAATTCTGACAGTATCCTTTATCTGCAGAATTGTATTGTATATAATCTGATATTATCATGGATATTGTATATACTCTAATATTATTATAGACCCTCTGGTTAGCTTTGATTTGGCTTATATAGTCCTCTATTGTGACTTTTTCTTAAAGGTGTACATTATAATTATTATTTTCATTAAGTCCATAGGGTTGGACTGTATTTAATAGGTAGATCCATCTACTTTCTGTTTTAAATAAAGATTTTCCAAGATTACCTCCTCTAATTCCAAGACTTACTTTCTCTATGCCTTGGCATAGTAATTCTTCTTCATTAGAGTTATGGTAGCGTAAGAAATGTGGAGCAACACTGGTTAGCCATCTTGTTTATCTTTCTGTGCATGTCTTATATTACGAAGATGTTCCATTACTCTAACCCTTAACTTACGAGTCGTCATACCGATGTACATTTTGTCACATTTACATCTCAAGGTGTATATGACTCCCTCTGTTTGACAGCTGATGTACCTGCTGATGTAATGTCTTTTGTTAAATCTATCAGTAATATATTCTGATTTGATGATATGTTTGCAAGTACTACAATTGCCACATTTATGGGAGCCTGGGGCTAGAGAAGTCTTGGTTTTATGCCTCTGAAGATGAATGCTTGTGATCATATCTTTGATGTTCTTGGTTCGTCGGTAGGTAATAGATGGTGTATCACCTACTGTTTCTTTAAGAGTAATATCTGACTTCAGTATGTGCCAATGCTTGTTAATTATATTTTTTACATTGTTACTTTGGGCATTATGTATTAATATTATTCTGGGAACATTACTTGGAGATTTGTGTCTCTTCTGTAATAGCTCTTGTCTGTTGGTTTCAAGAGCCCTACGTCTGGCTTTTTTGATGTTCCTTTTGCTGTAACCCCGGATTCCAGTTCCTGTGCTCTTTTGTGGAAGGTACTTGTATCTGAACAGTTCCTTAAAATTCTCAAAAATTCTCCTGTTGCAAACTTTTCATAGTATCCGGAGCATGAGCACTAGTATTGTGAAGTAGACTGTTGGTGGCCGTTGTTTTTCTAAATAGGTCAGTTTTGATATTTCCTTCCTGATCTATTTGTATAGACAGATCTAGAAAATTTATCTGTTTTTGATCTGCTTCATAAGAAAGTTTAATATTAATTTCATTATGATTCAATATTGTCATGAAATGTTGAAGTTCCTGATATGTCCCTTCCCAAATGATGAAGACATTGTCTATGTACTGAAGCCACATAGGAATTTTGTCAGTATAGTGTTGATTGGTCTCAGAAAATACATATTCTGCCTCCCACCAGTCTAGGAAGAGATTTGCATAAGTGGGGACACATGCCGTCCCCATAGCTGTTCCTCTGGCTTGGAGATAATATCTGTTATCAAATAAAAAATAATTGTACTCTAAGACAAATTTTAACAGTTTGATTATAAATTCATCATGATCTTTATCGTCTTCTGATTTTTGGTTAAGGAAATATCGAACTGCATTAATTCCATTAGCATGATGGATTGATGTATAGAGGGATTCCACATCACTGGTTACCAGCCAGTTATTTTGGTTTGTGTGTGTATTATTAAGTCTTTGTAGGACTTCCATTGTATCTTGTATGTATGAAGGTAGTTCTTGTAGAAATCTCCTCAGTCTATAGTCTAGATATTGACTTGCTTGTTCCGATAAACAACCTATACCCGAAACTATAGGTCTGCTCGGGGGGTATCTCTTTATTTTTTTGAATTTTTGGGATGAGGTAGAATGTTGGTGTTTTGGGATGTTTTACTTGTAGGAATTTCTTCTCTTTAGTTGTGAGAATTTATTTTATGTTTTCTGCTTCTGTTAATATGTGATTATAGATTTTTTTGATATCCTGTAGTTGGATTTCCTAATAATCTCATATAGCAGTTCTTATCAGACAGTTGTTGATTAGCCTCTTTGAGGTACATATGTAGGGGCCAGATTACAATGTTTCCACCCTTGTCTGCATTCCTAATTACCACCTCTTCCCATTTACTCATATCTTTTAATGCCTGTCTTTCTTTATAAGTCAGATTTGAAGTTGTGGGGAGCGGATTTAGAGCTAAGATTTCTCTACATACCATTTCATTGAATACTTCTATTTGTGGGCAGTTTATTTTCTTAGGGATATAAGTAGATTTCATTTGTATTTTATCTCTCCCTTTAATTTGATCAGTTGGGTCTGAGTCTGATAAGAGACTTTGAAGATTCTGAATAGTCTCAAATTCTTCCTCATTCCAACCCCAATCTATTTGTGGTTCTGCGAATTGTTTTTTGAGATACAATTTTCTTATAAACAGCTGTATATCTTTCACCGTTTCATATTTGTCAATATTAGAATAGGGACAGAACGATAAACCTTTGGACAAAACAGAGATGTGTTCTTTAGATAATATAAGCAGTGATAAGTTGATCACTCTCAATGACTGCTCCGAATCTGAGAGAAGGGGCTCGGTGCCCGAGGTGGGTATCGCCAGTTCTTCTGATTGCTGTTCGGGCTGCGATTGCGTCCTCTTGTTGGTCTTTTGTTTTGACCTCCCTCCTCTCCTGGTGTGTCGGTGTTTTCTCCCTGATCTAAAAAATATTTGCGTTTATTCCTACTTGATGACCTGGGAACTTGTATATTACTGGAGGTGCTGGGTATTTCAGTTGGTACTGGCTCACTATCCTCCTTATCCGTGTCAGAGACGTTGCTTTGGATTATGGTGGCCTTGTTTCCTTTATTAGGGCTTTTATAGAAACTTTTGTTTCTCCATTTATAAACTCTATTATTGGTATAATCAGTAATATCTCTCGTAAATTTGCCCTGTTTAGTAGCTTTTGATTCCAGTTCATATTTATCCAGTTCTTTTTGGTATGTTTTATAAAGTTTGTCAAATTCAGGGTCATTTTCGAACTTTTTTAAATTATCTGTAAGTTCTTTGATTTTAATCTCTAGGAGATCATATTCAGAGCTGTCATGTTTCATTAAGATTCTCATGAGCTTTACTGAGCACTCGGATAACGCCTCTTCCCATTCTATCGTTAGGTTTTGATCTTTGAACTCAAAGGCTGGGAAGAGTTGTATTCTTAGGCCCCTTGGTATCAAGGCTTTTTCAATGTACTTCTCAAAAAAATGTCTGTTCCACCAGACCCTATCTTGTTTGTACATTGTTCTATGTATATCTTTTAGAATAGAGTCTAGGGATGAATATATTGCTGTGTTTGAAGAAGTGCTATTGCTGTCAAATATGTCATTCAGATCTGCTGTTCTTTTTAGCTGTCTGGCTTGTCTGTCTTTTTCCTATTGGCTATCCATTTTTACAGAATGTTAATAAGTTTGTGTGCTCTAGTGTACTGAATTCTGACACTTCAGAGAGGGATTGAATATAGACACTAGTTGTACAATGGCACCACTATAGCTAGCTTCCCTAATTATTGTATATTTTTGGGGTTATAAATAATAATATTTTACAACCTTTAATAAAGAACAAAATCAGGGAAGAGGTGCTGTGCAGCAAATCAAAACAGCAAACTAATGAGGGAAGATCCCCCAAGATAAAGGCTGCACTAATAGCACTCAAAGCTTAGACTTGTAAGCAATGAAAAACTGGGAGAATTAAAATATAACTTTTATTTGAATTAACTTAAAATATATGGACCCAGTGTGTGAAAACACATAAAAACACCTGAAGACTTGGATGACTGGATTCCTGTTTATTGAAAAGTAATGCCTTTGGAATGATATACATCTGACAGGAATTGGCATTGGGCGGATAAAATCTACTGTATATTCAATGTGAGGGCATAATCAGAGTGTCGCTACGATATTATATTACTCTACTGGAGGAGGCTAGAAAAAGTGCCTACTAGGACAGATATGTAAGGGTACCAAAGATGGTTAAACTCATCAATATTTTAACATGTTGAGATTAAAATGATAGAGGGTAGCGTACTTAATGTTAATAACCCAGCTTCCTATGTGAGATAACCAGTGTAATGCTTCAACACATGAAATTGTGGATTAATATATATATTGTTCTTTATTATTTCCACATGTCCTCATATCCATTAGTCTCCTTGTAACATTAAGCTATTATACAGTATATTATCTTCAAGTTACCTACATAGGTTTGTTATATTTTATATCACTTTGTGGTATAGACTAGGAGGTGGATATACATATGTAGTCTTCCTGTGCTCATCAACCAACGATTATAATAGTGCTGACAAGTTGCTGTGGTATTTAGTAATAATATTGGTACAGAGTTTAGTATTTATCTAATCCATTCTAGTATTAAAGAGCACTGGTATATATATATATATATATATATATATATATATATATATATATATATATATATATATATATATATATATATAATTAAATAATGAATACTTGTACTGCAAGTTTGAAAATAAAAAACACTGTATTAGTTAATTGACAGTTATTCTGAATAACCACCCTTGTATTAACGTTTGGTTACCAAATGAGCCCTAGGGGCCTATCTATCAAGCTCCTTTGACGGCTTGACGGCCCGTGTTTCTGGCGAGTCTGAAGAAACAGCAGAAACAACAGTTATGAAGCAGCGGTCACAAAGACCGCTGCTCCATAACCTGTCTGCCTGCTCTGAGCAGTACGATCGGGTTGATTGACACCCCCTGCTGGTGGCCTATTAGCCGCTAGTCTGCAGGGGGCGGCGTTGCACCAGAGTTTAGTATTTATCTAATCCATTCTAGTATTAAAGAGCACTGGTATATATATATATATATATATATATATATATATATATATATATATATATATATATATATATATATATATATATATATATATATATATAATTAAATAACGAATACTTGTACTGCAAGTTTGAAAATAAAAAACACTGTATTAATTAATTGACAGTTATTCTGTAACTTGAAGATAATATACTGTATAATAGCTTTATGTTACAAGGAGACTAATGAATATGAGGACATGTGGAAATAATAAAGAACAAAATATATATTAATCCACAATTTCATGTTTTGAAGCATTACACTGTATAATAACTTTATGTTACAAGGAGACTAATGGATATGAGGACATGTGGAAATAATAAAGAACAATATATATATTAATCCACAATTTCATGTGTTGAAGCATTACACTGTATAATAGCTTAATGTTACAAGGAGACTAATGGATATGAGGACATGTGGAAATAATAAAGAACAATATATATATTAATCCACAATTTCATGTGTTGAAGCATTACACTGGTTATCTCACATAGGAAGCTGGGTTATTAACATTAAGTACGCTACCCTCTATCATTTTAATCTCAACACGTTAAAATATTGATGAGTTTAACCATCTTTGGTACCCTTACATATCTGTCCTAGTAGGCACTTTTTCTAGTTGAGTAATATAATATCGTAGCGACACTCTGATTATGCCCTCACATTGAATATACAGTAGATTTTATCCGCCCGATGCCAATATCTGTCAGATGTATATCATTCCAAAGGCATTAATTTTCAATAAACAGGAATCCAGTCATCCAAGTCTTCAGTTGTTTTTATGTGTTTTCACACACTGGGTCCCTATATTTTAAGTTAATTCAAATAAAAGTTATATTTTAATTCTCCCAGTTTTTCATTGCTCACAAGTCTAAGCTTTGAGTGCAATTAGTGCAGCCTTTATCTTGGGGGATCTTCCCTCATTAGTTTGCTGATTTGATTTGCTGCACAGCACCTCTTCCCTGACTTTATTCTTTATTAAAGGTTGTAAAATATTATTATTTTTTAACCCCAAAAATATACAATAATTAGGGAAGCTAGCTATAGTGGTGCCATTGTACAAATAGCATTAGTAGTATGCCTGCCTTTTTTTCTGTTGTGTGATTTGCAGCAGGTTGTTGAACAGTAGGAATCACTTATTAAATTGATTGAAAGGTCAAAACTGAAATGTATATTGAATTATTTTTGGAATATACTTCCATTAGCAAAAATGTTTCTAGTATAAGTAATAATATAATAGTTTTTAGCGGCATACGCACATATCCTGTGTGGGCTCGTGCACCAGTAATCAAACACCATGAATGCTCAGAGAGCTGGCAGTGGTATGTATTGCAACTGTGTGTCATACAAGCCACTACTGACTCTCTGAAGAGGCGTGGTGTTTAAATACGGGCGCAGAGGCCATCACATATGTGCGTATGCTGCTGAAAAACGATAATAACTTTTACTAGAAGCATTTTTGCTAATGGAAGTATATTGTAATAATGCTTATATTTAACCATCTCACTACCGGTGATTTCAGAGAAAAACTTGCCAAAAATAATCCTACCACTCTATTTAAACAGTAACAGTGCCTTTGTGTTTTTGATTTACCTATGAAAGTTATATATATTTTTAAGTAGCCATTAACACATATATTAATCCATGGAATTGCAGGTATACTAAAATATCCGGAGGCTTTACACAACAAGCAAAATGTACAAAACAAAGTTAGAGATACAGAGCCACCATCAGGGGTGAAAGGTGGTCACTGCCATCAGGGGCCCGGTGGGCTAGGGGGCCCAGGCCCAAGGCTTCGCTAACATGGGTTCATTTTTATCCCACATTTTCTTTAACTTGCATGGAGTCTGGGATGTGTCTTTTCTTTTTTTTAAATTGTGGAAGAGTGAGAGCAGTACAGGGGGGCCCGGGCCACTGAGCCGCTCTAACATTAGTGCTTTTCCATAGTGAGCTGGGGACCTGGAACACTACCACAGTTCACACTACAGCAGAGCACAGGGCAGCTGGGCCGCACTAAAGCAGGTACTTGTTAACATTTTCCTTAAAGGGACAGTCTACTTAATTTTTTTATTGTTTATAAAGATAGATAATCCCTTTATTCTCTTTCATTCCCCAGTTTTTCACAGCCAACATGGTTATATTAATATACTTTTAACCTTTGTGATTACCTTGTATCTAAGCCCCTTTTGAAAGCCCCCTGATCACATGGATATTAATTTATTATCTATTAACTTGCATTTTTGCCAATTAGTGCTTTGTCATGCACAACTACACGGGAGAGAGCACAATGGGGCCAAAATATCAGGCTCGCTGGAAACAGCAGTTATGAAGCAGCGGTCTAAAGACTACTGCTCCATAACTGGTCCGCTGCCTCTGAGGCTGCGGTCTGCAATCCGCCCGATCCTATACCATCGGGCTGATTGATACCCCCTGCTAGCGGCCGATTAACTGTGAATCTGCAGGGGACGGCATTGCACAAGCAGTTCTGATGAACTGCTTGTGCACTGTTAAATGCTGACAGCAATATCATGTTGGACAGACACTGATAAATCGGCCCTAATGTTATCTATACGGCCCAAATGAATTAGTAGTCTGTTGTTGTGAATAGCTAATAGAATAAAAAGCATGTGATAAGAGGCTGTCTTTAGTGGCTTAGAAACAGGCAGAAATTTAGAGCTTTAAATGTTATAAAGTGCATTAATATAAAAATGTTGGCTGTGCAAAGCTGGGGAATGGGTAGTAAGGCGGTATCAATCTTTTTAAACAATAGCAATTTTGGTGTTGACTGTCCCTTTAAGCCGCTGGGAGTTAGGGACAATGTGAGACCGTGCTATTACAGGGGACCTAGGACCCTTTTTTAAAACTGCATCAGAGTGCAAAACTGCAGGGGGGCCCGGGCCACACTAACGCAGGTTAAAGGACCAGTAAAGACAGTAGATTTGCATAATCAACAATTGCATGATAAAAAGACAATGCAACAGCACTTAGGGGCGTATTTATCAAGCTCCGTATGGAGCTTGAGGCCCCTTGTTTCCGACGAGCTGGAAACTCGCCAGAAACAGAAGTTATGAAGCAGCGGTCTAAAGACCGCTGCTTCATAACTTGTCTGCCTGCTCTGAGGCGGCGGACAGAAATCAACCGATTGAATGCAATCGGGTTTATTGACACCCCCTGCTACCTAATCTACAGGGGGCGGTATTGCACCCTTCTTGTTCTTGTGAACTGCTGGGGCAATGAAAAATGCCGACAGCGTATGCTGTCAGCATTTATCGATGTGCAGCGATCTGCAGCAGACATGATACGCTGCATGTCCGCTCACACATTGTTAAATATGCCCCTTAGTCTGAACTTCAAATGAGTAGTAGATTTTTTTCTGACAAATTTCAAAGTTATGTCTATTTCCACTCCCCCTGTATCATGTGACAGCCATCAGCCAATCACAAATGCATATACGTATATTCTGTGAATTCTTGCACATGCTCAGTAGGAGCGGGTGACTCAAAAAGTATAAATATAAAAAACGGTGCACATTTTGTTAATGGGAGTAAATTGGAAAGTTGTTTAAAATTGCATGCTCTATCTGAATAATGATAGTTTAATTTTGACTTGAGTGTCCCTTTAAGATGCAGGGAATTTGGGATAATATTTATTTATTTTTATTTATTTTAAATGGCAGAAGCCAGCAGAGCCAATTAAGAAAATGTAGGGGCTATTGGCACTAGATATTTAGCTCTCATAGTTTAGGAGGTGACTTCCCGGGGTGGAAAACTTCACCTGCATGTCAGTCTGTAGCTTGTAGGTTATTGACGTGCAGATTGTGCAGAGAGGAAGCTGATAAGGCAAGTGTGAATCCTTTTTACTTAAATTTATCATATGCAAAACTGTTGTCAGTTATAGCGTATAATCTGCCTCTTTCTCTTGTTGCTGTTAGTGTTATTGTTACTCTGCGGTTCAGTCCCACAAGCATCTTAAAATTTCTTGTTTATCTTTTACTTCTTGTGGTAATAAATCAAGGAAAATAAATGGCCTCAATACCAAAAAAAAGAAAGCTATTCTCGTAATTAGATATATCTGTTAGTGTTTCTGTATGTTGTCTGTGTTAGTGTCTATGTTTGTATGTGTTAGTGTTTCTGTGTGTCTGTTCATGTGTTAGTGTGTGTGTCTGCCTGTTTGTATGTGTTAGTGTGTGCGTCTATGTTTGTTAGTGCCTCTCTGTATCTGTGTTGATGTCTTGTGTGTGTTAGTGTGGGTCTGTGTGTGTCTGTCTGTGTGTCTGTTAGTGTGAGCTGAATTGCATGGGAGGGGGGCCCCCCGATCAATGGTTTAATAATGGGGTCCCACAATTTCTAGTTGCAGCCCTGTGGTGAAATATATTTTATGTTCACAAATATAAACAATTTTGAATGTGCTTCTGAGGACTTTTTTATGATAATCATCTCAAAAACAAGTAAACTGGTTTTAGTAAACCAGACTAATAATCTATATGACATTTGAAGATGTCTTCTGAGATGTTTTATTGGTATATTATTTGGACATTTGTTTTATATCATTATTTATATATTAGTTACTATTTTTAGAGTGTGCGCTCTCATATTTTTATTTTAACTAAATTCTGTATATTGTTACACCAGAATTTGGGGATTAAATGCCCTAGCCTTCTTTTTTCTGCTCTTAATAATAACTTTATAACAAACAAACATAAAATAAACACGCAACATAAAAGAGTTGGGTAAAGACTGCTAGGTCAATTTTATTTAACAGTATTTGTTCTTTCTTAGAGAAAAAATAACAAACAACCAATCAGTAGGCGGCAATCAAACCCTAACCATAAGTACCCTTGTTAAGCTGGTCTGGACCCAGGCCGAAAAGGCGAATAGGGGCAGATTCTAGCTACCACGCCTATCAAGATGAACAGCAGTATCTTCATGGGGAGAGTGTGAACTTAATTAAGGGCCTGGACTTATGCTCATTAAGTAGAATAACCATGTGACAGCCAAGCTACTAAGTCACCCTAGTGATGACTAATTGATTGCTGACAAAACTTCTTGCTGGGAGGGCGGGAGAACTTCTCCAGTGGCAGCAGAACAGGAAGAAGAGGCCCAGGCCTACGTGACCTGCTCTCTTATACCTCAGGTAAGGCACCCCCTTCAAACTGCAACAATGTTGCACCAAGCATCTCACTCCCACAGGGCCTTAAAGTGAGGGTCCATTTTGATGAATTAGAGCCTGGTTTTTAATAAACGTATTAAAAACAAGGGCACTTTAATTCATCAAAATTAACATTTCACTGTTTTCTTCAAAAACTTACCTTTTAATCCTGGCAGCCGCTCCAGCACTTCCTCTGCCTGTCGCAAGCCGTCTTCGCGGGTCCAAAATGACGAATCCTGCTTCCTCCAATCACAGCATTGCATCAGGCCAAGATTCCCCGGGGGGGGGGGAAGCCGTGATTGGAGGAAGCCTGATTCATCATTTCTGACGTCTGCAGAGGCTTCCGACGGCCGGGGGAATCGCTGGAGCGGCATTCAGGATTAAAAGGTACGTTTTTTAAGAAAACAGTGAAATGTCAATTTTGATGAATTAAAGTGCCCTTGTTTTTAATAGGTTTATTAAAAACCGGGCACTAATTCATCAAAATGGACCTTCACTTTAACCCTTAATTCCATTCTGGTCTAAATTCTCCCTGCATTTCCATTAGCGCTATCTAGCTTTTATTGGTTTGTCATTTTTGTTACTTGTCAAAAGGGCATGAGTTTTGAGGTTCATTGTACATTTTCTTCACAATATTTTGAGATATCTTGTAGCTTTCAAGCTTTTTTATATATGGATTTTCTTTTGTTTAAATTTGTATATACATGTAAGTAATATTTTGAAGGCTTTTTGTGATACTGAAATTCTTAAACTCATTTTGTGCATTAAGAAGTGTAGCTCTATTTATTAGAATGGAGCTGATCTTGCAAATCTTTATGAGTTCTGCAATTTTTGAGATTCAGAAAGTTTTGCAGCAAGATATGACCAGTGTTATTGAGTCTAGGCCATTTACAGGTAGTGCTCTGCTTAGGCATTGATGTAATAAATTGTGTACACTCCTATATGTTCTACCAAGGTTTACACTCAGTGAAGAGATAAAATGTTTGGACTACAATAGAATGAAAATACTGAAATACCATAAATCAGTGGTATATGGTACAAACATTTACGATACATTACCAAAAAAAAAAAAAGTTGCTTTATATGTCCACTTAAAAATGAATGAACTCTTCAGTGAGACAGATCTTCTCTATTTCTGTTGGAAACAGAACTGTTCTTCTCGCTGAATACTTAGTAATGCAAGATCACTGAGAAAATAAGAGATAGAAAAAAATGAAAAGATAGGACAATGTTGGCTTTGTTTACTGAGATTTTAAAGGGACAAAAACACAATTTTTCTTCTTCTATGATTCCGATAAAGCATACAATTGTAAATAACTTTCTAATTTACTACTATTGTGAAAGTTGCTTCATTCTCCTAGTATCCTTTGATGAAGTAGCAGAAATGCACTACTGGGAACTCATATGTGAGCCAATAACAAGAGGCATTTAGGAGCAGCTACCAATCAGCAGCTAGCTCCCAGAAATTCATTACTGCAACTGAATCTACCTAGGATTTCTTTTCAACAAAGAATAACAAAAAATTAAGAAATTTAGATAATACAAGTAAAATGCAAAGTTATTTAAAATTGTACTGTCTATCTGAATGATGAAAGAAAAATGTTGGGTTTCAAGTACCTTTAAGGAAGCCACCAGTGTGCCCAGTCTCTCCAATATCTTTGTCATCCTAAGAAGAAGTTTCACTAAAGTTTGGAAGTTCACCAAACCTTTGGAATAAATCCTTTGCAATCTGTGCTTCTATGTATACTTTAAAGGGATAGTAAACACCAACAATGTTATTGTTTAAAAAGATAGATAATCCCTTTATTTACCATTCCCCAGTTTTGTATAACCAACACTGTTATAGAAATACACTTTTTACCTCGGTATTTACCTTGTATCTAAGCTTCCGCTGAATGCCTCCTTATCTCAGATCTTTTGACAGACTTGCATTTTAGGCAAATAGTGCTGACTCGTAAATAACTTCACATGCATGAACACAATATGAAACACATGAACTAACGCCCTCTAGCTGTGAAAAACTATCAAATGCATTCAGATAAGAGGCGGCCTTCAAGGTCTTAGAAATTAGCATATAAGCCTACCTAGGTTTAGGTTTTAACTAAGAATAACAAGAGAGCAAAACAAATTTGATGATAAAAGTAAATTAGAAAGTTGTTTAAAATGACATGTTCTATCTGAATCATGAAATTTTAATTTGGACTTTACTATCCCTTTAATATTTTTGTTTCTTTGTTTAATCTAAGCCAGTGAATAATAGGGCAAAATAGTGTAATATAGAGAAATAGCCGGCGACTGAAAAAGAGAGAGAAAGACAGGAAAACTGAGTGCATGAAATAATGATGCAACATCCAAAAGAATGTAAGCAAATTTATCAAACAAAAAGTTCAGCGATGTTTTAAAATATCCTTTTTTGGTACATCTCTTGTTCCTGTAACATTCAGTAGCTGAGCCTACGTGCTAAATACAGATTCTTTGGACTCAAGATTTCGTCCAAATATCTACCCAGTCTTTTAAGAAGCTAATTTATACCTAAAGTAAGTCATCAGTGTCAGAGCGTGCACAGAGCATATTGTACCTTGTTACTGTCAAACAAATATTGGGCCCAGGCAAAAGCTAAAATAAAATAATGTCTGTCCTTTCAAGGTATTATCTTTATCAAAGGCACATCCGGCTAAAAATAAACAATCGATAGAGCACAAACTGCACAAGTATTATAGCCAGTGATTAGCCTTCCAATATCTGGATAATTAGTGTTAATGATTCTTCTCTGTTCAGAATCCTGCAGTACTCAAAATACACAGAAGATAACAGAGAATGTCCAGATCTTTCATGACATGAGAGACGCAATCACAGGATAATGAACCTGTCATCATCCAGCTCTACCTTATAACTATTCTCTGCTACCTCTTAAAGGAACATCACATATATTTTGAATGTTGGATTCAAAGGAAATATTTAAATGCATATTAAACACTAATTCAATGCTAGACATAATGACGTCATCAAAGCTAGGGTTATCCAGAAAAATAATATACAGATGCATTTTTTTTATTATATTGTTTTTTGTTGTTGCTGTTTTGTTTGTTTATTTTTAAATGAAAAAAAAAAGAAGTCAAAGTTTAATCTCTATACAGTTTTGCCTTATCTTATCTCCTCTGCTGAAGTCAGAGACAGTTATAAATTAGTGACTTGGATAACAACTTCACAGTGTTTAATGGGATATGAAACCCACATTTTTTCTTTCATGATTCAGATAGAGCTTGTGATTTTAAACAACTTTCTAATTTACTCCTATTATCAATTTTTCTTCATTCTCTTGGTATCTTTATTTGAAAAGCATGAATGTAAGCTTAGAAGCCAGCCCTATTTTGGTTCATCACCTGGGTAGCGCTTGGTGGATACATGTAGCCACCAATCAGCAAGCGCTACCCAGGGGGCTGAACCAAAAATAAGCCGCCTCCTATACTTATATTCCTGCTTTTTCAAATAAAGATACTAAGAGAACAAAGAAAAATTGATAATAGGAGTAAATTAGAAAGTTACTTAAAAATGCATGCTCTATCTGAATCATGAACGAAATTTTTTTTAGGTTTAATATCCCATTAAATAAAGCAAACTTTTTTTTTTAAATATGGAATTTATTTTATTTCAAATGGACAATAAGTTATTAATCTACATCATAGATTCTGCATATGAGATAGCCCTATACAAAATATACCACTTTGTTTATGCAAAAATAAAAATTGCACATTTGTGATTTGAAGGATACCGACATTACAAAAATGCCTTAAAATTACTGAGTAAACTATTAAAAACATAAAAAAAAACAGTAAAAGAAATAGTGATCAGAACAGAGAACTTTGTTTATGTCTATAAGGTCACAAACCCCTTTCTGTTCTATAGTGTAAGACTACTTTCCCATAACAAAACCTAAATATAAATATTTCACAATTACAAACATTTATACAGATACAAATCCTTGAATCCGGAATTCTAACATCCAAACTTTTTAATTAATATTTTTTTTTTGCCTGTTAGTTACAATCTTCTCTGCCATTGGTTTGTTTTTTTGTTTTCTAAAATGCAAATAATAATCTATATTTATTTAAAACAACAAATATTATCTTTCTAATTAAAGTACTGTACTATCTTTCTGAGGGTTATATGTATACAAAAGTATAGAAATTATATAAAACTACCTTTAGTTACATGTATAAGCTGTATAATGACATGTAAATATTGCCTAAATGACATCAGATATTGTTATTTACACTTAGTTCCATCCCCTCTCTAAGCTGTAATGAATGCAAATATTCCAAAATTCAAACTATTCATAAATCCAAACCTTTTCCTGTCCCCAGCAGTTTGGATAATGGGTTTTCTACCTTTATTAAAAGGACAGTCTACACCTTAGTTATCTTAAAGTCTTACCTTAGATTGAGCTGCCACTAGCGTACTGCACCCTTTCTATATCATGCAGCAGGAACAGTAAATAAGTTATTTTAAAATGTATAGTGTTTCTGGCCAGTTTGAAATGGCTGCCAAGCTCAGCCCACTGATGACATCATGATCTGGGCTGCATATGGCATCCAATCAAAAAAGGCTCACTAGTTGGATTCAGCAGACTGTCAATGCTATTCAGCAGAGTGCATAGATGCAGCCCAGATTGTGATGTCATCAGTAGGCTGAGCTTGACAGCCATTTCAAACTGGCCAGAAACAATATTCATTTTAAAATAACTTTTTTACTGTTCCTGCTGTGTGATATAGAAAAGGTGCAGAAGGCTATTTGCAGCTTAATCTAAGGTAACTCTTTAAGATGACTAAGGTGTAGACTGTCCCTTTAACTATCAGAATATGACATACTGTATATAGTACATGCAAACAGGTAGATAATAAATAGTCATCTCATGGTACAAAATCTATAGATTGTTAATATCAGTGATCTAAAATTAAACAAACCTATCTAACAAAACATTTATAACATATATAATCAGATCTATTTACTTGACACACATAAATACATTTCCTCAAGTAACTGATATTAAAACATAGATATAAGGTCAGTTAAATTACATATACAGGTATATACATATAAATACAAATATTTTAAAACAATTTGTTTTATAAAATAGTTATATATCTTTCTTCATGTGTGAGATTTAATGACTTGCGCACCTCTAACAACTGTAGACGTTAATGCCACGAACACCCCGTGGGACAAATAAGTGATGCGAGAATCTATGATTTTTGCCATACACCCCCCCCCCCCATCAACCTCATGAGTGTCTATACATTTAAACCATTATATTTTACAGATCAGTTTTCAGTAATGTTATTGGCACATTAACCCATTGTGCAACTGTGCTTTTCCATAACACAATATAAAGCAAAGGCTTATGGGTCATCTATGTATCTGACAATATCTAAAAATCATTTTGATTAATATATCCTTTGGAAGGGTTATGAAGAGCCTCCTGTGTCCACTGATATGGGGAGGGGGGCTAAGTGGGGACAAAGTGCCTGCTTCAGATACTTGATCCTTCCTCCTCTTACCAGCCAATGAAGCTCTTTGGTCTCCATGACAACTGACAAAGCATTAAAAGCACTTTGATTTCTGAAGGTATTTTGTAATTTTCCAGTATGAATATAACCTGATCTGAGCTGCTATTAATCTGCAGGGAGAGCAGTGACCCATTCATCACCAGAGAGGCCAGCACAAAAAATGGTCGCTAATGTGAAGCCATGTGTCATTGCCTTTGTGCTTGCTTAAAGGTACATAAATAATTATAATCATTCTCAGCTGTAGACACCCTCAAAAGAAAATGATATTAAGCTAGATGAGATGTTTTCAGAATTTTCAAAAATGTAAGAAAAATAAAGCAAATCAAATGTTATATATAGAGTTGTGAATATTAAAGGGACAGTCAACACCAGAATTTTTGTTGTTTAAATAGATAGATAATCCCTTTATTACCCATTCCCCAGTTTTGCAAAACCAACACTGTTATATTAATAGACTTTTTACTTCTGTGACTAACTTGTATCTAAGCATCTTCTGACCGCCCCTAATCACATGACTTTTAGTTATTATCTATTGACTTGCATTTTAGCCAATTAGTGCAGTGTCTGCCACTAGCCACGGGCGTGATTACAATGCTATCTGTATGGCCTACATGAGCTAGCTCTCCCCTGCTGTGAAAAGTAAATAAAATAGAGGCGGCCTTCAAGGGCTTAGAAATTATCATATGGGCCTTCCTAGGTTTGCTTTCAACTAGAATACCAAGAGAACAAAGAAAAATTGTTGATAAAAGTAAATTGGAAAGTTGTTTAAAATTACATGCCCTATTTGAAAAATGAAAGTTTTTTTTGGACTTGACTGTCCCTTTAACCCAGGTAGTCTCATTCAGTTATGAAGAGTAAAAGAAGGAATGATTCAGCCCTCTGAGGCAAAGGACTGTAGTGTTAGGACCGGTCTATATTGGGGCACCTTGTGTGACTAAGATCCCAATTTTATCTAAAAACAATAGTTGTTGCTTGATGTTGTTTGCAGGCATTTTTTTGCAGAAGTTCACAAAATATGTTGTGCTTTTGAAAATGGATGTGCGCCAATACCGTTTTGTTTGTGTAATTACTGGGTCATATTGGCAGCTCTCCCAAAGATGTGTATATAAACTTTTTGTATGGTGTGCTAAACCAAATTTTGCATTTGTATTAAAACATAATCAGAGAGACTGACCATCTCCCATTGGTTAAAGCACCCCACCCAAGCTCAGGTGTGCTCATGACAGTGTAATAGAGTTGTGAACATTAAGCCAGGGAGTCTCATTCTATTATGAAGAGTAAAAGCAGGAATGATTCAGCCCTCTGAGGCAAAGGACTGTAGTGTTAGGACCAGTCTATATCGGGGCACCTTCTAAGTGGTGACTGGCTAAGCAAAATATGGCCACAGTGTGTGACTAAGATCCCAATTTTATCTAAAAAGAATAGTTGTTCCTTGATGTTGTTTGCAGGCAATTTTTTGCAGCAGTTCAAAAAATATGTTGTGCTTTTGAAAATGGATGTGCGCCAATACCTTTTTGTTTGTATATATATATATATATATATATATATATATATATATATATATAAATATATATATATATATATATATATATATATATAAAATAGTGTTCTCCAAAGAGATTTTTGCGAGCCAGGTGGCATTATGAACTAGCCAAGTGGAGTTATGAAGTAGCCGGGGGGGGTGGGGCAGTGTAATATTTTCTAATATTATATAATTTTCTGCTATCCAAAGCACAAATTAATTACATAATTTATCATAAATGTAGTTAATGATAATTTTTGCAATAGAAATTGAACATTTCTAATGTTAGCTAATCTTAGCTTAATATTGGCTAAAATTTTAGCCGGGCAGTCAGTAAACTGGTGCACCCACTAAAAAAGTCCTGGGGAGAACACTGATATATACAGTATATATATATATATATATATATATATAAAGAGATAAAACCAGCGCTAAACAGTTAGTAATCCTGTCAGTCTATTCCAAAGTGCACCATAAATAGCTGCCTATATCTTTAAAAAGGAAAAGTTAGAAGCCGCAACCCCAATGCTACAATTCAAAACATTCAGATCCAAAGTGCAAAGAAGGCGCTTATAAATAATGTACTAATTGCTATAAAAAGAATATATCTACAATATACAAATTAGATTAAAAAATCATATTAAATTCATATAGCACAAAATAAAAGTCTTTTTGTAAATCCATATAAAACTGGACAAAGTAAAAGCCGTTATGGAGTCTTCAAGGTACAGTCAAAAACATAGAAGCTGTATAAGTGCCCCTAAGGGTCTCTACTTACAAGCTAATAGGTCAATCCAATGAGGTAAGTGCCGCACGGTTCAAGAAGAGGCTTCACTTCTGCCACCTTGTATTACTGCTTCGGCCCTGTCCTGGGTTATGGTAGACTTCCCTCCTCCAGACGTGATCCAAGGGGAGAGAAATATACCAGATAGTGCAATATTGTTTAAACACTTTTAATATTAAAACTCACACACAAGATAAAAGTTACTCACGTGTTTTAACCTTAATCACATATGAGGTATCAAATGCACATCGTAAAAAAACTGTGAAGGTATACGTAGTGTTCCTTCCATTGATAAAATCACCATACACATATATGTCCTCCAAACACTAAAAACAAATGTCGTCCAGTGGGAAGAACCGAATGCCAGCATCTCACACAGATCCTTACGCGTTTCGGAGGTTTTGTAAATCCAAGTTCCTTCTTCATCTGAGGATACTTCCCATTGGAGGACATTTGTTATTACTGTTTGGAGGACATATACAGTATGTGTAAGGTTATTTTATTAACAGAAGGAATACTACGTATACCTTCACTGTTTTTTACGATGTGCATTTGATACCTCATACGTGATTAAGGTTAAAACATGTGAGCAAATTTTATCTTGTGTGTGCTTTTAAGATTAAAAGTGTTTAAACAATATTGCACTATCTGGTATATTTCTCTCCCCTTGGATCACGTCTGGAGGAGGACAGTCTACCATAACCCAGGACAGGACCGAAGCAGTATTGCAAGGTGGCGGAAGTGAAGCCTCTCCTCCAGCAGAGCAATGTATTTTTGTACTTTTATGTCCCTTTGACTCTTTGGGGCCCATTTACCAGATGGAGCTTGAGGGTCTGTGTTTCTGGTGAGCCTGGCAGACATGATACATTGTAGCGTATCATGTCTGCCAGACATCGCTGAATGCCGACAGCATACGCTGTCGGCATTTAACATTGCACAAGCAGTTCTGGTGAACTGCTTGTAAAATGCCGCCCCCTCTAGAAGGGGGTGTCAATCAACCCCATCGTATAGGATCGGGTGGATTGATGTCCGCAGCCTCAGAGGCAGCGGACTAGTTAAGTAGCAGCAGTCTTAAGAACGCTGCTTCATAACTGCTGTTTCCGGCAAGCCTGAAGGCTCATGCGGACACAGGGACATCAGGGGCCAGTTGGCCCTTGATAAATCGGCCCCTAATTCTGAATAACACATGAGAGAATATAACATATGAAACCATTTGTCAGAAAAAATTTTTTTGTCTGCCCATATCTAATAGTTAATTAACCACTGCTCTGCAAAAGATATGCATATAAAAAAATATATTTTTTTAAATTTTAAAACTGTCATTTTGTTGTATTGTTTTGCAGTCAAAGGGTGTACCACTTGAATTTCCTCATGAGTATTGTTTAATCATATCTCCTCTCCTCATTTAGGGAAACTAAGCTACTGCACTAGAAATCCTTGTGTAGAATATAGCTGGGTCAGAGATCTGAAAGTCTTCAGGAACCACTCGAGAGAAAAAAAACACAATTTTCAGCTAAATGATTTTAAAAGTGGGCAGAAGAAATAATGAAAGTACACTGCATTTTTTTATTATGCATAATTAAATATTTTATGGGGAATTCAATTTTGAGATGAATATTCTTCTAAGTTTTTCTCTTATTATCTGCTCTGTCCTTGGTCTCTGTCTCATTAATCGTACTTGAAATATGAATGAATTATAGACATTTGAGCTACATAAAAAAACACAACCTCCCTATATAAATTAAAGCTAATATTTCATAGCTTGTCATACAGGTACCTAGTGACACATATCCTTGTGATTTACCCTGGAGCAAAGTGACCCTGGAAGTATTTTTAACATGACTAAAACTGAATATCGTCTGCTAGAGTACATGATTGGTTGCACCAGGTGTCCATATTTAAAATAGAAAAATGGAACAATAAATTTAATTTAACTTGAGTGTCCCTTTAAAGAAGCATATTTCTTGCTATTTTAAAATGTTAGAAAACTTTTGAAAATTAAACCATTACAGGTAGGAAACCCTTAAAGGGACAGTCTACACCAGAATTTTTATTGTATTAAAAGATAGATAATCCCTTTATTACCCATTCCCCAGTTTTGCATAATCAACACAGTTATTATAATACACTTTTAACCTCTGTGATTATCTTGTATGTAAGCCTCTGCAAACTGCCCCTTTATTTCAGTTCTTTTGCCAGACTTGCAGTTTAGCCAATCAGTGCCTGCTCCCAGATAACTTCACGGGCACGAGCACAGTGTTATCTATATGAAATATGTGAACTAACACCCTCTAGTGGTGAAAAACTGTTAAAATGCATTCTGAAAAGAGGTGGCCTTCAAGGTCTAAGAAATTAGCATATGACCCTCCTAGGTTAAGCTTTCAACTAAGAATACCAAGAGAACAAAGCAAAATTGGTGATAAAAGTAAATTGGAAAATTGTTTAAAATTACATGCTCTATCTGAATCATGAAAGTTTATTTTGGACTAGACTGTCCCTTTAATCGAAACTGCTTGGGAATGGAAAAGTTTTGGATTTCGGAATAGTTTGGATTTCGGAATATTTGCATCTGAAAAATAGGACAGTTTAGAGAGGGGATATAACCACGTTTAAACAACAATGGGCTAGATAACAAGTGGCACTCTAAAGTTTGCGAGTGAGAGATAAATGATTATTGCTCCCACACCAAATTACCCTCATGGTTCAAGTTGAAAGTAAACTTGACTGCATGGGGTCTATTTATCAAGCTTCAAACGGAACTTGATGCCCCATGTTTCTGGCAAGCCTTCAGGCTCACCAGAAACACAAGTTATGAAGCAGTTGTCTAAAGACCGCTGCTCCATAACCTGTCCACCTGCTCTGAGGCAGCCGACATAAATCGCCACAAATCAACCCGATCAAATACGAACATTTGATTGACACCCCCTGATAGCGGCCGATTGACAGCGAATCTGCAGGGGTGCAATGATAAATGCTGACAGCGTTTGCTGTCGGCATTTATCGATGTGTGGCAGACATGGTTCGTTATAGCGGATCACGTCCGTCCGCACAATGATAAATGGACCCCCATGAGTGTAATTGAATTTAACGTGAGTCAGGGTTAGCTTGACTGAAGACCTAGCTTAAGGGGTTAGGGATAAAATAAAAGTTGCTCTAAGCATAACATAAATACATTAAAATATACTGTTACACTCATATAAACACTATCTAATAAAAATAAATATAAATCATATAAATATTCCTATATTTTTTATAAGGGTTCAATGGTATATGGTATGTGACCATGTGTTTGATTGTAAATGGATATTTTATATATATATATATATATATATAAGTGTAGGGTTAGCGCATATGAGGAATGAGTTATTTTATGGTGCATTATGTAAAATATTAAATGTTAAAAATTAACAAATAATTGGCCAGATTACGAGTATTGTGTTATGAGGGGTGCGGTACTAACTTGCACGTTATTGTCACTGCTCACTTACCTACAGCGCTGGTATTACAGGTTTTCAGAAACCCGGCGTTAAAAGACAAGAAGTGAGCGTAGAGCAAAATACCAATACCAGCGCTGCTTAAGTCAGCGGTGAGCTGGTTGTACGTGCTCGTGCACGATTTCCCCATAGACATCAATGGGGAGAGACGGCTAAAAAAAAGCCTAACACCTGCAAAAAAGCAGCGTAAAGCTCTGTAATGCAGCCCCATTGATTCCTATGGGGAAAGAAAATTTATGTTTACACCTAACACCCTAACATAAACCCAGAGTCTAAACACCCCTAATCTTGCATTTATTAACCCTTAATCTGCCGCCACCGACATCACAGACACCTACATTATACTTATTAACCCCTAATCTGCCACTCTGGACATCACCGCCACTATAATACACATATTAACACCTAAACCGCCGCACTCCCGCATCGCAAACACTAGTTAAATATTATTAACCCCTAATCTGCTGTCCCTAACATCGCCGCCACCTACCTACAATTATTAACCCATAATCTGCCGCCCCCAACGTCACCGCCACTATACTAAAGTTGTTAACCCCTAAACCTTAGTCTTGCGGGATAGGCTGTACCGCTCACTTTTTTGGCCTAAAGAAAAAAGCTTCTAATACCGGCGCAATGGAAGCCCCATTGAAAAAAGACTTTACGCAAATTGCGTAAGTTAATTTGCGGTACGGCCAAAAAAGTGTGCGGGACAGCTATGCCTACAAGACCCGTAATAGCAGCGGTAGTAAAAAAGCAGCGTTATGAGCCTTAAAGGGACAGTCTAGGCCAAAATAAAGTTTCATAATTCAGATAGAGCATGTAATTTTAAACAATTTTCCAATTTACATTTATCACCAATTTTGCTTTGTTCTCTTGGTATTCTTAGTTGAAAGCTTAACCTAGGAGGTTCATATGCTAATTTCTTAGACCTTGAAACCCACCTCTTTCAGATTGCATTTTAACAGTTTTTCACCACTAGAGGGTGTTAGTTCACGTATTTCATATAGATAACACTGTGCTCGTGCACAAGAAGTTATCTGGGAGCAGGCACTGATTGGCTAGACTGCAAGTCTGTCAAAAGAACTGAAAAAAGGGGCATTTACTTTAATAAAAAAGAAGTGACGTATAGGATATACATTCCTACCAGGAGGGGCAAAGTTTCCCAAACCTTAAAATGCCTATAAATACACCCCTCACCACACCTACAATTCAGTTTTACAAACTTTGCCTCCCGTGGAGGTGGTGAAGTAAGTTTGTGCTAGATTCTACGTTGATATGCGCTTCGCAGCAGGCTGGGGCCCGGTTTTCCTCTCAGTGTGCAGTGAATGTCAGAGGGATGTGAAGAGAGTATTGCCTATTTGAATTCAATGGTCTCCTTCTACGGGATCTATTTCATAGGTTCTCTGTTATCGGTCATAGAGATTCATCTCTTACCTCCCTTTTCAGATCGACGATATACTCTTATATATACCATTACCTCTACTGATTCTCGTTTCAGTACTGGTTTGGCTTTCTACTACATGTAGATGAGTGTCCTGGGGTAAGTAAGTCTTATTTTTTGTGACACTCTAAGCTATGGTTGGGCACTTTTATATAAAGTTCTAAATAGATGTGTTTAAACATTTATTTGCCTTGATTCAGGATGATCAATATTCCTTATTTCAGACAGTCAGTTTCATTATTTGGGATAATGCATATGAATAATTAATTTTTTCTTACCGTAAAAATTGACTTTTTTTCCTGTGGGCTATTAGGCTCGCGGGGGCTGAAAATGCTTCATTTTATTGCGTCATTTTTGGCGCGGATTTTTTTGGCGCAAATAATTTCTTTGTCATTTCCGGCGTCGTACTTGTCGCCGGAAGTTGTTTGTGATTGCGTCATTTTTTTGACGTTTTGCGCCAAAAATGTCGGCGTCACCGGATGTGGCGTCATTCTTGGCGCCAAAAGCATTTAGGCACCTAATAATGTGGGCGTCATTATTGTCTCCACATTATTTAAGTCTCATTGTTTATTTGCTTCTGGTTGCTAGACGCTTGTTCATTGGCATTTTTTCCCATTCCTGAAACTGTCATTTAAGGAATTTGATAGATTTTGCTTTATATGTTGTTTTTTCTATTACATATTGCAAGATGTCTCAGATTGACCCTGGATCAGAAGCTACTTCTGGAAAAACGCTTGACTGAGTTCAGTCCTACCAAAGGTAAGTTCATTTATTTTAAATGTTATGAATGTTTATCTTTAGCTATGGTTTGTAATAGGTTATCATGATAAACTTTTACATGCAGAATCCATTAGTATTTATGCTTTATATATTGCCATTCTTTTTACATCTTAGGTACAAGAAATATTTAGAAGATTTTTAAGAAATATTTTTCTGATTCTATTTTAAAGGCTTTGTCTGACTTTGTGCCTTCTAATAAAATTTTTAGGTCTTTTTCAAACTTCTTTTTTAATTATTGAAGTTTCAAATGACCAACAACATACTGATATATCCTTCTCTGATGATGTTTTTTCACATTCAGAATTTTCTTCATCAGATATTGACACTAACAAATCTACTTTTTTATTAAAGTACATTTGTTCTTTGTTGAAAAGGTGTTGATTATTTTGGACATTAAGGTAACTAGTTCTTTTTCAAGACTAGCTAACACTATTTCTGCTTATTTATTCTTCTGTGTTTTCAGAGTTTTTTTTCCAATTCCTTATACTAGGGAATGGAATAGGCTGAGAATTTTCTTTTATTCCTTCTTCAAAGGTTTTAAACTATACTCTTTGCCGGCAGTTTAATTCAATTTGGAGGGTTCTCCAATTTATTAGGGCTATCTCTACTCCTACTAATTATGCTATTGTTTCTATAGCAAAATAGTATTTATTTTCCTTTAGATGGTTGTATCTTATTTATGGAAAATTATTTAGTTTCAGGTACTTTTCTTGGACCTGTGATTTATTTGGATGTTGCAATTGCTTCAGTTTTTCTGTTTACTTTAATATCAAGTATCAGATTATGATTTATTTTAGCATTGTTAAAGGGACAAAATTTACTAGACTAGGTACTGTTGCATTTGTCTTGTTGTTTTGCATTTATTGATTATGCAAGTCCACTGTATTGTCTGGTCCTTTAACTGGACTATCATGCTAATAATTTCATTTGTGTCTTCATTTTATTGAATATTTTTGCAAATGAGGTTTAATCTATGTCTTTAGCTGTTTGAGCTAGAAGAATTTTGTGATTTCTAAAAATCCATATTTCTTTTGTTCTAAGATAATCAATTAGTTGTTTTATAATTGGATTCAATTCTTAACTGTTACTCTGGGCTTCAAGATTGAGTTCTAAGACTAAAACTTTAAGCTTATACTAGTTTGGTTGTTCTTATTAAGGAATGAATTCCTGAATTCTTTCCCAAGTAACGTTTTTAATTGGAAATTTTTTCAGTTCGAAATCAGCTCCCTTAAATTGCGATGTATGTGCCGTATTCCAGCTTGGCTGGCAAGGGGCAGGTTAAGACTTTTTTGAAATTTATTTGGTTCTATTTGGTCCAAATTTCTTTGATTTTATCCCAGTAAGGCTAACACTTTCTTTAAGTGTGTTTCGGTCCTATTTATTTTGGGTACTGTTGAAGCATGGCTGGTCACCCGTGGGGTTCAAGCGCTGCTCAGACCTGGAATCTTCTGGGGTATTTCTTCCAGGAACTGGGTTTTGGAGTTTTTATTCAAACTATTCTGCCTTTTTTTGGTCAGTGATAGCATTATTTGTTTTCATTAGATACAATAAATGCATATTTTTTCTGTATTTATTCAGATTATTTTCTGAGGATGCGGAATCTCATATGATTCACTTTGTTCTTCAGGACATAGTTAGAGGATCTTTTTTTCAAAAGCTCTTGATTCCTCTCACAAGGGTCACCTTTTTTAGGTTTCCAGATAGTTTGTGTCACTGTCTTTGTCTCTATCAGACAAGGGACAATTTTATTGGGTTCCGTCTGTCGGTACCTTTAGTCTCTATTATTTCCTTCAGTTGCTATATATGCATAGAAGTTTTAGGTCTTATGGCCACAGTATTGGATTCAATTCCCTTTGCTCATTTTCAATAGACAGAACCTTTCCAGTCTTTTATGCTGAATTATGGTGCAGGGATTCTAGGATTTCGCATTTTAAATCTTCAAATCCTAATATTTATCTCTCTTGATTTGGTGGTTAAGATCACCATCATTTAGTTCTCAACCTGGACCATGATCTCTACAGATGTGAGTCTTTTTGGTTGGGAGGCTGTCTGAGGATCTCTGTCAGCACAAGGGGTTTGGAAATCTCAGGAGGCGAGATTACCATTTGATATTTTAGAACTCTGTGTTTTCTCAGAGTTTTTCAGTTAGTTTCTTTTTGAGGAAGAGACGTTTATTGTTTTTCAGACAATATCACAACTATGGTGTTTGTCAATCATCAGGGTAGGACTATCAGTCCTTAGGCTGTGACAGAAGTGTCTCGGATATTAGCTTAGGCTAAATCCAGCTCCTATCTAAATTCTGTGGTTTTTTTTCCCAGGTATAGATATTTGGGAATCGGATTATCTCTGTAAATCAAGCTTTACATCCGGGAGAATGGTCTCTCATACCCAGATATGTTTTTCAATTTTTCAGATGTGAGCATTTCTAGAAATAGATCTGTTGGCATCTCATCTGAATAAAGAACTTCCCAGGGGCCTATTCAGGTCCGGGGATCCTCAGGCGGAAGTAGTGTATGCATTGACATTTCTTTAGAAATTATCTTTTTGCCTATTTCTTTCCGCCTCTAGTTCTTCTTCCAAAGTGATTTCCAAAATTCTTATGGAGTATTTGTTTGTTATGCTGGTGGCTCCAGCATGGCCTCTCAGGTTTTGATATGTGGATTTCATTCGGATGGCCAGTTGCCAACCTTGGACACTTCCGTTTAAACCAGACCTTCTTTCTCAAGGCCCATTTTTTCCATCAGGATCTCAAATCATTAAATTTGAAGGGATGGAGATTGAACGCTTGGTTTCAGGCTCGTAAATCTGTCTCTAGAAAGATTTATTATTGAGTCTGGAAGACCTACTTTTCTTGGCATTCTTTTAAAATTCATAGAATTTTTTATTTTTTTCAGGATGGTTTGGATAAGGTTTTGTCTGCAGTTCTTTGTTAGGACAAATCTCTACTCTTTCTGTTCTTTTTCACAGAAAGATTGCTAATCATCCTGATATTCATTGTTTTGTTCAGGCTTTGGTCCGTATCAAGCCTGTCATTAATTCAATCTCTCCTCTTTGGAGTCTCAATTTGGTGCTGAGGGCTTTGCAGGCTCCTCCGTTTGAAACTATGCATTTTCTGAACATTAAATTACTTTCTTGGAAAAGTATTGTTCCTTTTGGTTATTTCTTCTGCTAGAAGAATTTTTGAGCTATCTGCTCTTTTTTTGTGAATATCTTTTTCTGATTTTTCATCAGGATAAGGCAGTGTTACTTCCTGATAGTCATCATTTTTTTCAGGTTTTGATTCGTATCAAACCTGTCATTAAGCCAATTTCTCCTCCTTGGAGTCTTAATTGGGTTCTGAAGGGTTTTCAGGCTCTTCTATTTGAGCATATGCTTGCTCTGGACATTAATTACTTTCATGGAAAGTATTGTTCTTTTTGGACATCTCTTCAGCTAGAACAGCTTTTGAATTATCTGTTCTTTCTTGTGAATCTCTTTTTTCTGATTTTTTTCATCAGGAAAAGGTGGTTTTTGCTGTCCTCATTTCAATTCTTACCTAAAGTTGTAAATTCTAACAAACATTAGGAAGGAATTATTGTTTTCCTAAGACTTCTTTGGTGAGATTCTTACTTTCTATGTTGAAGCTATTCAGATTTCAGATAGACTTCTAGTCTATTTTTAACTTTTCTGGTTTTAGGAAGGTCAAACAGCTTCTGCCATTTATTTGGCATCTTGCTTAAACTTTTGATTCATCATGCTTATTTGGAGTCGGGGGAATTCCCGCCTCAGAGGATTACGGCTCATTCTACTAGGTAAGTTTCTACTTCCTGGGCTTTTTTAAAAGAATTAAGCTTCTGTTGATCAGATTTGCAAAGCAATGACTTGGTCTTCTTTGCATACTTTTACTATGTTCTACCATTTTGATGTTTTCTCTTCTTTAGAAGCAGTTTTGGTAGAATGATACTTCAGGCAGCTGTCTCAGTTTGATTCTTCTGCTTATAATTTCAGTTTTTTTCATTTTAAAATTGAAACTTTTTTGATTTGGGTAGTGGATTCATTTTTCAGCAGAATTGGCTGTCTTTATTTTATCCCTCCCTCTCTAGTGACTCTTGCGTGGAAGTTCCACATCTTGGGTATTTATTATCCCATACGTCACTAGCTCATGGACTCTTGCTAATTACATGAAAGAAAACATAATTTATGTAAGAACTTACCTGATAAATTCATTTCTTTCATATTAGCAAGAGTCCATGAGGCCCACTCTTTTTTGTGGTGGTTATGATTTTTTTTGTATAAAGCACAATTATTCCAATTCCTTATTTTTTTGATGCTTTCGCTCTTTTCTTATCACCCCACTTCTTGGCTATTCGTTAAACTGAATTGTGGGTGTGGTGAGGGGTGTATTTATAGGCATTTTAAGGTTTGGGAAACTTTGCCCCTCCTGGTAGGAATGTATATCCCATACGTCACTAGCTCATGGACTCTTGCTAATATGAAAGAAATGAATTTATCAGGTAAGTTCTTACATAAATTATGTTATCTTAACCTATATTTTTTATTTATAGGAATAGATATCTAGGTATATATAGATAAATATAGAAATATTTATTTAAAATAAAAATGGTATTTTCCTGTATGTAACGGACATTAGAATGTGCAATATTAATACTGTTGGGTTAGTGCTAGAGATAAGTGTTAGATTTTTTTCTTCTTCGCTCTCCATTCAAGTCTATAGGGAGAAAAAATGATTGAGATCACGATAACCCAAGTTCTTTACTTAGGGCACGTCGGGTTGTGCGCCACTTGTAATCTAGCCCAATATCTTATGTAATTTATAGAATATGTAAATGCCATAATGCAGCTTATACATGTATGTTAAAGGTAGTTTTATATCATTTTTAAATACTTTTAATATATATAGTACCCACAGAAAGATAGTACAGCACTGTAATCAGAAAGCTATTTTTTTATATAAATATAGATCATTATTTGCAATTTAGAACACAAAGTAATTTATATAATTTTAAAAAAAATATTATTTCAAAAGTTTGGATTTCAGATTAAGTTTGGATTTTCGAATTTTGGTTTTGGGGATTTGTACCTGTCGCCAGCTTGGAACTATTTTTTTTTTTTTAAAATACTTTTTTATTGAGGACAAGATAAAATGACATATACATCTGGAAATGATACATCAGAATAAACAATAATATCAGATTGTCATTTATACAATAGGGTGCCAACATTTTCAGAACATTATTCCAATTCTTAGTTCTCCATTCTTGAAATTAAAGAAGTCAACCAAAGAATTCACGCCATCCAGCCTCCCAAGGAAGCTGTCAGCCAGATCTAACATATTTGGTCCTCTCTTTTAGCTTGGAACTATTTTTAAAGAAACTACAACTGTGCTCTCACAGCTCTGTTATTCAGATCCACAAACAGTGTCTCAAAAACAGTTAGAATGTGTGCTCTTGTGTGATTCTGATTGGCTGTAACATCTGCATGCAGTTTCTTTAACCCCTTAACCCAAACTGATGTATATATACATCATGTGGTACATTGCCCTTTCATACTGCTTAATGCATATATACATTGCAACTTCAGGAAGCTCCAGCAGTCTCAGCTGTCAAGTGACATCCGGGAGCTGCTGTTCCTTAGCTGCAGACAGTTGCCAGTACTAAAAATGTCTGCCACTAGTGGGAGGCGGTTGGGTTATAGGCCTGTTTGGGAGGGATCAAGGAAGTGGAAGGGTTGAGGGGGATCACTACACCGTAGAAAAATAATAATTTAGGATGGTAGGGATGAGTTTGGTTGGGGGTGTAAGAGAGCTGTTTGGGAGGGGATCATGGAGGTGGGAGGTGTCAGGTAGGAGTTTAATTTCTACATTAATAAAGTGTTTCCCTTTCTAGCTAATTAATCAACCCCTTCACTGCTGGGAATTTAAAAACTGTGATGCGCAGCTGCAATTAGCGACCTTTTAATTACCAAAAACCAATAGCAAAGCCATGCTCATCTGCTATTTCTGAACAAAGGGTATCCCAGATAAGCTTTTACAATCACTTGTGCCATGATTGCACAAGCGGTATGTAAATAATTTCAGTGAGAAATCCCAAGTTTGTGGAAAAGTTAATCGCAATTAGTGGAGAAATGGCGGCATTAAATACTTGTATATCAAAATTGGCCTAGGTCATTATCCTGGGTTGTCAACTTATAAAAAATATATAGTTTTGACAGGTAAATAAATTAACCAAGGTTCTATTTCTGTTTAAATGGCGTAATAGCAAAAATGCTAAAAATTCTCAGGTATTTTTGCCAAGTTTTTCTCTGAAATTCACTGTAGCAAAGGGGGTAAAAAAAAAAGAAGAAAATAAAATGCACTCTGGTGTAGCTAGTAATGAGACAACACAGTAAAAAAAAGAGGTTAAGCTTTAATTTTCAAAAGTTTTCTTGCATTGCCTACAACGCTGTAATTCAATGTTTTACACGCATTGCAAGTTTTTTTTTTATTATACTTTGTTAGAGAAAGTTCTGTTTATTGGTTATTTGCTTTCCATTAAAAACATAGGACTTTTAGAAATGTCTGAAATATTAGGCCCTGCCTTGCACAATCTGGGACATCCACATGAAGCATATCTAGATATACTTCAAGGACTAACATTTTAAACAGTATGGGGCATATTTATTAATGTGCGAGCGGACATGACACAAAGTAGCGTATCATGTCCGCCGCACATCGATAAATGCTGACAGCATAAGCAGTCTGCATTTATCATTGCACCAGCAATTGTTGTTAACTGCTGGTGCAATGCCACCCCCTGCATATTCGTGGGCCAATCAGCCGCTAGCAGGGGGTGTCAATCAACCCGATCCTCAGAGCAGACGGACAAGTTATGTAGCAGCAGTCTTTAGAACGTTACTTCATAACTTCTGTTACCGGTGAGCATCAAGCTTCAAGGGGCATCAAACTTCATACGGAGCTTGATAAATATGCCCCTATGTCTGCTCAGAAAGCTGGCAATGCCTTGTATCATGTAAACTAAATCAACACAACGCAAGGCACCACAAGCATTTTGGGTAATCACACTGTTTAAAATACTGGTTATGCGGAATATGAATGTTAAAGAAACTTTTTAGCACCCTAGGCTTAAAATGCAAAGAAATATAAGATTGAGTCCAAAAAAAATGGTCAGAGAAAAAAGGACATTATATATAGACATGTGCCACGCTAAAAAAATTGTTTAGTATTGTTTTCATTAGTTAAATAAATAATTTCGTTTTGGCAAATTAGTTTAGTTAAGTTTTAAAAAAAATGTGTTTCGGCAAATTTAGTTATGTTAAGTTAAATCGTTTTTTCGGATCCGTTAGTTTTTTTCAGTTCCATTCTTTATTCATATGCATTATTCTATTCTGAAGTTTAGAATAGAATAATGCATCTGAATAAAGAATGGATCCGACAAAAACAAAAGGATCTAAAAAAACGATTTAACTAAGCATAACTAATATGCCGACGATTGCCGAAACAAAATGATCTAAAACTGCCGCCGCAACCCACATCGCCAACACTACCTAAACCTATTAACCCCTAAACCGCAGTTCCCCGACATCACCGACACTAACTAAATCACTAAATAAAGCTATTAACCCCTAAACCGCAGTTCCCCGACATCACCAATACTAACTAAACCTTTCAACCCCTAAAACGCCGTCCCCAAACTTCGCTGACACTAACTAAACCTATTAACCCCTAAAACGCAGTTCCCAAATGTTGCCAACACTAACAAAACCTATTAACCCCAAAACCGCAGTTCCATAACATCGCCGACACTAACTAAAGCTATTAACCCCTAAACTGCCATACACCCACATCGCCAACACTAACTAAAACACTAACTAAACCTATTAACCCCTAAACTGCCGTACACCAACAAGGCCAACATTAACTAAGCCTATTAACCCCTAAACCGCTGACCCCCACATTGCAACAACCTAAATTAAACTTTATTAACCCCTAAACCAAATACCCCCTAACTTTCACATAATTAAAATAGACCTAAATTAAAGTTACAATTATTAACTAACTACCTATTTAAAAATAAATACAAACTTATCTGTGAAATAAAAAACATAATTTATGCTTACCTGATAAATTTATTTCTCTTGTAGTGTATCCAGTCCACGGATCATCCATTACTTGTGGGATATTCTCCTTCCCAACAGGAAGTTGCAAGAGGATCACCCACAGCAGAGCTGCTATATAGCTCCTCCCCTAACTGTCATATCCAGTCATTCGACCGAAAACAAACAGAGAAAGGAGAAACCATAGGGTGCAGTGGTGACTGTAGTTTAATTTAAATTTAGACCTGCCTTAAAAGGACAGGGCGGGCCGTGGACTGGATACACTACAAGAGAAATAAATTTATCAGGTAAGCATAAATTATGTTTTCTCTTGTTAAGTGTATCCATTCCACGGATCATCCATTACGGGATACCAATACCAAAGCTAAAGTACACGGATGATGGGAGGGACAAGGCAGGATTAAGCGGAAGGAACCACTGCCTGAAGAACCTTTCTCCCAAACACAGCCTCCGAAGAAGCAAAAGTATCAAATTTGTAAAATTTTGAAAAAGTGTGAAGCAAAGACCAAGTCGCAGCCTTGCAAATCTGTTCAACAGAGGCCTCATTTTTGAAGGCCCAGGTGGAAGCCACAGCTCTAGTAGAATGAGCTGTAATCCTTTCAGGGGGCTGCTGTCCAGCAGTCTCATAGGCTAGGCTTATTATGCTCCGAAGCCAAAAGGAAAGAGAGGTTGCCGAAGATTTTTGACCTCTCCTCTGTCCAGAGTAAACGACAAACAGGAAAGATGTTTGACAAAAATCCTTAGTAGCTTGTAAGTAAAACTTCAAGGCACGGACTACGTCCAGATTATGTAAAAGACGTTCCTTCTTTGAAGAAGGATTAGGGCACAACGATGGAACAACAATCTCTTGATTGATATTCTTGTTAGAAACCACCTTAGGTAAAAACCCAGGTTTGGTATGCAGAACTACCTTATCTGCATGAAAAATCAGATAGGGAGAATCACATTGTAAGGCAGATAGCTCAGAGACTCTCCGAGCCGAGGAAATAGCCATCAAAAACAGAACTTTCCAAGATAAAAGTTTAATATCAATGGAATGAAGGGGTTCAAACGGAACTCCTTGAAGAACCTTAAGAATCAAGTTTAAGCTCCACGGGGGAGCAACAGGTTTAAACACAGGCTTAAATCTAACCAAAGCCTGGCAAAATGCCTGGATGTCTGGAACCTCTGCCAGACGCTTGTGCAAAAGAATAGACAGAGCAGAAATCTGTCCCTTTAAGGAACTAGCTGATAATCCTTTGTCCAAGCCCTCTTGGAGAAAAGACAATATTCTAGGAATCCTAACTTTACTCCATGAGTAAGTCTTGGATTCACACCAATAAAGATATTTACTCCATATCTTGTGGTAGATTTTCCTGGTAACAGGCTTTCGTGCCTGTATTAAAGTATCAATGACTGACTTGGAGAAGCCACGCTTTGATAGAATCAAGCGTTCAATCTCCATGCAGTCAGTCTCAGAGAAATTAGATTTGGATGATTGAAAGGACCTTGTATCAGAAGGTCCTGTCTTAGAGGCAGAGTGCATGGTGGAAAGGATGACATGTCCACTAGGTCTGCATACCAAGTCCTGCGTGGCCACGCAGGTGCTATCAGAATCACTGATGCTCTCTCCTGTTTGATTTTGGCAATCAGTCGAGGGAGCAGAGGAAACGGTGGGAACACATAAGCCAGGTTGAAGAACCAAGGCGCTGCTAGCGCATCTATCAGCGTCGCTTCTGGGTCCCTGGTCCTGGATCCGTAACAAGGAAGCTTGGCGTTCTGGCGAGATGCCATGAAATCCAACTCTGGTTTGCCCCAATGATGAATCAACTGAGCAAACACCTCCGGATGGAGTCCCCACTCCCCCGGATGGAAAGTCTGATGACTTAGAAAATCCGCCTCCCAGTTCTCCACGCCTAGGATATGGATTGCTGACAGGTGGCAAGAGAGGTATTCTGCCCAGCGAATTATTTTTGAGACTTCTGACATCGCTAGGGAACTCCTGGTTCCCCCTTGATGGTTGATGTAAGCCACAGTCGTGATGTTGTCCGACTGAAATCTGATGAACCTCAGTGTTGCTAACTGAGGCCAAGCCAGAAGAGCATTGAATATCGCTCTTAACTCCAGAATATTTATTGGAAGGAGTTTCTCCTCCTGAGTCCACGATCCCTGTGCCTTCAGGGAATTCCAGACTGCACCCCAACCTAGAAGGCTGGCATTTGTTGTTACAATTGTCCAATCTGGCCTGCGAAAGGTCATACCCTTGGACAGGTGTACCCGAGACAACCACCAGAGAAGAGAGTCTCCACTGACTCAGCATGAATAATTGCAGCGGTCTGAGATGAAGGCGCGCAAATGGCACTATGTCCATTGCCGCTACCATTAAGCCGATTACCTCCATACACTGAGCTACCGAAGGGCGCGGAATGGAGTGAAGAACACGGCAAGTATTTAGAAGTTTTGATAACCTGGACTCCGTCAGGTAAATTTTCATTTCTACAGAATCTATAAGAGTCCCTAAGAAGGAGACTCTTGTGAGTGGGGATAGAGAACTCTTTTCCTCGTTCACTTTCCACCCGTGCGACCTCAGAAATGCCAGAACTATCTCTGTATGAGACTTGGCAACTTGAAAGCTTGACGCCTGTATCAGGATGTCGTCTAGATACGGAGCCACCGCTATGCCTCGCGGTCTTAGAACCGCCAGAAGTGAACCCAGAACCTTTGTAAAGATTCTCGGGGCTGTAGCCAACCCAAAGGGAAGAGCTACAAATTGGTAATGCCTGTCTAGAAAGGCAAACCTTAGAAACCGATGATGATCTTTGTGAATCGGTATGTGAAGGTAGGCATCCTTTAAGTCCACTGTGGTCATGTACTGACCTTCTTGGATCATGGGTAGGATGGTCCGAATAGTTTCCATTTTGAAAGATGGAACTTTGAGGAATTTGTTTAAGATCTTTGGTTCCAAAATTGGTCTGAAGGTTCCCTCTTTTTTGGGAACCACAAACAGATTTGAATTAAAACCCTGTCCTTGTTCCGTCCGCGGAACTGGATGGATCACTCCCATAACTAGGAGGTCTTGCACACAGCGTAGGAATGCCTCTTTCTTTATCTGATTTGCAGATAGCCTTGAAAGATGAAATCTCCCTTGTGGAGGGGAAGCTTTGAAGTCCAGAAGATATCCCTGAGATATGATCTCCAACGCCCAGGGATCCTGAACATCTCTTGCCCACGCCTGGGTGAAAAGAGAAAGTCTGCCCCCTACTAGATCCGTCGCCGGATAGGGGGCCGTTCCTTCTGTCTTAGAGGCAGCAGCAGGCTTTCTGGCCTGCTTGCCTTTGTTCCAGGACTGGTTAGGTTTCCAGACCTGCTTAGATTGAGCAAAAGTTCCCTCTTGTTTTGAAGCGGAGGAAGTTGATGCTGCACCTGCCTTGAAATTTCGAAAGGCACGAAAATTAGACTGTTTGGCCTTTGCTTTGGCCCTGTCCTGAGGAAGGGTGTGACCTGTACCTCCAGTAATGTCAGCAATAATTTCCTTCAAACCAGGCCCGAATAAGGTCTGCCCCTTGAAAAGAATGTTGAGTAATTTAGACTTCGAAGTCACGTCAGCTGACCAGGATTTAAGCCATAGCGCCCTACGTGCTTGGATGGCGAATCCGGAATTCTTAGCCGTTAGTTTAGTCAAATGAACAATGGCATCAGAAACAAATGAGTTAGCTAGCTTAAGTGTTCTAAGCTTGTCAATAATTTCAGTCAATGGAGCTGTATGGATGGCCTCTTCCAGGGCCTCAAACCAGAATGCCGCCGCGGCCGTGACAGGCACAATGCATGCAAGGGGCTGTAAAATAAAACCTTGTTGAATAAACATTTTCTCAAGGTAACCCTCCAATTTTTTATCCATTGGATCTGAAAAAGCACAACTGTCCTCAACCGGGATAGTAGTACGCTTTGCTAAAGTAGAAACTGCTCCCTCCACCTTAGGGACCGTCTGCCATAAGTCCCGTGTAGTGGCGTCTATTGGAAACATTTTTCTAAATATAGGAGGTGGGGAAAAAGGCACCCCCGGTCTATCCCACTCCTTGCTAATAATTTCTGTAAGCCTTTTAGGTATAGGAAAAACATCAGTACACACCGGTACTGCATAGTATTTATCCAGCCTACACAATTTCTCTGGTACTGCAACTGTGTTACAGTCATTCAGAGCAGCTAATACCTCCCCAAGCAACACACGGAGGTTCTCAAGCTTAAATTTAAAATTAGAAATCTCTGAATCAGGTTTCCCCGAATCAGAGATGTCACCCACAGACTGAAGCTCTCCGTCTTCATGATCTGCATATTGTGACGCAGTATCAGACATGGCCCTTACAGCATCTGCGTGCTCTGTATTTCTCCTAACCCAAGAGCAATTGCGCTTGCCTCTTAATTCAGGCAACCTGGATAATACCTCTGACAGGGTATTATTCATGATTGCAGCCATGTCCTGCAAGGTAATCGCTATGGGCGTCCCTGATGTAATTGGCGCCATATTAGCGTGCATCCCCTGAGTGGGAGGCTAAGGGTCTGACACGTGGGGAGAGTTAGTCGGCATAGCTTCCCCCTCGTCAGAATCTTCTGGTGATATTTCTTTTATAGTTAAAGACTCAGTACATTTAGTACACATTCTCCTATGGGGCTCCACCATGGCTTTCAAACATAATGAACAAGTAGTTTCCTCTGTGTCAGACATGTTTAAACAGACTAGCAATGAGACTAGCAAGCTTGGAAAACACTTTAAACAAGTTTACAAGCAATATAAAAAACGTTACTGCACCTTTAAGAAACACAAATTTTGTCAAAATTTGAAATAACAGTGAAAAAAGGCACTTACACTAACAAAATTTTTACAGTGTATGTAACAAGTTAGCAGAGCATTGCACCCACTTGCAAATGGATGATTAACCCCTTAATACCCAAAACTGAATAATAAAAAACAAAAACGTATTTTTTTTGTATGTTTTGTTTTCAAACAGTCACAACAACTGCCAGAGCTCTACTGTGGCTTTTTACCTCCCTCAAAAATGACTTTGAAGCCTTTTGAGCCCTCTAGAGATGGCCTGGATCATGCAGAGGGAAGCTGAATGTCTCTGTCAGTATTTTTATCTCCACAGAAAAGCACTAAAAAAAGGCCCCTCCCACTCATATTACAACAGTGGAAAGCCTAAGGAAACTGTTACTAGGCAAAATTCAAGCCAGCCATGTGGAAAAAAACTAGGCCCCAATAAGTTTTATCACCAAATACATATAAAAACGATTAAACATGCCAGCAAAACGTTTTATATTACATTTTTATAAGAGTATGTATCTCTATTAATAAGCCTGATACCAGTCGCTATAACTGCATTTAAGGCTTTACTTACATTAGTTCGGTATCAGCAGCATTTTCTAGCAAATTCCATCCCTAGAAAAATATTAACTGCACATACCTTATTGCAGGAAAACCTGCACGCCATTCCCTCTCTGAAGTTACCTCACTCCTCAGAATATGTGAGAACAGCCATGGATCTTAGTTACTTCTGCTAAGATCATAGAAAACGCAGGCAGATTCTTCTTCTAAATACTGCCTGAGATAAACAGTGAACTCCGGCACCATTTAAAAATAACAAACTTTTGATTGAAGAATAAACTAAGTATAAAACCCCACACTCCTCTTACGACCTCCATCTTGGTTGAGGCTTGCAAGAGAATGACTGGATATGACAGTTAGGGGAGGAGCTATATAGCAGCTCTGCTGTGGGTGATCCTCTTGCAACTTCCTGTTGGGAAGGAGAATATCCCACAAGTAATGGATGATCCGTGGACTGGATACACTTAACAAGAGAAATAAAACCTAAGCTTACTCTAATAAACCCTAACCTTACTAAAAATAAAAAAAACAAACATTATTAAAAATAAAAAAATTAAAACTATTACAGAAAATATTTAGCACTAAAATTACAAAAAATAACAAACAAAATTATCCAAAAAATAAAAATTATTCCTATTCTAATACCCCATTTTAAAAAAAAAATAAAAAAAAAAATACCCACACCAAAATAAAAACCCCTAATCTATAATAAACTACCAAGGGCCCTTTAAAGGGCCCTATGTAGGACAGTATCCTAAAGTTAACAGCTCTTTTGCAAAAAATAAAAGCAAACACCCCTTAACATTACTAACCCCCACCCCCAAACCCACAAAATAAAAATAAACCTAATCTACCCATTGCCCTGAAAAAGGAATTTGTGTGGGCATTGCCCTTAAAAGGGCATTCAGCTCTTTTTCGGCCCATTCAAAATAAAAAATACCTAATCGAAAAAGAAAAAACACCCTCAAAATAAAAAAAATACCATTACGAAAAATAACAAATGAAGTTATCCAAAATATAAAAAATTATTCCTTAAATAAAAAAAAAACTAATTTATAATAAACTACCAATGGCCCTTAAAAGGGCCTTTTGTAGGGCTTTGCCCTAAAGTTAACATCTATTTTGCTAATAAAATACAAAAAAAATCACCCCCTTACATTACAAACCCCCACCCCCAAACCTACAAAATAAAAAAAAACCTAACTAAAAAAAAACCTAATCCACCATTGATCTGAAAAATGGACATTAAGTGGGGTGTGAAGACAAAAAGGGACAGCGCAACTCGACTCAAGGTAGAATTTATTAACATCCAAATGGACACACACATAGAAATGCACTTACAAGATGTAAGATAATAAAAAGCCCTCAAAAAATCAACAGTTCATAGACAAGCTCCGGACACTCCAGGTTCAAGTGTAGCGTCTTAGTAGCGGTCAATTACTTCCGGCGTCTGTTTGTAACTCCTGGGTAATCGGCACCTGTGAGCTGGATACGTCAAAGGATCTCCGCCTGACGACACTCCCCTCCACCTACGGATGCCCTGCTGGATCAAAAAGACTCAACGCGTTTCGCCGGTTAGCACACACCGGCTTTTTCAAGAGTGAAAAAGCCGGTGTGTGCTAACTGGCGAAACGCGTTGAGTCTTTTTGATCCAGCAGGGCATCCGTAGGTGAAGGGGAGTGTCGTCAGGCAGAGATCCTTTAACGTATCCAGCTCAAAGGTGCCGATTACCCGGGAGTTACAAACAGACTCCGGAAGTAATTGACCGCTACTAAGACGCTACGCTTGAACCTGGAGTGTCCGGAGCTTGTCTATGAACTCTTGATTTTTTGAGGGCTTTTTATTATCTTACATCTTGTAAGTGCATTTCTATGTGTGTGTCCATTTGGATGTTAATAAATTCTATCTTGAATCGAGTTGCGCTGTCCCTTTTTGTCTTCATAGCCACGTCTGTCTATCCGGGAGAGAGGAATCTACGGGTTGGTCTGCAGCTGCATCTCGTCTGGGAGTCCTGTTCCGGCTTTTATTTACTGAAAGTTTTTTACCTAATTCAAGGGGTATGTTGACCATTATATAGCGCTGTTCACTATTTTGTATATTTTTAATTAAGTGGGGTGTGTTTTTTTTTTAGATTAGGGCTTTTTTATTTTAATGGGCTAAAAAAGTGCTGAATGCCCTTTTAAGGGTAGTAAAAGAACTGAATGCCCTGAAAATGCTATTTTCAGGGCAATGGGTAGATTATTTGTTTTTTAGTTATTTTTTTTTTTTTTTTTTGGGTTTGGGGGGCTGGGGGTTTGTAATGTTAGGGGGTGTTTGTTTTTATATGTTTGCAAAAGAGCTGTTAACTTTAGGGCAATGCCCTACAAAAGTCTCTTTTAAGGGCCCTTGGTAGTTTATTACAGATTAGGGTTTTTTTGTTTTTGTTTTTTAAAACGGGGTATTAGAATAGAAATAATTTTTATTATTTTGGATAATTTTGTAATGGCAGTTTTTTTTATTTTTTTGTAATTTTAGTGTTTATTATTTCTTGTAATTGTAGTTTTATTTTTTTAGTAATCTTAGGTTTTTCTATTTTTAGTAGTGTTAATTTTTTTATTTTTAGTAATGTTAGGTTTTATTAGTATAAGCTTAGGTTTTATTTTTATTTCACAGGTAAGTATGTATTTTTTTAACTAGGTAGTTAGTAAATAGTTATATTGTAGCTAGCTTAGGTTTTATTTTTATTTCACAGGTAAGTTTGTATTTATTTTGAAATAGGTAGTTAGTTAATAATTGTAACTTTAATTTAGATTTTTTAAAATTATTTTAAAGTTAGGGGTGTTAGGTTTAGGGGTTAATAGTTTAATTTAGGTTGTTGAGATGTGGGGGGCGGCGGTTTAAGGTTTAATAGGTTTAGTTAGTGTTGGCAATGTTTGGGAACGGTGGTTTAGGGGTTAATAGGTTTATTTAGTGTTTCAGTTAGTGTCAGTGATGTCGGGGAACTGCGGTTTAGGCGTTAATAGGTTTAGTTAGTGTTGGCGATGTTTGGGAACGGTGGTTTAGGGGTTAATAGGTGTAGTTAGTGTTGGTGATGTCGGTGAACTGCAGTTTAAAGGTTAATAGGTTTAGTTAGTGTCGGCGATGTCAGGGAAAGGTGGTTTAGGGGTTAATAGCTTTATTTAGTGATTTAGTTAGTGTCTGCGATGTCGGGGAACTGCGGTTTAGATTAGAACAATGAAAAATTCTTAATATGAATAATGGATCAGAAAATTCGGAAACTGATTTATTCATTTTTTTAATTCTTCAGGATTTTAGTTATGGTGCCGATTCGGAAATTCAGATGCATTCCAATCTCCGAATCGGCCAAAAACTAAATTCGGAAGAAACGCACATGTCTAATAATAAAATCATGTAGCGTTTTAGCTCTCCCACTTCTGGGTAGTCGCTGCTTTTTTCATTTATCTCGCAGCACTGGCAGGCAGGTTCAGCTGTATAGGAAAAAAATCACAAAACAGAAGTGCAGACTCCTCTAAGGGCTAGATTTATCAAAGCTGAGGCATAGAGGGGCACGTATACGCGCCCCTGTACGCCTCAGCTCGTCTGTGGCGGGGCAAAATTACCCGCAGGTAATCACCATTGGACACGAGCACAATTTTGCGCTCGCGTGCAATCCCGCCCCCAGGCCACGCACAGCCAATCACGTGCGGGCAGGAGCAGTCAATCTCCTCGGTCGGACTCGACCGCGGAGATTGAATTTTGCCACCTTAGAGGTGGCGAAGAGGTTAGGGAAGCGGAGGTCTGGTGACAGCTGCTTGTTAAATTACCGCAAGCAAGTTCTTGTGAGAACTTGCAGCCGTAGGGCTTTGATAAATCGAGCTCTATGTGTAGATACAATCACAATTTTAATTCAGAGCTTAAAAAAAAAATATGCACTTACTCTTTTTCACCTCACCACAAATGAGGTATGATAACGGCACACCCAAAACAAACAGGATCATCCTGGAGTCATTTGATGATCATCAAACTACTTTAGAAGTCATTTGCACTTTATAAGAAGAGATGGGTGAATGTTTTGCAACATTCACAAAATGAAACAAATTTTAACACATTTGTTCGTTCGTTTCCAATTTTCGAATGTTTGTACAACATTCTGACATTTGTTTAATGTAATAGTATTTCTAATGCTTTATTTAAATGTAATATTCAATTCAAGTTTTTATAATAATTCGATTCAAATTATGCATTTGAAATATTTGTAATTGTATTTCTAATGCTCTCTTTAAATGTAATATTTCAATTATGCAATATTTGAAACAGAAACATTCAAATTGATATGTTTGCTTCTCTTATGTATCAATTTACTAAATTCCCTACCACATGAACTGTTAACTTCAGAATATTTCGGAATTTCAAATGTGGATATTCAATCTAATTATGAACATTCAAAACCTAAAGTAACATTCGAAAGCCAGAAATTCAATTCAATTCAATTACCAAATTTTAATGGATTTTCATTCTCATCAACAAATGATTGTCCAAAACGAAGGTATACAGGACTATTCATTCTTCTAAACGAATTACACTTTCAGCACATTATACCCCATCCCTAGCCATCAGACATCATCAGGCTTGTAAAGTTATTTGCTAAGGTAACATATTCTGGATGATGACTTCAGAATGATTAGCAGATTACCTTGCTGATTACTTCACAAGCATGAACAGCCAGTGAATGACTTTAGAGTCATCTCATTTAAATATTTCGGCCTTTGGGCATACTTCAGGATGGCTTCTGATGACTATTACTTCGGAATTACTCCAGTAAGATAATCTTTTTTGACAAGGGCAGCTACAGCGTGTCCCAACAGTCACAAGTGGTAGGACACAGTAATGCGTGTCTCCGTCCTCCGCAGCGGGATGTCTCAGTAACTCTGCTCCTCCAGAGGTCAATTGTATCTACACTTAGAGGAGTCTTCTGCTTTGTGAGTTTTTCTATGCTGAATAAGCTTCACAGTAAAATCTCTCAATAAAACAGTGATAACTTTTAGTAGAAACATTTTGGCTAATGCATGTGTTTTGTAAAAATGCTCCTATTTCAAACTGTAATGCAGCAATGTTGTTGAATTAAAAGAAAAAAAAAAGTAAAAAGTAATTCTTTATTTATGGATGCTTTAAAAAATTTATGAAGAATGAGTACTTTTGTATGAGTCTGTATTTGAATATATTTGTAGGAAGCATTTTTTTCTTGTTATTTTATTTAACGGCTGAGTAACAATTGAATCACCTGGATCCATTCTCATTACAGCCACAAGATTTATCAGGGCAGCAGATTTTTCAAATTAAATAAAACACTGATGGAAAAAAAAAGCAAAATGAAAACAGAAAATTTGAGCCCAAATATACTAAAAATAACAATTGCAGTTTGGGAGGGAGCATAGCTTAGTTTTTGGTTAGCTGGGCAAAAAGTAATGGTACATAGGTGGATTGATTTAAAGCTGTCTGACTCAACATTGGATTCATTATGTCAACAAAAAAACAAAAAAAAAAAGATAAATCTACGTTCAATAAACAGCCTTAAATTCATCTCTGTGCTTTTCTGCTTGTTTATGTACTGAAAGCTCTATTTATAGCAGCAGGAAAACAAACCAGAGTGGCTGAGAGGGAAACTTGGAATGTGTATATCCAAACAAGATGTCACAAGAACTCTACTCAAAGCTTAAAGTCAACTGTATGAAAGGACCTGGTTTCATATGAGACCGATCTGGCTATAATAATGGGGTCAGATCTAAGAGTTAACTGCTTGTGTGAACCTCTTATGAACGTGAAGCAAATTACATATATGGATCTGATCATATCTGGAACTGAAAACTCTCCCCATATGTATCTGATCATAGTGGGTTAACTTTAAGAACCTGCTCTAATATGATTATTAACCACTGTGTAAAGTAGCCCCTTTTCTTTCTATCCCTTTAATGTAAACATATCAGGGATATGAAACCCAAAACATGTGACAGACCCCTCTGTCCTGGAACTATGTGGCTCTCCTGGTTAATTTGTGTGGATTCGTATGATTTCCTGTCCGTACTTCCCCATTCGTTTATCGTTTTTTTAATCTCCCGAACACCGCTGAAACTGCAACCTCCCTACAAATGATGGATTCTGGCATTATGATGTCACCCTGTGCCCATTATAGGTACAGGGTGTGAATCCAACAGTACTAAAGGGGTTAACTCTCTCCTTGTTCAGTTTATGAGAAACTGTATTTTCTGTATTGTTTACTGTAATTGTTTACTGTAATTAGGTTTAGGTGATACGCTTTCACCTTGTGTAATCCCCTCCAGAGTCCAGACTGCAAGGTGCCAGGAAGGAATCCATTGTTTTCTTGTGTTTGATTGTTTAATTGTTTATGTAATGTATTTTTATTGTATCCTGAAAAAGGGCGTTTTTCCTCTAGCCATGGAGATAATTGGATTTCTTCCCAATTATCTCCAGGATAGAGAGGAGGGGTTTCCTGGTACCAGGTGGGAGACCTGCTTAAATACCGGGCATGTAGCCCTCAATAAAGGTATTCCTGTTTTGCCCTCAAGACGGAGCTTGGTTTCGTGTTTGGGGGGAAGTGCTACTTTGGATTATTCTTTTGCCTGTTTTAGGAGAGAAAGATTTTGTGTATTTTCCCCATTGGTGTATTAACTGGGTTCGTGTGTTGCATCCCCGTATTAAGGGATCTTTCATCTGGTATTAACCCTCGATATCCGGGTTATACCATAACAACTGGTAGCAAGTAGTGATGTCGTGAATAGTTTGCCGGCGAATAGTTCCCAGCGAACATAGCATGTTCGCGTTCGCCACGGCGGGCGAACATATGCGATGTTCGATCCGCCCCCTATTCATCATCATTGAGTAAACTTTGACCCTGTATCTCACAGTCTGCAGACACATTACAGCCAATCAGCAGCAGACCCTCCCTCCCAGAACCTCCCAGCTCCTGGACAGCAGCCATTTTAGATTCATTCGGAAGCTGCATTGTTAGTGAGAGAGGGACAGTGTAGCGGCTGGTGATTTAATAGGGAAATTGATAGCTAGTCTAGTGTATTCAGTGTCCACTACAGTCCTGAAGGACTCATCTGATCTCTGCTGTAAGGACAGCACCCCAAAAAGCCCTTTTTAGGGATAGAACATCATTTTTTATTTTTTTTGTTTTTTTCCCCTGTGTAATCTAATTGCAGTTGCCTGCCTGCCAAGCCACTTGCCCAGTGCCACCACTCATATCTGGTGTAACAGTAGTGTAAATTTAAAAACAAAAAACTTTTTTGACTGTGAAACATCAGTCTGCTAGTGTAATCTAATTGCAGTTGCCTGCCTGCCAGCGTTTGTGCCAGGCCCACTTGCCCAGTGCCACCACTCATATCTGTGGTAACAGTAGTGTAAATTTGTAAAAAAAATTTTTGACTGTGAAACATCAGTCTGCTAGTGTAATCTAATTGCAGTTGCCTGCCTGCCAGCGTGTGTGCCAGGCACACTTGCCCAGTGCCACCACTCATATCTGGTGTAACAGTAGTGTAAATTTAAAAAACAAAAACTTTTTTGACTGTGAAACATCAGTCTGCTTGTGTAATCTAATTGCAGTTGCCTGCCTGCCAGCGTGTGTGCCAGGCCCACTTGCCCAGTGCCACCACTCATATCTGCTGTAACAGTAGTGTAAATTAAAAAAAAAACTTTTTTGACTGTGAAACATCAGTCTGCTAGTGTAATCTAATTGCAGTTGCCTGCCTGCCAGCGTGTGTGCCAGGCTAACAGCGTATACTGTGTCCACTTGCCCAGTGGCCCCACTCATATCTGGTGTAACAGTAGTGTAAATTAAAAAAAAAAACTTTTTTGACTGTGAAACATCAGTCTGCTTGTGTAATCTAATTGCAGTTGCCTGTCTGCAAGCATGTGTGCCAGGCTCACAGCGTATACTGTGCCCACTTGCCCAGTGCCACCACTCATATCTGGTGTAACAGTAGTGTAAATTTAAAAACAAAAAACTTTTTGGACTGTGAAACATTAGTCTGCTTTTTTGTGTCAGGCTCACAGCTTATACTGTGCCCACTTGCCCAGTGCCACCACTCATATCTTGTTTAATAGTAGTGTAAGTGTACATTTAAAAACAAAAAAAACTTTTTGGACTGTGAAACATCAGTCTTCTTTTTTGTGTCAGGCTCACAGCTTATACTGGGCCCACTTGCCCAGTGCCACCACTCATATCTTGTTTAATAGTAGTGTAAGTGTACATTTAAAAAAATAAAAACTTTTTGGACTGTGAAACATCAGTCTGCTTTTTTGTGTCAGGCTCACAGCGTATACTGTGCCCACTTGCCCAGTGCCACCACTCATATCTTGTTTAATAGTAGTGTAAGTGTACATTTAGAAAAATAAAAACTTTTTGGACTGTGAAACATCAGTCTGCTTTTTTGTGTCATGCTCACAGCGTATACTGTGCCCACTTGCCCAGTGCCACCACTCATATCTTGCTTAATAGTAGTGTAAGTGTACATTTAAAAAAATAAAAACTTTTTGGACTGTGAAATATCAGTCTGCTTTTTTTGTGTCAGACTCACAGCTTATACTGGGCCCACTTGCCCAGTGCCACCACTCATATCTTGTTTAATAGTAGTGTAAGTGTACATTTAAAAAAATAAAAACTTTTTGGACTGTAAAACATCAGTCTGCTTTTTTGTGTCAGGCTCACAGCGTATACTGTGCCCACTTGCCCAGTGCCACCACTCATATCTTGTTTAATAGTAGTGTAAGTGTACATTTAAAAAAATAAAAACTTTTTGGACTGTGAAACATCAGTCTGCTTTTTTGTGTCAGGCTCACAGAGTATACTGTGCCCACTTGCCCAGTGCCACCACTTATATCTTGTTTAATAGTAGTGTAAGTGTACATTTAAAAACAAAAAAAAACTTTTTGGACTGTGAAACATCAGTTTGCTTTTTTATGTCAGGCTCACAGCGTATACTGTGCCCACTTGCCCAGTGACACCACTCATATCTTGTTTAATAGTAGTGTAAGTGTACATTTAAAAACAAAAAAAAAAACTTTTTGGACTGTGAAACATCAGTCTGCTTTTTTGTTTCAGGCTCACAGCTTATACTGGGCCCACTTGCCCAGTGCCACCACTCATCTCTTGTTTAATAGTAGTGTAAGTGTACATTTAAAAACAAAAAACTTTTTGGACTGTGAAACATCAGTCTGCTTTTTTGTGTCAGGCTCACAGCGTATACTGTGCCCACTTGCCCAGTGCCACCACTCATATCTTGTTTAATAGTAGTGTAAGTGTACATTTAAAAACAAAAAAAGCTTTTTGGACTGTGAAACATCAGTCTGCTTTTTTGTTTCAGGCTCACAGCTTATACTGGGCCCACTTGCCCAGTGCCACCACTCATATCTTGTTTAATAGTAGTGTAAGTGTACATTTAAAAACAAAAAAAACTTTTTGGACTGTGATACATAAGTCTGCTTTTTTGTGTCAGGCTCACAGCGTATACTGTGCCCACTTGCCCAGTGCCACCACTCATATCTTGTTTAATAGTAGTGGAAGTGTACATTTAAAAAACTAAAAACTTTTTGGACTGTGAAACATCAGTCTGCTTTTTTGTGTCAGGCTCACAGCTTATACTGGGCCCACTTGCCCAGTGCCACCACTCATATCTTGTTTAATAGTAGTGTAAGTGTAGATTTAAAAAAATAAAAACTTTTTGGACTGTGAAACATCAGTCTGCTTTTTTGTGTCAGGCTCACAGCGTATACTGTGCCCACTTGCCCAGTGCCACCACTCATATCTTGATTAATAGTAGTGTAATTGTACATTTAAAAAAAATAAAAAAATTGGACTGTGAAACATCAGTCTTCTTTTTTGTGTCAGGCTCACAGCTTATACTGGGCCCACTTGCCCAGTGCCACCACTCATATCTTGTTTAATAGTAGTGTAAGTGTACATTTAAAAACAAAAAAAACTTTTTGGACTATGAAACATCAGTCTGCTTTTTTGTTTCAGGCTCACAGCTTATACTGGGCCCACTTGTCCAGTGCCACCACTCATATCTTGTTTAATAGTAGTGTAAGTGTACATTTAAAAAAATAAAAACTTTTTGGACTGTGAAACATCAGTCTGCTTTTTTGAGTCAGGCTCACAGCGTATACTGTGCCCACTTGCCCAGTGCCACCACTTATATCTTGTTTAATAGTAGTGTAAGTGTACATTTAAAAACAAAAAAATACTTTTTGGACTGTGAAACATCAGTCTGCTTTTTTGTGTCAGGCTCACAGCGTATACTGTGCCCACTTGCCCAGTGCCACCACTCATATCTTGTTTAATAGTAGTGTAAGTGTACATTTAAAAAAAAATGACAGGCAGAGGCAGGCCACCCCGCAGATGCCATCATGGTCGTGGTGCTGTGATTCCCTTTGGCCCTAGAATAATGCTCAGTGTTCAGAGGCCACATCCCATGAACTCGAAAATTTCTGAGGAAATAGTTGACTTTTTAACACAGGACACCCAATCTTCTATAGCTTCCACTCCGAACCTTGACACACCATCCTCCTCCAGCTTATCTTCGGGCACCTCTCAAGTTACCACTCGCCCGCCTGCCGCCCACCACCAACACTAGCACCACAGCCGCTTCACTTGATCTGTCAGAGGAGTTTTTTACACATCAGTTGGAAGAAATGAGTGATGCGCAACCATCATTGACAGAGGATGTAGATAACAGTGATATGTCTCAGTTAGGCAGCATTACAGACATGGACGTATGGTGTGATGAAGATGATGTTGTACCCGCTGCTGCTTCCTTTATTGATTTGTCAGATACAAGTGAAGCGGTTGATGATGACGATGCGTCCGTGGATGTCACGTGGTTGCCCGCTAGAAGAGAAGAAGAACAGGGGGAAAATTCAGATGGGGAGGAGGAGACGAGTTGGAAGCAGGGGGAGGTGGTCGCAAGGAGCTAGTGGCACAGTCAGACAGCATGCATCGGCACCCGGGGTCAGCCAGACAGCATGCCAATCAACGCATGCTGTTGCCACCACCAGAATGCCGTCATCGCAGAGCTCAGCAGTGTGGCATTTTTTTTGTCCAACACCCACCTAGGTACAACTGCTTTGCGAAGGCACATGATCGCACATCACAAATGCCTATGGGATCAACACATGAGTAGAAGCAGCACACAAACTCAAAGCCGCCATCCTCCTCCTGGTCCAGCATCTTCAGCCACATCAACCACTGCTGTCCTCCTTGCCCCCTCTCAACCATCCGCCACTCCGTCTCTCTTCCGGAGCAGTTCCTGCTCATCTGCCCACAGTCAGGTGTCTGTCAAGGACATGTTTGAGTGTAAGAAGCCAATGTCACAAAGTCACCCCCTTGCCCGGCGTCTGACAGCTTGCTTGTCTGAACTCTTAGCCCACCAGCTTTTACCATACAAGCTGGTGGAGTCTGAGGCGTTCAAAAAATTTGTAGCTATTGGGACACCGCAGTGGAAGGTACCCGGCCGAAATTTCTTTGCACAAAAGGCAATCCCCAACCTGTACTCGATTGTGCAAAAGGAAGTAATGGCATGTCTGGCACACAGTGTTGGGGCAAGGGTCCATAAGATCACTGATAGCTGGTCTGCAAAGCATGGTCAGGGCAGGTATATCACCTACACTGCGCATTGGGTAAACCTGCTGACGGCTGCCAAGCATGGAATGTGTGGCTCTGCCAAGGAGGAGTTGATGAACCGCCACGACTTGCAGGCAGGCCTGCTGCCACCTCCTCTACTCCTCCTACTCCATCCTCTTCCATAACCTCCTCGGCTGAGTCCTCTTCTGCTGCGTCTTGCTCCACATCAACGGCACCCCCCCAGCTCCCCAGGTACTATTCCACATCCCGGATACGGCAGTGTCACGCCGTCTTGGGGTTGACTTGCCTGAAAGCAGAGAGTCACACCGGACCAGCACTCCTGTCCACCCTGAACGCACATGTGGATCAGTGGCTGACTCCACACTGACTGGATATCGGCAAAGTGGTTTCTGACAACGGAAGTAATTTGGTGGCGGCATTGAAATTGGGCAAGTTGACACATGTGCCGTGCATGACACATGTGTGTAATCTGATCGTACAACACTTTGTGCATAAGTACCCAGGCTTAAAGGACGTCCTGAAGTAGGCCAGGAAGGTGTGTGGCCATTTGAGGCGTTCCTACACGGCCATGGCGCACTTTTCTGATATCCAGCGGCGAAACAACATGCCAGTGAGGCGCTTGATTTGCGACAGCCCGACACGTTGGAATTCAAGACCCAACATAGGGAATTTATCTTGCAATTATTGAGTATTATCCTGAGGTGTAATTATTTTCTTTTTGAAGATCATTATTATTTGCAGCTCCAAGGTACAGCCATGGGTTCCAATGTCGCCCCTACATACGCCAACATATACATGAATATGTTTGAGGAATATTTCGTCTATAATAATCCATTATTTTTACAGTATGCTGCCACCTATGCCTGCATTTAAGAGGGGGAGAAATTTGAAAGATTTTTTGGTGCATGCAGACATTGGTCCATCTAGGACATTGGTTCAGAAGTACATTGGTGGTAAGAATCTAGGTTGCTTTCCCTGCCTGGGTTGTTCACACTGTAATAACATGATTAAGGGCCCCTTTTTTAGCCATTCTGGTACCGGGAAAAGATTTGAGATTAGAGGGCACTTTACATGCAATACAGATTTTGCTGTATATTATATTAAATGTCCTTGTGGTTTGGGGTATGTGGGGGAGACCACCCGTACAGTACGTGAAAGGATGACCCAACACAAGAGCAGTATTAGAACAGAAAAATTAGATGCTCCAGTGGCCAATCATTTTTTATCTGTAGGTCACAATCTGACTCAATTAAGGTTCCAGATATTAGAACAAGTAGGACACCTGAGGCGGGGTGGCAATAGAGCCAAGAGACTTAAAATTAGGGAGGCCTATTGGATCAATAGATTAGATACCATGTACCCAAAAGGTATGAATAGAGAACTAGATTGGTCTCTGTGTCTCTAGAGTACATGATTTATGTATTATCCTAATTTTTAAATATGTTTAAGATGTTTGAAATGTATTTTTGCATTTTAGATTTATTAGGAGCAATATGTGTTTAACCTGACTTTTTATATTCTGTTAGAGTAATTTTTTATATGCCCACTAGAGGGTGCTGACATTCAGTTTGTCATAGTTTGTCATAGGTGTTTAGAGGAATGGGTGTGGTTTACAGGTGTATTTAAGCTGCATGATCTCCAGGTGTAACTATGCATGATTAAGGACTAAGTCCGAAACGTTGCTGTTTGTTGATCTGGCTGTTCACACTGTGCATACTGCACGAATAAATCTGTTGGAAACTACTGGTTGGTGCTGCTTCTTCCTTGTGACTTTATATTGTGTGGAGTACAGTGCAGTATTCCTGAAGCATGCACACCTTGTTACTTTCAGGTGTTGGATATTTGGTTTGTTGTGTTCATAGTTAAAGGGACATTAAACCCAAACATTTTCTTTCATGATTCAGACAGAGAATACAATTTTAAACAACATTCCAATTTACTTCTATTATCTAATTTGCTTCATTCTATAGATATCCTTTGTTAAAGAAATAGCAATGCACATGGGTGAGCCAATCACATGAGGAAAATATGTGCAGCCACCAATCAGAAGCTACTGAGCCTATCTAGATATATGCTTTTCAGGAAGGAATATCAAGAGAATGAAGCAAATTAGATAACAGAACAGAAGTAATTTAGAAAGTTGTTTAAAATGGTATTCTCTATCTGAATCATGAAAGAAAAAAATTGGGTTTAATGTCCCTTTAACTTCTAATTAAGGTTATGGAAATGGCAGAATATTCTTCCCCGCCAGCTTAAAATTTCACCAGCCACCACTGGTTAGTTTACTTTCAGGTAGATTACAAGTTATGGGCGCACGCAACGGGGTGCAAACGAACGCAACAAAAGTTGCGTTATTTCACACTCCACAACACTGCCATTACGAGTTTTGAAACAGCCGGCTTGTGTGTGCGATATGGTTGCGTTGAGCTCAATGGGGAGAGCGTGTTAGAAAGAAAACTAACACCTGTGATCGCGGCATGAAAAGCTCCATAACACAGCCCCATTGATGTCTATATGGAAAAAAAAGTTAAGTTTAAACCTAACATCCTAACATAAACCCCACGTCTAAACTCCCTTAATCTGCTGCCCCCGACATCTCCGACACCTACATAATGTTATTAACCCCTAATCTGACGCTCCCGATATCGCCGCCACTGAAATAAATCTATGAACCCCTAATCTGACACCTCCGATATCGCCGCCACTATACTAAAGTTATTAACCCCTATTCCCCTGCACTTCAACATTGCCCACACTATAATAAATCTATTAACCCCTATTCCGCCGCTCCCCAACATCGTCACCACTAAATAAAGTTATTAACCCCTAAACATCTGGCCTCCCACATCACTACCACTAAATACCACTAAATTTGAACAGCCAAAAGGATTTCAGTATCTCTCATCCTATTGGCTGATTTGAATTTCCAAAGTCAAATCAGCAATAGGAATGCAAGGGACGCCATTTTGAAAAGGCTCCCTTGCATTGAAGATTCAGTATATGGTGGCGACCGTATGAAGAGGATGCTCTTGCTCCGAATGTCTTAAGGATGGACCCGCTCCGCCCGGGATGAAGATAGAGGATCCTGCCTGGATGAAGATAGAAGATGCCGCCTGGATGGATGAAGACCTCGCCGCCTGGATAAAGACTTTTTGCCGCCTGGATGTCCGGACTTCAGAAACTGTAAGTGGATCTTCGGGGGTTAGTGTTAGGATTTTTTAAACTTTTTTTAGGGGAGTTTTTCTTTAGTTTAGGGTTTGGGCTTTTCTTAAAAGAGCTAAATGCCCTTTTCAGGGCAATGCAAAAGAGCTAAATGCCCTTTTAAGAGCAATGCAAAAGAGCTAAATGCCCTTTTAAGAGCAATGCAAAAGAGCTAAATGGCCTTTTAAGAGCAATGTCCATACAAACGCCCTTTTCAGGGCAATGGGTAGCTTAGGTATTTGTTAGAGTTAGGTTTTTTTATTTTGGAGGGTTGGTTGGGTGGTGGGTTTTACTGTTGGGGGGTCTTTGTAACTTAGGGCAATGCCCTATAAAAGGCCCTTTTAAGGGCTATTGGTTGTTTATTGTAGCTTTGTGTTTTTTTTTTTATTTTGGGTGGGCTTTTTTATTTTTATAGGGATATTAGATTAGGTGTAATTCTTTTTTATTCTTGATCATTTCATTTGTTATTTTTTGTAATTTAGCATTTTTTATTTTTTGTTATTAGATAATTTGTAATTTTTATAGTAGTGTTAGTAATTTTGAATGTGTATTTTAGTTTTCTTTAATTTGTAGTTTGTTTAATTTTAGTTTAATAGTTATTTTAGTTTAATTGTTATTTTAAAATTAGTTTTTTTAATTTAACAGGTAAGTTTTAATTTAAGATAGGGAAATTGTAATTTTAATATAAAGTTAGGGCGGCATATGGTTTAGGGGTTACTAGTTTAAATTTGTTTATTGCAATGTGGGGGGCTTTCTGTTTAGGGGATAATAGGTTTATTATAGTGGCGTTGGAATAGGAGTTAATAACTTTAGTATAGTGGGGCGATGTGGGCGGACGGCAGATTAGAGGTTAATAATATTTAAATAGTGTTTGCGATGCGGGAGGGCAGCAGTTTAGGGGTTAATAACTTTATTATAGTGGTGATGATGTCGGGGAGCGGCGGAATAAGGGTTAATACATTTTATTAGTGGCGGCGATGTCGGGAGTCGCAGATTAGGGATTAATAACTTTAATATATTGTTTTGCGATGCGGGAGGGCCTCGGTTTAGGGGTTAATAGGTAGTTTATGGGTGTTAGTGTACTTTGTAACAGTTTAGTTATGAGTTTTCTGTAACAGTTTTGTTGCGTAAAACTCATAACTACTGCTCTCAAAAAACTCATAACTACTGCTCTCAGATGGCGGTAAGGATCTTGTCGTTATAGGGTGTAACGTAAGCTTTTTAGCCTCACCGCAAAACTCGTAATGGCAGCGCTATGGAGGTCCCATGAAAAAACTTAATTTTTACGAGTGCGGGATTGACGTTGCGTTACAGGCTAAAAGGTTGCGGTACAGCTATACCGACAAGACATGTAATTGCTGCGTTGCAGTTTTAACACTGAAATGGCCATTTTCTCAGCATTAAAAGACGAATGCACAACTCGTAATCTACCTGATTTGTTGCCGGTGGTGGCCCAGTGTTTGCATGCAACGCTATGCGGCACATCAAATACATATTTTTTTTAAATTGGCAATTTCCTATCTGCTGCCTGGCCGCTGCCACTTAGACTACATCTGCTGACTGCTTGTTCTTCCCTCTCCCCATTAGAGACTAAAGTTATAGCCTTGCAGGAATGATTTTGACTAGTAACTAAGTCAACACGGTGTGGTTAGGAACTTCCTAAACACAGATATCTATGCATTATGTACTATGCATTGGGGGTGTGATAGTTAGGGTTTAATAGCAGTGGGTTTTTTGCATTTGGGTGTGGCAGTAAAGGATTAATAGAAGTGGGTATTTTTGGTTTAGGAGTGTGGCAGTTAGGGGTTAACAGCAGTGGATATTTTTGGCATTGGGGTTGTGGCAGTTAGGGGTTTATAGCAGGGGTATTTTTGCATTGGGAGTGTTTTTTGTATTGGGGTTGTGGCAGTTAGGGGTTAAAATCAGTGGGTGTTTTTGCATTGGGAGTGTGGCAGTTTGGGGTTATTAGCAGTGGGTGTTTTTAGAGGTGTAACTAGAAACCCCAGGGCCCAGGTGCAAGAATCTAAGAAGGCCCCCCCACCCCCCAAAAAAAGTGAATTTGATACATATCTTCTTTTTTTTTTTACATTTACCACAGAAAAAAAATGTGAATCAGATTACATGTCTACAAAAGGAGGTACCATGTGCCCACAGTCTGTGAGATGGTCTAACCCCCTATTACTATATATAGTGACACTGTTTAACCCACCAGTACTGTATATAGTGAGTCAGTGACACAGTCTGCCGGTGAGATGGCTGGCCTGACCCTACCCGCCCCCGCCCCAGTACTTTATAAAGTGACCACAGTAGTCTGTGACATGGTCCAGCCCCCCTGTACTGTATATAGTGGTACTGTATAGACTGACACTGTTTACCCCCCGCCCCCCCCCATGCTGTAGTAACAAGGTCTGTAATTTGCTGGTTCCACAAACATACACATACACATACACACACACATGTATAAATACACACACAGTCACATACATATATACATACATACATACATACATACATACATACATACATACACACATACATGCATAAATACACACACAGTCACATACATATATACAGTGGGGCAAAAAAGTATTTAGTCAGCCACCAATTGTGCAAGTTCTCCCACTTAAGAAGATGAGAGAGGCCTGTAATTTTCATCATAGGTATACCTCAACTATGAGAGACAAAATGTGGAAACAAATCCAGACAATCACATTGTCTGATTTGGAAAGAATTTATTTGCAAATTATGGTGGAAAATAAATATTTGGTCAATATCAAAAGTTCATCTCAATACTTTGTTATATATCCTTTGTTGGCAATGACAGAGGTCAAACGTTTTATGTAAGTCTTCACAAGGTTGTCACACACTGTTGCTGGTATGTTGGCCCATTCCTGCATGCAGATCTCCTCTGGAGCAGTGATGTTTTGGGGCTGTCGCTGGGCAACACAGACTTTCAACTCCCTCCAAAGGTTTTCTATGGGGTTGAGATCTGGAGACTGGCTAGGCCACTCCAGAACCTTGAAATGCTTCTTATGAAGCCACTCCTTCGTTGCCCGGCAGTGTGTTTGGGATCATTGTCATGCTGAAAGACCCAGCCATGTTTCATCTTCAACGCCCTTGCTGATGGAAGGAGGTTTGCACTCAAAATCTCACGATACATGGTCCCATTCATTCTTTCATGTACACAGATCAGTTGTCCTGTTCCCTTTGCAGAGAAACAGCCCAAAAGCATGATGTTGCCACCCCCATGCTTCACAGTAGGTGTGGTGTTCTTTGGTTGCAACTCAGCATTCTCTCTCCTCCAAACACGACGAGTTGTGTTTCTACCAAACAGTTCTACTTTGGTTTCATCTGACCATATGACATTCTCCCAATCCACTTCTGGATCATCCAAATGCTCTCTAGCATACTTCAGACTGGCCCGGACATGTACTGGCTTAAGCAGGGGGACACGTCTGGCACTGCAGGATCTGAGTCCATTGCAGAGTAGTGTGTTACTGATGGTAGCCTTTGTTACGTTGGTCCCAGCTCTCTGCAGGTCATTCACTAGGTCCCCCCGTATGGTTCTGGGATGTTTGCTCACCATTCTTGTGATCATTTTGACCCCACGGGGTGAAATCTTGCGTGGAGCCTCAAATCAAGGGAGATTATCAGTGGCCTTGTATGTCTTCCATTTCCTAATTATTGCTCCCACAGTTGATTTCTTCACACCAAGCTGCTTGCCTATTGCAGATTCAGTCTTCCCAGCCTGGTGCAGGTCTACAATTTTGTTACTGGTGTCCTTCAACAGCTCTTTGGTCTTCACCATAGTGGAGTTTGGAGTGTGACTGTTTGAGGTTGTGGACAGGTTTCTTTTATACTGATAACAAGTTCAAACAGGTGCCATTAATACAGGTAATGAGTGGAGGACAGAGGAGCCTCTTAAAGAAGAAGATACAGGTCTGTGAGAGCCAGAAATCTTGCTTGTTTGTAGGTGACCAGATACTTATTTTCCACCAAAATATGCAAATAAATTCTTTCCAAATCAGACAATGTGATTGTCTGGATTTGTTTCCATATTTTGTCTCTCATAGTTGAGGTATACCTATGATGAAAATTACAGGCCTCTCTCATCTTCTTAAGTGGGAGAACTTGCACAATTGGTGGCTGACTAAATACTTTTTTGCCCCACTGTACATACATACATACACACATACATGCATAAATACACACACAGTCACATACATATATACATACATACATACATACACACATACATAAAAATTTTTTTTTTTAAGCTGGACCCCACCCTTGGGGGTCCAGTCACAATTGCGCCCTCTGCACCCCCTGTAGTTTTGCCCCTGGGTGTTTTTGTATTGGGTTTGTGGCAGTTAGGGGTTAATAGCAATGGTTGTTTTTGCATTGGGGGTGTGGCAGTTAGGGGTTAATAGTAGTGGGTGTTTTGTATTAGGGATTTGGCAGTTAGGGGTCAATAGCAGTGGGTGTTTTTGTATTGGGGTGAGGCAGTTAGGGGTTAATAGCAGTTGGTGTTTTTGTATTAGGGGTGTGGCAGTAAGGGGTTAATAGCAGTGGGTGTTTTCGTATTAGGGGTGTGGCAGTAAGGGGTTAATAGCAGTGGGTGTTTTTGCATTGAGGGTGGGGCAATTAGGGGTTAATAGCAGTGGGTGTTTTTGTATTAGGGGTGTGGCAGTTAGGGGTTAATAGCAGTGGGTGTTTTTGTATTGAGGGTGTGGCGGTTAGGGGTTAATAGCAGTGGGTGTTTTTGTATTAGGGGTGTGGCAGTTAGGGGTTAATAGCAGTGGGTGTTTTTGTATTGGGGTGAGGCAGTTAGGGGTTAATAGTAGTGGGTGTTTTTGTATTGGGGTTGTGGCAGTTAGGGGTTAATAGCAGTGGGTGTTTTTGCATTGGGGGTGTGGCAGTTAGGGTTAATAGCAGTGGGTGTTTGTGTATTAGGGATGTGTCAGTAAGGGGTTAATAGCAGTGGGTGTTTTGTATTGGGGTTTGGCAGTTAGGGGTTAATAGCAGTGGGTGTTTTTGTATTGGGTTTGTGGCAGTTAGGGGTTAATAACAGTGGGTATTTTTGCATTGGGAGTGTGGCAGTTAGGGGTTAATAGAAGTGGGTGTTTTTGTATAGGGGTTTGATAGTTAGGGGTTAATAGCAGTGCATGTTTTTGTATTGGGGTGTGGCAGTTAGGGGTTAATAGCAGTGGGTATTTTTGTATTAGGGTTGTGGCAGTTAGGGGATTTTTAAGTTGGGTTTTGGGGTGACATTTTGATTTCTTCATAACAAGTTTTATTATAAACTTGTATTTCTCCAGTTTCTGTGAGATGTAGCAGTGTATACACCAGATTTCAAAAGCGTAACACCGCCACAATCTTCTGTTGTTTAATCAGTGTAGTATTTCTGTCCATAACTGTCATCAGCAGAGGAGATAAGACTTCAAAACAATAGAAATGTAACTGATAAAACCCCATTTTAAACGCTTTAAGATGTTTTTTTTTTGTATGTAGAGCTTTTGCTTCTTGGCATTTAATTAATGACATATATCTATATCCATATATCTATACTATGCATATTTAAAATGAGTTCATATCCCTTTTAACACCCCTCATATTATTCAGACATTATTGCATACAATCTTTTTCTATAGTTTGCCTGACCCTCGAACGCGCTGCACATTATGCACAGTGTCAGGTTAGGAAGTAATTTATATCTGTAACAAATTGGCTATAGCTAGGAAAGTAAGATAAACATAATCAAGTGGATTTTCAAGAGACTTTAGACGTGTGTTTCCCTGGTTGTGAAGCCTCACTAACAAAATGTCAGTTATAAATGCTTAGAAAAACTTTTTTTATGCAAGGTTATGCTTAAAACAATTGCAAAGTTAAGTTATGGTAAAGCCATTTGTCTACATTTGAGACCAGCAATTTGTATTTAAGATAAACACAATTGTTTCTGAAGGTCAGGGGTGTAACTATAGGAGTGTTTGTAGGGTTTGAAGGGGGCGCATACAGCTACCTGGATATGACAAGCATCACAAGTGTACTTTGGTATATTGTCTAATAGTATTCCATATTATAAGTATATCACATATACATGACTAGTTAAAAAAGTAGGATGAAGTAGGATAAAATATTAGGCATCCTCCTTAGACAGAAAGTGGAGTACAGATCGTTTCAGGACATCTAAATTCAATTACTGCATCCCCAAGATTCCAAAGAAAAATACTGCAACAAAGAAGACGAATACTGCAAGGTCTGTAACGTAAAGACTGCAAAAAAGAAGAATGCTGCAAGGTCTGTAACGGACAGGAAGCAGACTAAGATTGACTATATACGATACTTCAAGGTATTATCCATCAGTTTTATATAACATCATTGAGACCAAAAATTCTTTATCTCATTGACTCAACAATTAATTATAAGCTGGCCAGCTACTTGAACTTTATATAATATTTTTTATATTTTACAATTTTTTTATATCTCAAAAAGAATTTTTAAAGCGCATTATTAGACAATAACGGCTAGATTTGGAGTTCGGCGGTAAAAGGGCTGTTAACGCTCCGCGGGTTTTTTTCTGGCCGCACCATAAATTTAACTCTGGTATCGAGAGTTCAAACAAATGCTGCGTTAGGCTCCAAAAAAGGAGCGTAGAGCATATTTACCGCAAATGCAACTCTCGATACCAGAGTTGCTTACGGACGCGGCCGGCCTCAAAAACGTGCTCGTGCACGATTCTCCCATAGGAAACAATGGGGCTGTTTGAGCTGAAAAAAAACCTAACACCTGCAAAAAAGCAGCGTTCAGCTCCTAACGCAGCCCCATTGTTTCCTATGGGGAAACACTTCCTACGTCTGCACCTAACACTCTAACATGTACCCCGAGTCTAAACACCCCTAGCCTTACACTTATTAACCCCTAATCTGCCGCCCCCGCTATCGCTGACCCCTGCATTACACTTTTAACCCCTAATCTGCCGCTCCGTAAACCGCCGCCACCTACGTTATACCTATGTACCCCTAATCTGCTGCCCTAACATCGCCGACCCCTATGTTATATTTATTAACCCCTAATCTGCCCCCCACAACGTCGCCGACACCTACCTACACTTATTAACCCCTAATCTGCCGAGCGGACCTGAGCGCTACTATAATAAAGTTATTAACCCCTAATCCGCCTCACTAACCCTATCATAAATAGTATTAACCCCTAATCTGCCCTCCCTAACATCGCCGACACCTACCTTCAATTATTAACCCCTAATCTGCCGACCGGAGCTCACCGCTATTCTAATAAATGTATTAACCCCTAAAGCTAAGTCTAACCCTAACACTAACACCCCCCTAAATTAAATATAATTTTTATCTAACGAAATAAATTAACTCTTATTAAATAAATGATTCCTATTTAAAGCTAAATACTTACCTGTAAAATAAATCCTAATATAGCTACAATATAAATTACATTTATATTATAGCTATTTTAGGATTAATATTTATTTTACAGGTAACTTTGTATTTATTTTAACCAGGTACAATAGCTATTAAATAGTTAAGAACTATTTAATAGTTACCTAGTTAAAATAATTACAAATTTACCTGTAAAATAAATCCTAACCTAAGATATAATTAAACCTAACACTACCCTATCAATAAAATAATTAAATAAACTACCTACAATTACCTACAATTAACCTAACACTACACTATCAATAAATTAATTAAACACAATTGCTACAAATAAATACAATTAAATAAACTATCTAAAGTACAAAAAATAAAAAAGAACTAAGTTACAGAAAATAAAAAAATATTTACAAACATAAGAAAAATATTACAACAATTTTAAACTAATTACACCTACTCTAAGCCCCCTAATAAAATAACAAAGACCCCCAAAATAAAAAATTCCCTACCCTATTCTAAAATACAAAAATTACAAGCTCTTTTACCTTACCAGCCCTGAACAGGGCCCTTTGCGGGGCATGCCCCAAGAATTTCAGCTCTTTTGCCTGTAAAAAAAAACATACAATACCCCCCCCCAACATTACAACCCACCACCCACATACCCCTAATCTAACCCAAACCCCCTTAAATAAACCTAACACTAATCCCCTGAAGATCTTCCTACCTTGTCTTCACCATCCAGGTATCACCGATCCGTCCTGGCTCCAAGATCTTCATCCAACCCAAGCGGGGGTTGGCGATCCATAATCCGGTGCTCCAAAGTCTTCCTCCTATCCGGCAAGAAGAGGACATCCGGACCGGCAAACATCTTCTCCAAGCGGCATCTTCTATGTTCTTCCATCCGATGACGACCGGCTCCATCTTGAAGACCTCCAGCGCGGATCCATCCTCTTCTTCCGACGACTAGACGACGAATGACGGTTCCTTTAAGGGACGTCATCCAAGATGGCGTCCCTCGAATTCCGATTGGCTGATAGGATTCTATCAGCCAATCGGAATTAAGGTAGGAATATTCTGATTGGCTGATGGAATCAGCCAATCAGAATCAAGTTCAATCCGATTGGCTGATCCAATCAGCCAATCAGATTGAGCTTGCATTCTATTGGCTGATCGGAACAGCCAATAGAATGCGAGCTCAATCTGATTGGCTGATTGGATCAGCCAATCGGATTGAACTTGATTCTGATTGGCTGATTCCATCAGCCAATCAGAAAATTCCTACCTTAATTCCGATTGGCTGATAGAATCCTATCATCCAATCGGAATTCGAGGGACGCCATCTTGGATGACGTCCCTTAAAGGAACCGTCATTCGTCGTCTAGTCGTCGGAAGAAGAGGATGGATCCGCGCTGGAGGTCTTCAAGATGGAGCCGGTCGTCATCGGATGGAAGAACATAGAAGATGCCGCTTGGAGAAGATGTTTGCCGGTCCGGATGTCCTCTTCTTGCCGGATAGGAGGAAGACTTTGGAGCACCGGATTATGGATCGCCAACCCCCGCTTGGGTTGGATGAAGATCTTGGAGCCAGGACGGATCGGTGATACCTGGATGGTGAAGACAAGGTAGGAAGATCTTCAGGGGATTAGTGTTAGGTTTATTTAAGGGGGTTTGGGTTAGATTAGGGGTATGTGGGTGGTGGGTTGTAATGTTGGGGGGGGGTATTGTATGTTTTTTTTTACAGGCAAAAGAGCTGAAATTCTTGGGGCATGCCCCGCAAAGGGCCCTGTTCAGGGCTGGTAAGGTAAAAGAGCTTGTAATTTTTGTATTTTAGAATAGGGTAGGGAATTTTTTATTTTGGGGGTCTTTGTTATTTTATTAGGGGGCTTAGAGTAGGTGTAATTAGTTTAAAATTGTTGTAATATTTTTCTTATGTTTGTAAATATTTTTTTATTTTCTGTAACTTAGTTCTTTTTTATTTTTTGTACTTTAGATAGTTTATTTAATTGTATTTATTTGTAGCAATTGTGTTTAATTAATTTATTGATAGTGTAGTGTTAGGTTAATTGTAGGTAATTGTAGTTAGTTTATTTAATTATTTTATTGATAGGGTAGTGTTAGGTTTAATTATATCTTAGGTTAGGATTTATTTTACAGGTAAATTTGTAATTATTTTAACTAGGTAACTATTACATAGTTCTTAACTATTTAATAGCTATTGTACCTGGTTAAAATAAATACAAAGTTACCTGTAAAATAAATATTAATCCTAAAATAGCTATAATATAAATGTAATTTATATTGTAGCTATATTAGGATTTATTTTACAGGTAAGTATTTAGCTTTAAATAGGAATCATTTATTTAATAAGAGTTAATTTATTTCGTTAGATAAAAATTATATTTAACTTAGGGGGGTGTTAGTGTTAGGGTTAGACTTAGCTTTAGGGGTTAATACATTTATTAGAATAGCGGTGAGCTCCGGTCGGCAGATTAGGGGTTAATAATTGAAGGTAGGTGTCGGCGATGTTAGGGAGGGCAGATTAGGGGTTAATACTATTTATGATAGGGTTAGTGAGGCGGATTAGGGGTTAATAACTTTATTATAGTAGCGCTCAGGTCCGCTCGGCAGATTAGGGGTTAATAAGTGTAGGTAGGTGTCGGCGACGTTGTGGGGGGCAGATTAGGGGTTAATAAATATAACATAGGGGTCGGCGATGTTAGGGGCAGCAGATTAGGGGTACATAGGGATAACGTAGGTGGCGGCGATTTGCGGTCGGAAGATTAGGGGTTAATTATTTTAAGTAGCTTGCGGCGACGTTGTGGGGGGCAAGTTAGGGGTTAATAAATATAATATAGGGGTCGGCGGGGTTAGGGGCAGCAGATTAGGGGTACATAAGTATAACGTAGGTGGCGGTCGGCAGATTAGGGGTTAAAAATTTTAATCGAGTGGCGGCGATGTGGGGGGACCTCGGTTTAGGGGTACATAGGTAGTTTATGGGTGTTAGTGTACTTTAGGGTACAGTAGTTAAGAGCTTTATAAACCGGCGTTAGCCAGAAAGCTCTTAACTCCTGCTTTTTTCAGGCGGCTGGAATCTTGTCGTTAGAGCTCTAACGCTCACTGCAGAAACGACTCTAAATACCAGCGTTAGAAAGATCCCATTGAAAAGATAGGCTACGCAAATGGCGTAGGGGGATCTGCGGTATGGAAAAGTCGCGGCTGTAAAGTGAGCGTTAGACCCTTTAATCACTGACTCCAAATACCAGCGGGCGGCCAAAACCAGCGTTAGGAGCCTCTAACGCTGGTTTTGACGGCTACCGCCGAACTCTAAATCTAGGCCTAAGTTATTAGACACCGGTGTCTTTGTTTTATTATATATTAACATTTAGCACTGAAAGTAGAGGATCGTTGTTATTAATAAATATTTTTTATAAACACCTAATACTTCATCCTACTTTTTTAACTAGTCCTGTATATGTGATATACTTATTAAGGAACACTATTAGACAATATACCAAAGTACACTTGTGATTTGTGTCATATCCAGATAGCCGTAGGCGCCCCCTTTAAACCCTACAAACACACATTGTCATATTTGTTACACCCGTTGGGAGGAGTGTAACCAGTAAGGGAGGCTATATCTGAAACGATTTAGTTCTTTTTTTTTATCTCTTTTCCTTATATGTAACTATAGGAGTCTCAGAGGTCTTAACTGAAGTTGGTCCCATGTCCCTAGGGGGCCATTTGGGCCCTGTAATCAGTAATGACATCATTCCACCTGTATCATGTCTCTCTTGACCCTCTGTGGGCCCCGGCTAACCAGGCTCACTGTTTAGAGAAAGTGTATGGAATCTTTTTTACTAAAAACAGTGGCACGGTTTTCAAGATGGCCGCCACAGAGCTAGATTACGAGTGTAACGTGAATTATCACTCCTCCTCATCCGCTAACTGTGCTTCACTTTGGCTTTGGCACACGTTGGAAACCACAAACTTTGAAAGTACAAAGTTTTTGCAAGATAACCCAATGCTCTCAAAAAGCCTAAATTATAATAATTGCGTTAACGTATTCTCCCATAGACTTTAATGGAGGGTGAAAACCCCCTACTCTTGCGCAAACCTGATTATATATAGTTATAGATATATACAGTACAGAATATCTATTTAAATATACATATAACATATTCTGCTATGTGCAGAACATTGGAATAGTATTGAGCTGGCTGTTCGCTCCTGTTAGTGTGCTTCTCTCTGTATATATTATAAGTGTAACTGTAATTTTAAATGTATTCTTGATGTTTTTTGTGCAGCTTTTTATTCAAGTGTAACAGTTAACCAGAGTAACGCTAACCTGGCACGCATTAAATTCAATTGTGCTCAAACAAATGCGTTTACTTTCAACTTGTTATACACGCGTAATTCTGATGTGCGCAAACAGCTGCAATAAACTGCAACTATTAGCGTGCTACTCGTAATCTAGCCTACAGTGTTGCTGTGCAGAAAAACCTATAAAAGTATACAGGAAGGCTGCACATATGTTCTCCTCTGGACTAACCAAGGGAGAAAGATGACTAAAATTTATAAAAAAAAAGCAGCTCCTCTTTCTTCCCACAAAAGGTGCTGTTGAAATTGGGGCCCTGCCACAGCATTCGCCCAGGGCCCAGCAAGACCTAGTTACACACCTGCTCTGGGTTATTATTGGATAGATATCTGCATATAGATCCTCCTCCTATTTTTTGTTGTTCTTTCTCTCAAGTACAAACATTTTTGGTGTACTCCTTAAAGTCTGCGAGATGGTCTGCAGAAAATAAGTCCTCACATTAAGATGTAGTTATAAGATGTTGGATACTTCAGATGCAGCTACTTATATAGGGCCAGGTTATGAGGGGAGCGCAAAATATTGTTTACGCAAGCACAATATTTTTTTTATAATAATATTTTTTTTATTAGGACATATGTAATACAATCATAATGGCATACATTACACATCATAGCCATGTGAACAATAACAACATCCAAGAAAACTTTTATAATATTGAGGTGACCTCAAAGTAGTCATATTACACAGCAACAGAGATCTGAACCTCACAAGGCCCATCGTAATCCAATGTCCTTTGCTACAAACAGGAAGACAATACTTATGTCCAATAATAGCATACAGTTATGACAGATAATAATCATAAAGTAAATATATGGGTGAAGATATTTCAAAATTAACTTGCGATGAACAGACACAAATTAACAAATAGTAATAAACTCGGTAGGTAGCTCAATATCTGAAGATCTTCCATTTATAAGAGTGAAGATAAGGAAAGAGAAAATACATTGAATAGAGATAAAGAGGAGAAAAGGAGGGGAAAAGGAAAGAAAGAAGAGGAAGAGGGGGAGAAAAAAAAATAAAAAAAATAAAATAAAAATAAATTTCTTTTCTTTCTCTTTTCTCCCTTTTAAGGGACGGGGTAGGTGGAGTGGGGGATACAGCTATACGGTTGATTACAAGTTATAGTTGTATAAGAAATACTTCTGTGGTACAATACCATGATTAGTCTGAAATAAAGGGCGATAACGGCTGAAGGGAAACTACACAGGACTGTAGTCCTAGACCAAGGTATGGAGGTTTTCAGAACCATGTATGTGAGAGACATAGGCTTCCATTGATTTAATATATTGCAAAGTGTCTACAACTTGTTCCCAGAGTGGAGAGGTAGACTGGAGCAACATTTTGGCAATGGATAATTTAATCGCCAAAAATAAGTAAATGCAAAACAGTTTTTGTGAAGAGTTTAGATTTATAGGAAGAATATGAAATAGACCTACAATAGGTGTAATTGGTATTTGGATGCCCCTCGAGTTACAGTATTGAACTGCTTTCTGCCATAAAGGTGCAATCATCGAACAGGTCCAGCAGATATGGGCTGGGGTACCCAGTGCATCACTACCCCTCCAACACTTGGGGGAGTTAGTATGTGAAATTTTGAATAAACGGACTGGTGTCATGTGCCACTGCAGCAGCACTTAAATAATTCATAAAGAGTAATGCAATGGGCTGCTTTTTTAGTTAGCCGAATTGCCGATTGCCATGTAATGGTTCATGTATTACACCCAGGGAAGATTCCCATTGTTTTATCGGGAGAGACTTATGGAAAAGTGGAGGATGTAATATATCCTGATAAGAGGCCAGGAGCAATTTTTTATATGGGATTTTTGAGTCCCATTTGATCTCCCACTTGGTTTTAGATCGTAGCGGGTCCTTGTCAAAACCCCACGATCTAAGAAAACTCTGTAGTCTCCAAAACTCAAAGTGTAAAAGTAAAGGCGGATTATATTTCTGAAGAAAAGACTGATAAGAAATTAGTTGAGCCCCTTCATATAAATCTGTTATATTGGTGATGCCCAGGTCGGACCAGAGAGACGGATGAGTATCCGGCAGCGCAAGAAGAAGCCCCTTAATCTTATGGGATGGAGATGGATGTGGAGCAACTGAAGATATGTTATGGGTCTTATCCCAGAATTTTAGGTTCAAAGCTATGATGGGATTTAATAACATGGTTTGCGGTCTAGCGTGCTTAGGGAGCCAAATCAGGTCCTCGAGGGAGTACCCCGGCGGAAGTGAAGTTTGCTCTAATTCTGCCCATCTACTGTTGGCTGGCATGCCCCACTGTGTCACATGGGAAAGGTGAGCAGCCTCATGATAATAAAGGATATTAGGAGCAGCCGCCCCTCCAGCAGATACAGGTTGTTGCAGGGTGCTGGTGGCAATTCTAGGAACCTTATTACGCCAGCTAAATTTATTACATTGTTGTTGAAATTTGCGTATCAGGGACTTGGAGATTGGAATGGGTAGAGATCTGAATAAATAAGTCAACTTAGGCAAAAGGCTTATCTTAAATGCAGCTAGACGTCCCATCCATGACAGTGATGGTACATTCCAAGCCACTGTGGACATTGCTATTTCGGATAGCAAATGGGAAAAGTTCATAGAAAGTATAGTGGAAATGCTATGTGATAAAAATATACCAAGGTGTTTGATATGTGAGGTAGACCAAAGAAATTTATATTGGCTCTTTAGTTTGGTAAGGGCGTCCTCAGGAATGTGAATAGCATAGGCTTCCGTTTTGGAAACATTAAGTTTATAATAGCTAACCAATGCAAATCTCTCTAGTAATGAGAAAAGGTGAGGTAGGGATGTAACTTGGTCCGAAAGTAGCACTGTCAAATCATCCGCGAACAAGGCTATGGTCTGTGTTGTATGATGTATATCAACTCCTATTATTTGGGGAGATGACCTAATGGCAGTAGCTAACGGTTCCATAACAAGAGTGCATATTAGCGGTGACAGGGGACAGCCCTGTCTAGTACCATTTGTGATCCCAAAGGGATCAGAACAGAATCCTAGTCCCCTGACTGTAGCCGAAGGGCTAGAATATAGAGCCACTATAGATGTTATAAACGAAGCTGGAAAACCGAACCTTCGTAGGACAGCAAACATATACTCCCAGTTCACCCTGTCGAAGGCCTTTTTAGCATCCAATGACAGGGTGACACAGGGCAGGCTTAATCTGTCGGCCTCAAAGTATATATTTAATAACCTCCTGGTATTGTCGGGCCCCTGGCGTCCCCTCACGAAACCCACTTGATCACAATTGATTAAAGATGGAAGAAGGAGGTTGAGGCGCGAAGCTAACATTTTGGCATAAAGCTTAACATCCAGGTTTAATAAGGAGATAGGCCTGTAGCTTAAACATTTGGTGGGATCTTTCCCCTGTTTGGGAAGTGTAATAATGGTTGCCTGTAGAAACTCAGTAGGGAATGTGCCACAGGAACTAGCCATAGTGAAAAACCTTAATAAAAGAGGTATAAGCTGTGATTGAAATTTTTTATAGAAGATTTCTGAGAAACCATCTGGCCCTGGCGATTTGAGGGCCTTAAGAGACCGGATAGCTGTTTTAATTTTGGATCTGGAGATGGGGACCTGTAATGCCTCTATCTGTGCTGCAGAGGCAACAGGGAAATCAAGATTAGTAAGAAAGTCGTTTATACTGTCAAGAGTCGGAGGGGGGTTGCACTATCTTTTGACAAATTATAAAGAGACGAGTAGTAATCAGCAAAAGCTGTACCTCTCTCTCTCGGGTGTGTAATGTGTTGGCCTTTAATTCTCAGGGAATGGATGCGAGCCGCCGCTGTTCGTTGGCGTAATAGAAACATAGAACATAGAAACATAGAATTTGATGGTAGATAAGAACCAAAAAGGCCCATCAAGTCTACTCATATTACATGTTACTTTTTCCTTAGGATAGCCTAATGCATGTCCCAGGCATTTTTAAATTCCTTTACAGTCTATCGCCTAGATTTAGAGTTCTGCGTTAGCCGTCCAAACCAGCGTTAGGGGGTCCTAATGCTGGTTTTGGCCGCCCGCTGGTATTTAGAGTCAGTCAGGAAAGGGTCTAACGCTCACTTTCCAGCCGCGACTTTTCCATACCGCAGATCCCCTTACGTCAATTGCATATCCTATCTTTTCAATGGGATCTTCCTAATGCTGGTATTTAGAGTCTTGGCTGAAGTGAGCGTTAGAACTCTAAAGACAAGACTCCAGCCGCAGAAAAAAGTCAGGAGTTAAAAGCTTTATGGGCTAACGCCAGTTCATAAAGCTCCTAACTACTGTGCTCTAAAGTACACTAACACCCATAAACTACCTATGTACCCCTAAACCAAGGTCCCCCCACATCGCCGCCACTATGATTAAATTTTTTAACCCCTAATCTGCCGACCGTACACCGCCGCAACCTACATTATCCCTATGTACCCCTAATCTGCTGCCCCTAACATTGCCGACACCTACATAATATTTATTAACCCCTAATCTGCCCCCCCCAACGTCGCCGCTACCTACCTACACTTATTAACCCCTAATCTGCCGACCTTGCCGCCACTATAATAAATGTATTAACCCCTAAACCACCTCACTCCCGCCTCAAAAACCCTATAATAAATATTATTAACCCCTAATTTGCCCTCCATAACATCGCTGACACCTAACTTCAAGTATTAACCCCTAATCTGCCGACCGGACCTCACCGCTACTATAATAAATGTATTAACCCCTAAAGCTAAGTCTAACCCTAACACCCCCCTAAGTTAAATATAATTTAAATCTACAGGGAGTGCAGAATTATTAGGCAAGTTGTATTTTTGAGGATTAATTTTATTATTGAACAACAACCATGTTCTCAATGAACCCAAAAAACTCATTAATATCAAAGCTGAATAGTTTTGGAAGTAGTTTTTAGTTTGTTTTTAGTTATAGCGATTTTAGGGGGATATCTGTGTGTGCAGGTATTACTGTGCATAATTATTAGGCAACTTAACAAAAAACAAATATATTCCCATTTCAATTATTTATTTTTACCAGTGAAACCAATATAACATCTCAACATTCACAAATATTCATTTCTGACATTCAAAAAACAAAACAAAAACAAATCAGTGACCAATATAGCCACGCTTCTTTGCAAGGACACTCAAAAGCCTGCCATCCATGGATTCTGTCAGTGTTTTGATCTGTTCACCATCAACATTGCATGCAGCAGCAACCACAGCCTCCCAGACACTGTTCAGAGAGGTGTACTGTTTTCCCTCCTTGTAAATCTCACATTTGATGATGGACCACAGGTTCTCAATGGGGTTCAGATCAGGTGAACAAGGAGGCCATGTCATTAGATTTTCTTCTTTTATACCCTTTCTTGCCAGCCACGCTGTGGAGTACTTGGACGTGTGTGATGGAGCATTGTCCTGCATGAAAATCATGTTTTTCTTGAAGGATGCAGACTTCTTCCTGTACCACTGCTTGAAGAAGGTGTCTTCCAGAAACTGGCAGTAGGACTGGGAGTTGAGCTTGACTCCATCCTCAACCCGAAAAGGCCCCACAAGCTCATCTTTGATGATACCAGCCCAAACCAGTACTCCACCTCCACCTTGCTGGCGTCTGAGTCGGACTGGAGCTCTCTGCCCTTTACCAATCCAGCCACGGGCCCATCCATCTGGCCCATTAAGACTCACTCTAATTTCATCAGTCCATAAAACCTTAGAAAAATCAATCTTGAGATATTTCTTGGCCCAGTCTTGAAGTTTCAGCTTGTGTGTCTTGTTCAGTGGTGGTCGTCTTTCAGCCTTTCTTACCTTGGCCATGTCTCTGAGTATTGCACACCTTGTGCTTTTGGGCACTCCAGTGATGTTGCAGCTCTGAAATATGGCCAAACTGGTGGCAAGTGGCATCTTGGCAGCTGCACGCTTGACTTTTCTCAGTTCAAGGGCAGTTATTTTGCGCCTTGGTTTTTCCACACGCTTCTTGCGACCCTGTTGACTATTTTGAATGAAACGCTTGATTGTTCGATGATCACGCTTCAGAAGCTTTGCAATTTTAAGAGTGCTGCATCCCTCTGCAAGATATCTCACTATTTTTTACTTTTCTGAGCCTGTCAAGTCCTTCTTTTGACCCATTTTGCCAAAGGAAAGGAAGTTGCCTAATAATTATGCACACCTGATATAGGGTGTTGATGTCATTAGACCACACCCCTTCTCATTACAGAGATGCACATCACCTAACATGCTTAATTGGTAGTAGGCTTTCGAGCCTATACAGCTTGGAGTAAGACAACATGTATAAAGAGGATGATGTGGTCAAAATACTCATTTGCCTAATAATTCTGCACACAGTGTAACAAAATAAAATAAATCTTATTAAATAAATTATTCCTATTTAAAGCTAAATACTTACCTGTAAAATAAACCCTAATATAGCTACAATATAAATAATAATTACATTGTAGCTATTTTAGGATTAATATTTATTTTACAGGCAACTTTGTATTTATTTTAACCAGGTACAATAGCTATTAAATAGTTAATAACTATTTAATAGCTACCTAGTTAAAATAATTACAAAATTACCAGTAAAATAAATCCTAACCTAAGTTACAATTAAACCTAACACTACACTATCAATAAATTAATTAAATAAACTACCTACAATTATCTACAATTAAATCAACTAAACTAAATTACAAAAAAAAACCAAACACTAAATTACAAAAAAACAAACACTAAATTACAAAAAATAAAAAAAGATTACAAGAATTTTAAACTAATTACACCTACTCTAAGCCCCCTAAAACATAACAAAGCCCCCCAAAATAAAAAAATGCCCTACCCTATTCAAAAATAAAAAGTTTACAGCTCTTTTACCTTACCAGCCCTTAAAAGGGCCTTTTGAGGGGCATGCCCCAAAGAAAACAGCTCTTTTGCCTGTAAAAAAACATACAATACCCCCCCAACATTACAACCCACCACCCACATACCCCTAATCTAACCCAAACCCCCCTTAAAAAACATAACACTAAGCCCCTGAAGATCTCCCTACCTTATCTTCACCACGCCGGGTATCACCGATCCGTCTAGAAGAGGGTCTGAAGTCTTCATCCTAACCGGCAAGAAGAGGTCCAGAAGAGGCTCCGAAGTCTTCATCCTATCCGGCAAGAAGAGGACATCCGGTCTGGCAAACATCTTCATCCAATCTTCTATCTTCATCCATCCGATGAGGAGTGGCTGCATCTTCAAGACCTCCGGCGCGGAACATCCTCTTCTCCCAACGACTAGACGAAGAATGAAGGTTCCTTTAAGGGACGTCATCCAAGATGGCGTCCCTCGAATTCCGATTGGCTGATAGGATTCTATCAGCCAATTGGAATTAAGGTAGGAAAAATCGGATTGGCTGATTGAATCAGCCAATCAGATTCAAGTTCAATCCGATTGGCTGATTGGATCAGCCAAGCAGATTGAGCTTGCATTCTATTGGCTAATCGGAACAGCCAATAGAATGTGAGCTCAATCTGATTGGCTGATTTTATCAGCCAATCGGATTGAACTTGAATCTGATTGGCTGATTCAATCAGCCAATCAGATTTTTCCTACCTTAATTCCGATTGGCTGATAGAATCCTATCAGCCAATCGGAATTCGAGGGACGCCATCTTGGATGACGTCCCTTAAAGGAACCTTCATTCATCGTCTAGTCATCGGGAGAAGAGGATGTTCCGCGCCGGAGGTCTTGAAGATGGAGCCGCTCCTCGTCGGATGGATGAAGATAGAAGATGCCGCTTGGATGAAGATGTTTGCCGGTCCGGATGTCCTCTTCTTGCCGGATAGATGAAGACTTCGGAGCCTCTTCTGTACCTCTTCTTGCCGGATAGGATGAAGACTTCGGACCCTCTTCTGGACGGATCGGTGATACCCGGCGTGGTGAAGATAAGGTAGGGAGATCTTCAGGGGCTTAGTGTTAGGTTTTTTAAGGGGGGTTTGGGTTAGATTAGGGGTATGTGGGTGGTGGGTTGTAATGTTGGGGGGGTATTGTATGTTTTTTTACAGGCAAAACAGCTTTTTTCTTTGGGGCATGCCCCGCAAAAGGCCCTTTTAAGGGCTGGTAAGGTAAAAGAGCTGTAAACTTTTTATTTTTGAATAGGGTAGGGCATTTTTTTATTTTGGGGGGCTTTGTTATTTTTTTAGGGGGCTTAGAGTAGGTGTAATTAGTTTAAAATTCTTGTAATCTTTTTTATTTTTTGTAATTTAGTGTTTGTTTTTGTAATTTAGTTTAGTTGATTTAATTGTAGATAATTGTAGGTAGTTTATTTAATCAATTTATTGATAGTGTAGTGTTAGGTTTAATTGTAACTTAGGTTAGGATTTATTTTACTGGTAATTTTGTAATTATTTTAACTAGGTAGCTATTAAATAGTTATTAACTATTTAATAGCTATTGTACCTGGTTAAAATAAATACAAAGGTGCCTGTAAAATAAATATTAATCCTAAAATAGCTACAATGTAATTATTATTTATACTGTAGCTATATTAGGGTTTATTTTACAGGTAAGTATTTAGCTTTAAATAGGAATAATTTATTTAATAAGATTTATTTTATTTCGTTAGATTTAAATTATATTTAATTTAGGGGGGTGTTAGGGTTAGGGTTAGACTTAGCTTTAGGGGTTAATACATTTATTATAGTTGCGGCGAGGTCCGGTCGGCAGATTAGGGGTTAATAAGTGTAGGTAGGTAGCGGCGACGCTGGGGGGGGCAGATTAGGGGTTAATAAATATAATATAGGTGTCAGCGATGTTAGGGGCAATAGATTAGGGGTACATAGCTATAATGTAGGTTGCTGCGGTGTCCGGAGCGGAAGATTAGATGTTAAAAGTGTAATGCAGGTGTCAGCGATAGCGGGGGCGGCAGATTAGGGGTTAATAAGTGTAAGGTTAGGGGTGTTTAGACTCGGGGTTCATGTTAGGGTGTTAGGTGCAGACTTAGGAAGTGTTTCCCCATAGGAAACAATGGGGCTGCGTTAGGAGCTGAACGCTGCTTTTTGCAGGTGTTAGGTTTTTTTCAGCTCAAACTGCCCCATTGTTTCCTATGGGGATATCGTGCACGAGCACGTTTTTGAAGCTGGCCGCGTCCGTAAGCAACGCTGGTATTGAGGGTTGAAGTGGCGGTAAATATGCCTGTACGCTCCCTTTTTGGAGCCTAACGCAGCCCTTCAGAGAACTCTCAATACCAGCGTTGTTTAAAAGGTGCGGGGGGAAAAAAACATGCGTAGCTAACGCACCCCTTCTAACGCAAAACTCTAAATCTAGGTGTTTGTGTTTACCACCTCAAATGGAAGCCCACTTCAAATATCACTTATGAACATGTTAAACAGAACAGGCCCAAGAACTGACCCATGGGGAACACCACTAGTAACTGATGCCTCATTTGAATGTACTCCATTAATTGAAACCCTCTGTCGTCTATCTTTAAGCCAGCATTCTACCCACTTAACCATCTTAGCATTCATTCCAAGGCAATACATTTTGTGAATAAGTTTGTTGTGTGGGACGTTGTCAAATGCTTTGCTAAAATCTAGATATGCAACATCTAGGGCTCCTCCCTAGTCTATTATTTAAGTTACATGGTCAAAGAAATCAATTAGATTAGTCAGGCATGATCTTCCAGCAGTGAAATCATGCTGTCCTTTGTCTTCTAAGTTGTTTTTCCTGAATGAAAGATACAAGTCTTTCCATTAAAAGAGTTTCCATTAATTTCCCTGCAATTGAGGTCAAACTGACTGGCCTATAGTTAGCAGAATCTTTCCTACTACCCTTTTTATGAAGAGGGACTACATTGGCAATTTTCCAGTCTTTTGGAACAACTCCTGTTAGAAGTGACTGATTAAATAAATCAGCTAATGGAGTAGCTATTACGGATCAAAGTTCTCTTAGAACCCTGGAATGAATATTATCTGGACCCACAGACTTATTAAATTTTATGTTTGATAAAGCCCTTGATACCTCTTCCTCTGTAAAAAGAAAAGTACTACTCACATTATTTACAGTAACATCCCTTAATAGCATCTCACTATCTTTACCATCTGTTGTAAAGACTGAACAAAAGTAATCATTTAAACAGTTTGCTATTTGTTTATCTTCTTCCACTACTCTATCTTCATACTTGAGTCTAACTATGCCTCTGTTAGTTTTTCTCTTTTCACTGATATATCTAAAGAAGGTTTTGTCACCATCGGTTAGCTAGAAGCCTATCGACTTTATTGCCCTTGTAATAAAAAAATTCTTTGAGTCTAAGAAGTCTACCTGCTGATCTTTCAGTTTCTAGCTGGACTATTTTCGCCTTGAGGTTTACAAGCTGCTCATAGAGGCATGGTGATGGGTCATTTTTATGCTCGGCAGAGAGTTTACGGAGGCTTACCAGTAGTTGAGCTAATGTCTCACCCTTACGTTTTTTTTGTACCGCCCCAATTCTAATAAAAGACCCTCTCATATATGCCTTCAATGAGGTCCATAAAGTAAAATCGTCTACCGCGCTATTATTATTGATTTCGAGAAACTCAGTCAGATCCCTGGTGATGGAAGCAACTGTGTCAGGATCTGAGAAAACGGTTGGCGAAAGCCGCCACACTGGGGGGCACTGTAATTCTAGTGGTGATTTGAGAGTGATGTGCACAGGGTCATGGTCAGACCACGGGCATTGGGGGATACATGATCTAGATATAGAATCTAAGAGTCTCGGTTCACAAAAGAAAAATCTATTCGTGAATAAGAGTGGTGTACTGACGAGAAGTAAGTGTAATCACGCGAAGACACATTGAGGGCCTGCCAAATATCAAACAAATTAAACTGAGAGATGAGAGTTCTAAATTTGTGTGAAAGATCAACCAAAGCCTTATCAGACTTACGAGATTTATCAGATTTTTTATCCAACAAAGGATCCCAGACAGCGTTGAAATCTCCTGCAATGAGGAGGAAACCCTGGCGTAGACTATCCAATTTATTTAGAAACTTGGGAAGCGTCCTTATGTGTTGTTTATTAGGGCCATAATAGGCGGCTAATGTATAAACCACACCATCCAACTTACAAATAAGAATTAGGTACCTACCCTGTGGATCGACTTCAGTGTGGATGGGTTCGTACGCAATATCTTTGTGGATAAGAATAGCAACCCCTCTCGATTTTTGGGAGAAGCTTGCTGTCTCTACAACTGGGAATAACTTGGATTGTAGGGGGATTTTTTTACCCCCTAACCAATGGGTCTCTTGTAAGAAGACTAGGTGGGCCCTGCATTTATAGAGAGACCTCAGAAAAATACTCCGCTTGGTCGGGGAGTTCAGCCCCCTGATGTTTTGAGTAATACAGTTATATGGCATTGTAATAGAATTCTATCTGGATTTATGAGGGAGAAGAAAAAAAAAAAAAAGGAGGAGGAGTGAGAGAGAAAAGGTCAAAAGAGGGAAGTCTAGAAAAGAGGAAAAGTCAGAGAACACTCAGTGAAGATATTATGAGAAGTCTTAACCTGATATTATGTGATAGGATTGTGCGGTATTTGTAAGAGATAAACCGCTTTGGTAGCCTCTGAAACAATATTCAGAGTACCTTAAGGAGGGGGAGATAACGTAAGCCAACACAGGTTGGCAGTCAGTTGAGAGTAGGAGTTAGGGAGCACCAATAATAGAAAGAGGGAAGAAGGAAGGGGGGGGGGCACTGAACCACATACCAGCAGGGACTCACACACAAAAAAAAAAAAAAAAGGGGGATAAACACTAACCACAATACAATCATACAGAGAGAAGGCACAATATAGCAATAAACATAAAGGGTTAAGGAGTGCAAGGAAGAAAGTAGGGTAATCATCTGTGTGATAATGAGTAACAATATGTCTACATTTAACTTAACGTACCTAGAGCAAACTCATTTGAACCATGTGCATAAATGAACACGTAGATATGGGTGTACAACTGTAAATCATCACATAGATGTATTGTAACAGAACATCAATCTAATAATACAAGTTTCTTCATAACAGCTCACTTTATACACACACCTGACCTACAATGATGTGGAAAGGAAAAAAAAAGAACATTAACCACAATACAATAGCATAAAGGGTCAAGGAGTGTTAATAAAAAAAGTAGGGTAATCATCTGTGTGATAATGAGTAACAATATGTCTACATTTGAACTATATACATAAATTAACACGCAAATATGGGCGTACAACTATAAGCCATCACAGAAATGTATTGTAACAGAACATCAAACTAACAATACAAGTTTCTTCATAACAGCCCATTTTATACCCAAACCTGACCTACAATGATGTGGAGAGAAGAAAACAAAAAACAAAAACAAAACACAAGTCTCATTTCAGCCCAACATTGACATAGAGTAATTAAAGGAAACACAATTAAGGCAGTTTGCTATTTTATTCCTCTTTACCCTTATTTCTCAAAAGGGTACCTGGAATGTAAAGAAAGGTTAGCAAACATATTACCCTTACAGTCAGTCCTTATTCAATCTTCACCAGCTTCCTGAGCAGAGCTAATAGGATCTGAACCATTAGAAGCTCCTTGTGGAGAAGAGACCCAAAGTGGGGCTGATGGGTCCAATGAAGTCTTCGGAGGACTATTTGTTGGTACTTGGGTATCCCAAAGTTTCATGAGTCTTTGACTCTGGTCCAGAGTAGTGATGGTATGTTGTTGATTGTCTCTATGAACTATAAGCCTGGTGGGATTTCCCCACCGATACTTGATATTACGGATCCTCAAGAACTTAGTGAAGTCCCCAAACAATTTTCTTTGCTGAAGCGTGTGATAAGAAAGATCCGCAAACACATTAATGTCCTGAAATTGAGCCGGGAGGGTAGGCTTAGAAAGGGATGCTCTCACCAATCGCTCTTTGTATGTGTAAAAATGCAATCTTACAATAATATCTCTAGGCTTTTCAGATGACAGGCTTCTAGGTCTTAAGGCTCTGTGAGCTCTATCAAAAGGCCTTCGCTGGAATCAGAAGGACGGGCCAAACATCCAAAGTACTCCATCAGAAATGATATTAGATCTACAGGAGCTACATTCTCTGGAATACCTCGTAGCCGCAGATTGTTGCGGCGGGAGCGGTCCTCCATGTCTGCCATTTTATCCTCCAAGGTGGTTAATTGCTCCGCCAGACTTTGAGCGTAGGATAGAATATTAGCTCGATCCACTACCATGTCCTCCTGCTTCCTCTCCACTGTATCCAGCCGCTCTGAGGTGGAGGTAAGATCTCTCCGCAGATCAGCTAAAGAGGCGGTAATTTGGGTTTGAAAAGCAGAGTGATGTGTCGCCAGTAGGGATTTAAGGGAGTCCAAAATAAAATTAGGGGTCACTGTAGATGGAGCCGCATCTTGGAGTGCTTGGAAGGTTGTAGCAACAGCATCAGTTTCAGATTGAGACATAGTTGGATCCCCTTGTTGATCCTCTGGAGAAGAGGGAGGAATAGTGTTAAAATGGTCCGCCACTGTCCTTTTAGGCCCCACAGTTGACGATTTGGGCCGTCTTTTGTTAAGATATGCCATGGGTGTAGGATCTCTTCGAATAACAAGACCCCAATTATAGATATACCGTAAGTACCTGTCAATTATTTGGTGTGAATAAGCTGATATGAGACAAAAACTAAAAAAAAGAAAACAGAGCTCAGTGGTTCACGCCCCCCCCCCCAGTTCAAGGATTTCCCATCATAGGGAAGGGGTCTAGGGCCAGCGGGGTGCAGTGAATGAGAGTCGAACAAGGAAGACTCCTTAGGTTGGGGGTGTCTCAGTTGCTAAATAGGTAACTACTCAGCAGAAGTAATGCTTGCTTGCAGATCCCTCTAATGTAGATAACAGAGGTCACTCTCCTGGGGAAGTGTTCCTTCTGAACTATGTAGGGTAAAAGGAAGGTGGATATGACCCGTGGGCACATGGTCCAACGGGAAAGGGAGAAGAGAGACTTGCCAGCTAGTTATAGGTATTGTAGCAACGTTAGTAAGTAACACAGAGAAGGTGATCTATTAGTGGCTCTATCTATTCACCATATAATTTCAACAGTTATGAGGAGACACACACTTGAAAGTGAACTTGATTGTAGATTTTCTCTTGATGCACAGTCTATTTCTTCACTTTTATTTGCGGTTTAAATTTATCAACATATGACACTGCTAACTAACGGCTAGATTTGGAGTTTGGCGGTAAAAGGGCTGTTAACGCTCCGCGGGTTTTTTTCTGGCCGCACCATAAATTTAACTCTGGTATCGAGAGTTCAAACAAATGCTGCGTTAGGCTCCAAAAAAGGAGCGTAGAGCATATTTAGCGCAAATGCAACTCTCGATACCAGAGTTGCTTACGGACGCGGCCGGCCTCAAAAACGTGCTCGTGCACGATTCTCCCATAGGAAACAATGGGGCTGTTTGAGCTGAAAAAAAACCTAACACCTGCAAAAAAGCAGCGTTCAGCTCCTAACGCAGCCCCATTGTTTCCTATGGGGAAACACTTCCTACGTCTGCACCTAACACTCTAACATGTACCCCGAGTCTAAACACCCCTAGCCTTACACTTATTAACCCCTAATCTGCCGCCCCCGCTATCGCTGACCCCTGATCGGAACAGCCAATAGAATGCGAGCTCAATCTGATTGGCTGATTGGATCAGCCAATCGGATTGAACTTGATTCTGATTGGCTGATTCCATCAGCCAATCAGAAAATTCCTACCTTAATTCCGATTGGCTGATAGAATCCTATCATCCAATCGGAATTCGAGGGACGCCATCTTGGATGACGTCCCTTAAAGGAACCGTCATTCGTCGTCTAGTCGTCGGAAGAAGAGGATGGATCCGCGCTGGAGGTCTTCAAGATGGAGCCGGTCGTCATCGGATGGAAGAACATAGAAGATGCCGCTTGGAGAAGATGTTTGCCGGTCCGGATGTCCTCTTCTTGCCGGATAGGAGGAAGACTTTGGAGCACCGGATTATGGATCGCCAACCCCCGCTTGGGTTGGATGAAGATCTTGGAGCCAGGACGGATCGGTGATACCTGGATGGTGAAGACAAGGTAGGAAGATCTTCAGGGGATTAGTGTTAGGTTTATTTAAGGGGGTTTGGGTTAGATTAGGGGTATGTGGGTGGTGGGTTGTAATGTTGGGGGGGGGGTATTGTATGTTTTTTTTAACAGGCAAAAGAGCTGAAATTCTTGGGGCATGCCCCGCAAAGGGCCCTGTTCAGGGCTGGTAAGGTAAAAGAGCTTGTAATTTTTGTATTTTAGAATAGGGTAGGGAATTTTTTATTTTGGGGGTCTTTGTTATTTTATTAGGGGGCTTAGAGTAGGTGTAATTAGTTTAAAATTGTTGTAATATTTTTCTTATGTTTGTAAATATTTTTTTATTTTCTGTAACTTAGTTCTTTTTTATTTTTTGTACTTTAGATAGTTTATTTAATTGTATTTATTTGTAGCAATTGTGTTTAATTAATTTATTGATAGTGTAGTGTTAGGTTAATTGTAGGTAGTTTATTTAATTATTTTATTGATAGGGTAGTGTTAGGTTTAATTATATCTTAGGTTAGGATTTATTTTACAGGTAAATTTGTAATTATTTTAACTAGGTAACTATTAAATAGTTCTTAACTATTTAATAGCTATTGTACCTGGTTAAAATAAATACAAAGTTACCTGTAAAATAAATATTAATCCTAAAATAGCTATAATATAAATGTAATTTATATTGTAGCTATATTAGGATTTATTTTACAGGTAAGTATTTAGCTTTAAATAGGAATCATTTATTTAATAAGAGTTAATTTATTTCGTTAGATAAAAATTATATTTAACTTAGGGGGGTGTTAGTGTTAGGGTTAGACTTAGCTTTAGGGGTTAATACATTTATTAGAATAGCGGTGAGCTCCGGTCGGCAGATTAGGGGTTAATAATTGAAGGTAGGTGTCGGCGATGTTAGGGAGGGCAGATTAGGGGTTAATACTATTTATGATAGGGTTAGTGAGGCGGATTAGGGGTTAATAACTTTATTATAGTAGCGCTCAGGTCCGCTCGGCAGATTAGGGGTTAATAAGTGTAGGTAGGTGTCGGCGACGTTGTGGGGGGCAGATTAGGGGTTAATAAATATAACATAGGGGTCGGCGATGTTAGGGGCAGCAGATTAGGGGTACATAGGGATAACGTAGGTGGCGGCGATTTGCGGTCGGAAGATTAGGGGTTAATTATTTTAAGTAGCTTGCGGCGACGTTGTGGGGGGCAAGTTAGGGGTTAATAAATATAATATAGGGGTCGGCGGGGTTAGGGGCAGCAGATTAGGGGTACATAAGTATAACGTAGGTGGCGGTCGGCAGATTAGGGGTTAAAAATTTTAATCGAGTGGCGGCGATGTGGGGGGACCTCGGTTTAGGGGTACATAGGTAGTTTATGGGTGTTAGTGTACTTTAGGGTACAGTAGTTAAGAGCTTTATAAACCGGCGTTAGCCAGAAAGCTCTTAACTCCTGCTTTTTTCAGGCGGCTGGAATCTTGTCGTTAGAGCTCTAACGCTCACTGCAGAAACGACTCTAAATACCAGCGTTAGAAAGATCCCATTGAAAAGATAGGCTACGCAAATGGCGTAGGGGGATCTGCGGTATGGAAAAGTCGCGGCTGTAAAGTGAGCGTTAGACCCTTTAATCACTGACTCCAAATACCAGCGGGCGGCCAAAACCAGCGTTAGGAGCCTCTAACGCTGGTTTTGACGGCTACCGCCGAACTCTAAATCTAGGCCTAAATGTGGTAGACAGTCAGTTTAGTGGCAGACTAGTCAGCAGTTTTAATAAGTAGCACTAGGAGGGAAATCTATTAATAACTTTATCCATGTACTTCACAATCCTAGGAATGTTAACAAATCCCACACAGTGCATGTAAACTTTACTGTAGATATTCTCCCAATCTACTTTTTGTCTCTTCTCCTTTATTTGTATTTAAGGTCAGTGAAAACATAAACTGCTAATTCCTTATAAGGTACGGCCTTTGTAATTGGCAATATATTTAAGGCTAATTTGCCGTGCTGTGATTTTAGACTCAGACTGATTTTATGGACTCTGGTATGGATGAGGAAGATGTTAGTCTCTATCGGCCCACTTAGAGGCCTCAAAGTCCACCAGAGAGAATGAAATATGGCTAGCACAAGGGCTGTCTATATGGCTAAGACAAAATGCGAATATATAAGCCTTACCCTCTGTGCAGGAGTGAAGATCAGCCTTTTGTTTTTTACCTGGTCCGTTGCCGTTTATGCTCCTTCTTCTGAGCGGCCTAACAGTGAAGAAAATGGCGGATGTTCACACCAAAGCCGAAATGACGCACTTGCAAGATAGAGGTCTTCACTCTCGCTAATCTGTATCACCGCTGGTAAGTAATATCAGCCGGGGTACTGGAACAAAGGCTGACACTAGGACCTGTAGTCTTATTGAGTGCCGATCGCGACCAGGGATATGGGTGAACTACCTAGGTGGTTGCGCAGTTCAAGCTCCTCCAGACTCTGATGGCCACAATGATGATGGCAGCAGTGTCAGTAACAGGTGGTGTCCCAACGCTCCGGAGACGAGCCCCGACCCTCCGGAGTGAAACTGAGCCACCAAAACTAGTTCTCCAGCCGTAGAGAGAACATAGCTAATCCAGATGCTCCGGTAGTCAGAAGTGGAATGCTCAGCACACAAGCTCTGTTCACCCGTCAGATAGGGTTTCCTATGTCCCCAATCTTGTCCCTTTGAGGTCTCAAACAGTTATAGAGGTGTGGTACCCAAAAGTCAGCTGTGAAATATTGGTATTTAGTCAAATTTTTAGCAATTTTACAAGAAAAAGAGAGGAGCTCCTACAAAACACGTCCTCTCATTCTGGCAGTTAACTCCGCCCCCATGCAAGCACAATATTTGCACTCCACTCAGTAATACCAGCGCATGCAAAAGTGCGCTGGTATTACAAGTTAGTTGCAATGTGAATGCAACCGAGCGTTCACATAGCACAGAAGCTTTGTGCTCACAAGAGCGCACTTCCATAGACTCCAATGGGAGCCTCATTCTCATGCCATAAGACACGGCATGAGAACCTAACGCAACAGTTGAGCAGCGATGGGCAGCAAATTTAAATATATATATATTTATGTGTTAATATGTGTATATATATTTACAGGGATAACACAGTCCCCATAGACCCCAATGTAAAGGAACCCGCCAACTTTAACCTCTAAAAACAATTGGGGGCAATTGGGGGATATTTTTAAAATTAACCAGAGATCTGATCTCTGGTTAATTTTCTAAGCTCTAATTGTTACTGGAAGCTCCACTTGTCATCTAGCCCATAGTCTTTTGCATGGGGTCTCATTCAGGGCCGCCACTAGAAATTTTGGGGCCCCTGACTTAACCATTGATCAGGGCCCCCCCCCCCCCCTCCTTTGACGTGCAATCTTTGACCAAGTGACTAAAACGTATATGCACTTTATTCTTTAGTGTCTATTTAAACTTGGAAATGTTGTAAAGGTAGTAACATACACACACACAGACACACTCATACACTGAAACACACACACTCACACATATAGACACTCTAGCAGACACGCAAAGAAACACACTCAGACACAGACACCCAAACAGACACTCAGCACTTGTTTACATTGACCCAAACAGACACTCAGCACTTGTTTACATTGACCTGACAAGTAATGAGGTAAACTACAGTTTTGTAAAAAAAAAGGGAGATTTAGAAAACAATATATGGAGTTCTGATTATCTTTTTGTAAAGGAAGATGCCAACTAAATGATGACAACAGCATGCAGTGGCTAAAAGGAAGGGTCCTGATTCCTGAACTGCCTAAACAATAATTTAGAGGTTAAATGGTAGATTGGTGACTTCCGGAAAGGTCTCATTAGTCTCAAAGAGGCCTAGTTATCAAGCCGTCAACCTCAAATACGCTGGAATTCCGCAGCGTATTTGTGGCGAGGCTGATTCGCCTTAGTTATCAAAGGCTAGAGACCGGCAAAAGTAGAATTTAGTGACGTAAGCTTCGATCCGCCGGACTCAGTCCGACACAGATCGATACTTAAGTCACTCCAGATGTTCTGCACACAAGTGCGGCACAATCTGACTACTTTTGCTATTTATCAAAAAACTAGCAGGTACGCTCGGCACTTTTCCGGCCCAGCGTACCTGGTTTTCAATCCGCCGCCCTGGAGGCGGCAGATCCCATAGGAATCAATGGGAGTCTGACCATAGCAAAAGTTCATGTTCGCTGCTGCCAGACATCCCATTGATTCCCATGGGAGCTGTCTACACCTAACACCCTAACATGTACCCCGAGTCTAAACACCCCTAATCTGTCCCCCCCTACACCGCCGCAAGTAAATAAATGTATTACCCCCTAAACCGCCGCTCCCGGAGCCCACCGCCACTCTAATAAAATGATTAACCCCTAAACCGCCGCTCCCGGAGCCCACCGCAAGCTATAATAAATATGTTAACCCCTAAACCGTCGCTCCCTGACCCCACCGCAACTATAATATATGTATTAACCCCTAAACCGCCGCTCCCTGACCCCGCCGCAACTATAATATATGTATTAACCCCTAAAACTAAATACTTACCTGTAAAATAAACCCTAAGATAGCTACAATGTAATTAATAATTACATTGTAGCTATTTTAGGATTTATATTTATTTTACAGGTAACTTTGTATTTATTTTAGCTAGTTAGAATAGTTATTAAATAGTTATGAACTATTTAATAAGTACCTAGCTAAAAGAAATACAAAATTACCTGTAAAATAAATCCTAACCTAAATTACAATTAAACCTAACACTATACTATCATTAAATTAATTAAATAAATTACCTACAAATAACTACAATTAAATACAATTACATAAACTAACTAAAGTACAAAAAATAAAAAAAGCTAAGTTACAAAAAATTAAAAAAAAAGTTACAAACATTTAAAAAATATTACAACAATTTTAAGCTAATTACATCTAATCTAAGCCCCCTAATAAAATAACAAAGCCCCCAAAATAAAAAATTCCCTACCCTATTCTAAATTTAAAAAGTTCAAAGCTCTTTTACCTTACCAGCCCTTAAAAGGGCCTTTTGCGGGGCATGCCCCAAAGAATTCTGCTCTTTTGCCTGTAAAAGAAAAATACAACCCTCCCCAACATTAAAACCCACCACCCACATACCCCTAATCTAACCCAAACCCCCCTTAAAAAAACCTAACACTACCCCCCTGAAGATCATCCTACCTTGAGTTGTCTTCAGCCAGCCGACCCACCGATGGAACCGAAGAGGATATCCGGAGCGGCAGAAGTGATCCTCCAAGGGGCGCTGAAGAAGTCTTCCATCCGATGAAGTCATCATCCAGGCGGCGCTGAAGAAGTCTTCCATCCGGGCGATGTCATCTTCCAAGCGGCGCTGAAGAAGTCTTCCATCCGGGCGATGTCATCTTCCAAGCGGGGTCTTCAATCTTCTTTCTTCAGGATCCATCTTCATCCCGCCGACGCGGAACATCCTTCTTCCCCGACGGACTACCGACGAATGAAGGCTCCTTTAAAGGACGTCATCCAAGATGGCGTCCCTTCAATTCCGATTGGCTGATAAGATTCTATCAGCCAATCGGAATTAAGGTAGGAAAAATCTGATTGGCTGATTGAATCAGCCAATCAGATTGAGCTCGCATTCTATTGGCTGATCGGAACAGCCAATAGAATGCAAGCTCAATCTGATTAGCTGATTGGATCAGCCAATCGGATTGAACTTCAATCTGATTGGCTGATTCAATCAGCCAATCAGATTTTTCCTACCTTAATTCCGATTGGCTGATAGAATCCTATCAGCCAATCGGAATTGAAGGGACGCCATTTTGGATGATGTCCCTTAAAGGAGCCTTCATTCGTCGGTAGTCCGTCGGGGAAGAAGGATGTTCCGCGTCGGCGGGATGAAGATGGATCCTGAAGAAAGAAGATTGAAGACCCCGCTTGGAAGATGACATCGCCCGGATGGAAGACTTCTTCAGCGCCGCTTGGAAGATGACCGCCCGGATAGAAGACTTCTTCAGCGCCGCCTGGATGATGACTTCATCGGATGGAAGACTTCTTCAGCGCCCCTTAGAGGATCACTTCTGCCGCTCCGGATCTCCTCTTCGGTTCCATCGGTGGGTCGGCTGGCTAAAGACAACTCAAGGTAGGATGATCTTCAGGGGGGTAGTGTTAGGTTTTTTTAAGGGGGGTTTGGGTTAGATTAGGGGTATGTGGGTGGTCGGTTTTAATGTTGGGGGGTCTGTATTTTTCTTTTATAGGCAAAAGAGCTGAATTCTTTGGGGCATGCCCCGCAAAAGGCCCTTTTAAGGGCTGGTAAGGTAAAAGAGCTTTGAACTTTTTTAATTTAGAATAGGGTAGGGAATTTTTTATTTTGGGGGGCTTTGTTATTTTATTAGGGGGCTTAGATTAGGTGTAATTAGCTTAAAATTGTTGTAATATTTTTTAAATGTTTGTAACTTATTTTTTTATTTTTTGTAGCTTAGCTTTTTTTTTTTTTTATTTTAGTTAGTTTATGTACTTGTATTTAATTGTAGGTATTTGTATTTAATTTTATTACAGTGGCGGCGGTGCAGGGGGGGCAGGATAGGGGTTAATAAATTTATTATAGGTGGCGATTGTGTAAGGGGGCAGATTAGGGGTTAATAAGTTTAATATAGGTTGCGGCGGGGTCCGGGAGTGGCAGGTTAGGGGTTAAACTATTTATTTAGTTGCGGCGAGGCCCGGGATCAGCAGGATAGGGGTTAATAACTTTATTATAGGTGGCGACGGTATAGGGGGGGCAGGATAGGGGTTACTAGGTATAATGTAGGTGGCGGGGTGTCCGGGAGCAGCGGTTTAGGGGTTAATACATTTATAAGAGTTGCGGCGGGGTCTAGGAGCGGTGGTTTAGGGGTTAATACATTTATTATTTATTATTTTATTATTTATTAATACATTTATTATAGTTGCGGTGGGGTCTAGGAGCGGCGGTTTAGGGGTTAATAACTTTATTTAGTTGCGGGGGGCTCCGGGGGCACCGGTATAGGGTGTAGAACAGTGTAGTTTAGTGTGGGTGCTTAGTGACAGGCTAGCAATAAAGCTGTCAAAAAGCCGAAGAGCAGCGAGATCGGATGAGTGATAAGTCTCACAGTCCGCTACTCATCGCCCCGTACTTGGTGCGCGGCTTTTTGACAGATTTATTGATAACTTAGGCGAAATTTTGCAGGTCCGCGGCGGCGATGGTAGGCGAGCTTAGGCGGGCGTATTGGGCCGGCAAAGGCAGGAAAGTTGACACGTTGATAACTAGGCCTCTTTGTCCGTAGAAAGATGTGAATAATCAGTAGTAAGGTCAAAATGTCCTAAAAAGGAACAGACAATGGACCCACACACACACACACACACACACAAACTCAAACTTGCACATACACCCAAAGAACACCGACAGAGACAGCTTCAGAAAACACACAAAGACATACACACACACACAGAGACACCCACAGAAAACACACAAAGACATACACACACAGAGAGAAAACCACATAAAACACATAAAGACAAACATACACACACCCTCACTGAGACATCCACAGAAAACACACAAATACATACACACACCCTCACAAAGACACCCACAGAAAACACACACCCTCACAGAGACATCCACAGAAAACACAGACATACATACATACACACACACCCTCACAGAGACATCCACAGAAAACACAGACATACACACCCACCCTCACAGAGGCATCCAGAGAAAATACACAAAGACAAACATACACACACCCTCACAGAGACACCCATAGAAAAAGCTCAAAGACATATGCACGCACCCTCACAGATATCCACAAAAATGCACAGACATACACACCCACCCTCACAGAGAGACCCACAGAAAAAATACATACACACTCATAGAGACACAAACCAAAGCACAAAGACATTATACACAGACACCCACAGAAACACTCACAGGAGGAAACATTTATGCACCCTGCATCCCCTAAATCAACAGTGTGTGACATGCATGATAAGAAATTTGCAGAAATTAAGAGATCACTTTTTAAAGAATCATATTTGTAAATGTGCAAACAAAAATAGTTCTGTGAATTCAAAAAATTGTACATTAATGATCTGGGTAGATGGCTAGATGAAGAAAAGTACTTTTAAAAGGTTGACATATGTTTGTTTGATTTTTCCCCAACCAAGAGCACCACTTCAAATATAGTGTACAAATGTTCCCATCTATCAGCTGTACTTATGGATTTTGAAAATGCTGTACTTTATATGGTTTTGGTGGAACCATAAGCCATGGTACTCATACCATTAGATCTGGTTAAATGCAGGATTTAGGCTTATTGGTATGTATTTAAAAATTAAGTCAGCTGTAGTGTAAACTGAACAGTTTTAAGTTAACCTGTCTCATTTCAAACACTGAGCAATCTTAGTCTGAGAGTATAACATGTTATGCGGATGTAAAAATCTTAGATAAAATGCCTCCTTGAATCTGGAAAGTCCTTGCATAAAGGGGCAGTAAATTGGAATGTAATATATACATATATATATATATAAATGCATATCTGCCAAAAGGGCACCTACCATTTGTGTATTGAGGAGGAAACATTTCTGCATGGTTTTAAATATAGAATTTCTACAGCATTGTCAAATAATCATAAATACACTGCTGCTAAAAATAATTGTTTTTATGGACCCCTGGCCCCACCATACAACTACTACCACACTGAAGTTACAATACGAAATTGCACAAAGAAATAAAAAACATTTGCTAAGTAAGTCCTACCTCCTTTGCAAATGAAAGTGATCTGCTGTCTGACCCAGGCACATACTGTACAAACTTAAGTGCTAAGTCTGTCTCACACTGTACATAGTGGTTTAGTGCACACTCAGAAATCCTCTCAAATGCTAATACTTTACTCCTTGTAATAACATTTCCCATGCTCAATTAGCTCTCTGCTGTAGTACCCACTGGTAGCTGCCAAAAAATTTTATTTATTTATTTTTTTTAGTTTTTGCTCATGGGGCCCCCCTAGCCCATTGGGCCCCTGACAGGAGTCACCCCTGTCACCCCCTGATGGCGGCCCTGGTCTCATTTATCAAAAAGGGGACTAGGGCAGCACTCTGTTAATCACAAATAATAGGGTTGATCACAATCTATCGGCTATTGGCTCTGAAAATGAATTTTCATAATTTAGAGCTGAGTTTTTCGAGTGATCACAATGCTTCTGTATCGGTAGTTAAAAACCCACAGTCACAAAAAACAAAACAAATAAAAAAAAACGCAGTCACAAAACCATTTTCAACATAAACACTCTCTAAAAAAGAATCCTTCAGTGTGAACTGCATGTTTTTAGAAAATAGAAACTGGCAGGTCTCTCAAAACTGATACATACAATAGCCCATTCACATCTCTTAAGGTTATATAAAAATATATATTTTAAAAAAAAAAGAGAAAATGTTTTCTATGTGAAGAACATTGGAATGTTAGATATGCGTAACACACTTCGGGTTTCGCACTGTAGGTCTAACGTGTTGGGTTAGCACACATTAAATATTAGGCGTAATATGTAAATATTACATATAATATTAAAAAATATGATTAAGAATTATTAATAATGATAGATACTGTAAACAATCTATACATATAAAAGAAGAAGTCCTGATTGACTGACTGACTGATTGACTGACTCATCAACGCCCAGCTCAAGCCGTTTAACATAGGAATGTGAAATTTGGAAGGTACGTTGTTTTTATGACGTTGGCACCCACTAAGGAAGTATTTTTTTAAATGAAGTCCCTAGGGGGTGAACTTTTTTATGAAAATACCTATAACTCAAAAACTGACAATATTACAGAGGTGAAAATTGGTAATTAGATTCTTCTTGAAAAATAAAGAAACACGTGTTTTACCATTTCCCCAAAATCCACTCAAAGGAGGTCAAAAAGGGGGGGCTGATTTATGAGGATATCTATATCTCAAAAACCCGACAATGTTACAGACGTGAAAATTGGTATTTAGATTCTCCTTGAAAAATAAAGAAACATGTGTTTTACCATTTCCCAAAAATCCACTTAAGGGGGGGTCAAAGGAGGGCTGAATTATGAGGATACCTATATCTCAAAAAACAAAGATGTCACTGACATGAAAATTGGTATTTAGATTCTCCTTTAAAAATAAAGAAACACGTGTTTTAACATTTACCGAAAATTGGTATTTAGATTCTCCTTTAAAAATAAAGAAACGTGTTTTACCATTTCCCCTAAATCCACTTAAGGGGGTTCAAAAGGGGGGGGGTGATTTATGAAAATACCTATATCTCAAAAACCAAAGATGTTACTGATGTGAAAATTGGTATTTACATTCTCCTTTAAAAATAAAGAAACACGTGTTTTACCATTTCCCAAACATCCACTTAATGAGGGTCAAAAGGGGGGGTGATTACTGTTGCATGCAAGCAAAAAGGGGTTTATTGTGGGTGTTTGCGTGCATATTACAAGTTAAACATAAACAAGTTCTAGTGCAATTTAATTTCACGTGGGTCAGGATAGTGCCACTTCAGAGCTCTGGTTAACTGTTATGCTCGAATACAAAAATTGCACAAAACACATCAAGAATACTATTTAAAAACAGTTACAATCATAATAACACTACCTAATAAAAATTATTAAAAACAAATTGCATTAAAAAGTTATAAGGGCTCAAAGATATGAGTAAGTGCAAAAAAGGAAACAATCCACTTCTTCCAATGTCTTAGTAAAACGAATCTTTATTTAGTACAGTTTAAAACAGCATGGAAAAGCTTCCCATGGACAAAAACAAAGCAGGCGCAGCACTTCGGCTAACGCGTTTCGGCTGTATAGCTGTAGTCATAGCATCAGACGCGTAAGCCAAAGTGCTGCGCCCGCTTTGTTCTTGTCTTTGGGAAGCTTTTCCTTGCTGTTTTAAACTGTACTAAATAAAGATTCGTTTTAATAAGACTTTGGAAGGAGTGGTTTGTTTCCTTTTTTGCACTTATTTGTGTCCAGCAGATACAGTACCTTTGTGCAGTGAAACCGTTCCTTTTCCCTGTCATTCTACTCCTCCCTCAGTGATGACGTCACTTAAAGTGCCTGTGAGCTGGTCTGGATAGCCCAATGTCAAGACACAGAGAAGGTGAGAGGGAGCAAGGCAAAAACAAAATTGCCTATCACACACCGTAAGGATAATGGAGCTCCTCTGCACTGTAGTGTTTGGAGCCAGGAATACAGACGGCTGAAGTTCGTCACCGGGTAAGGAGGTACCAATTTGTACTATTATGGGAGGGAGCATGTGAATGGCAGTGGAGTCTCTTTAATTATTACAAGTGTGGATATTGACATTTACATAAAAACTACTCTAATCTATTGACAATATTTTCTCAAAGATATGAGGTCTCAGGAGTCAAAAAGGGCTGCAAAGGGCTTTAACATTGAGATACATATTTATACATGTCTAAATATATATATATATTTATTTATATAGATATATATGTGTGTGTGTGTGTACATATGTATTTATATGAGTATATATGTATTTGCAGACATATATACACAAATCTATATATATATAGACATATAAATAGACAAGACAGATCTCATAAAAACAATAAACAAAGAACTAAAAACTAAGAACAAATTGATGTTAAACACCAATAGATTACACTCATACTAGTAAATTCATAGTTAATAATACAATTCAGTTATTATACAAGTATGAACCATAAGCAATAAAAAATAACATTTGTAAAATTGCAAAACATAAGAAGGCAAAGTTGATGAACAATATATTTATTTATAAGTATAGATGTAAACATAAGCCAACAGCAAAATAAAAACAAATTACACAATACACAACCTGGCACCAATCATTATACACGTATATAAGTCAAATGCCAGTGAACTCCATGAGAAATGACAGGTATGTATATATAATTGCCTTCCAAATGTATAACCCAAGCCCCCTTATAAAGTGAAGGAAACATGCCTAAAAGCGCATCAAATATTCAATCTGCTATATAAAGTGTTATCTATGAATAGTTTAACATCATTAATTCTATTTATACCAAGAGGGGCACCAGTTTTTAAGGTGTGAATCCAAAACACTTCCCTTTTACTTAGTGCAGAGAATCTGTCGCCACCCCTGGGTCCTAGAGAAACTTTTTCTATACCTTGGAAAGAGAATACGGTATCCTATCGATCATGCAATGCAAAATGTTTTGCAACCGGAGTTTGCAGAATCTCTGCTTCCAAGGACAGAAGATGTTCTCTTATTCTGTCTTTCAACTATCTGGAGGTAAGACCCACATATTGAAAATCACAGAAGTTGCAAGTAATTAGGTATATGACAAACGTAGATGAACATGTAATATGTTTTCTAATGGCATGAGATTTGTCTGTTTGTGTCGATACAAATGTATCACCTGTACTCGCATACTTGCTACTTTTGCAAGGCTTTTTGTTGCATTTAAAAAAAAAGAAGAAGAAATTTCCGGGAGAGCCAGTTAGCCTTAAGCTTAATCATGCTAGTCTTCCTACTGATGAAATCTTTCCTGACCATATCCCCAATAGTTTTAGATCTATGTGGAATGTAATTATAATCTTTAGAAATTCCATGTAGATCTTCATCTCCATCTAGTAGGGGTAATTTCCACTAAATAATACCACAGATTTGGTCAAACTGCTTACTGTAGGTGATTATGAAATTGATACCCCTCCTGTCGGTATTCTGTTTAGCTCTATCTTTCAGGTGAGTATCTCCATACCAGAAACCTGTAATGCTAAAGATTCAAGAATCTCCTTCTTATAATGGGATGGTTCGGAAAATGATCTGGATGATTTTGTAATGCATCTAAATAATAATGAGGGTAATCTAAAGTTTACTTATACTTCATCTAGGGTTAATACTCCTTACTTGGATTTCTTACTGAGCCATGATGATAACAAAGTAATCACTGAAGTTTTCAGGAAGGTAGTGTCAGGTAATACCATCCTGAGAGCAGATTCGTTACACCCTTACCATCTTAAAAGCGATATACCCAAAGGACAATTTATTCGTCTGAGGAGAAATTGTAGCAACGTGGATAGTTACTGGCAACATGCTAAAGCATTAACTCGGATTATAAGTAGTTTTGGATTCACATCTTAAAAACTGGTGCCCCTCTCTGTATAATTAAAATTAGTGATGTTAAACTATTCATAGATAACACTTAATATACCAGATTGAATATGTGATGCACTTTTAGGCATGTTTCCTTGACTTTATAAGGGGGACTTGGGTTACATTGTTATACATTTGGAAGGCAATCATATATACATACCTTTTCATTTCTCATAGAGTTCACTGGCTTTGACTTATATACGTGTATAATGATTGGTGACAGGTTGTCTATTGTGTATTTTATTTTGCGGTTGGCTTATGTTTACATATATACTTATAAATATACCTTTATAAATATATCTTTATACCTGGTATTCTGTAATGGGAACCTTAAACTTGATTGGTTTATGAATACACCTCCTAGAGGTATAAAGGCAAGCTATACACGCCTGTTAATCAGCTCTGATGAAGTGCCGTTGAGGCAGGAAACGCGTCAGCTGTGGTAAAATCTGTGTTGCTGTGCCCTTGTGATTTTTACCCGTATATCCAAAAAAGGACGTTTTTACCTAACTTCTATTCTCTTGTTTTGCAAGCCACTTCGAGCCTTGCATGCTGTATCCTTTTTGAAAGTATTTCATAATGCCACCTGGCTACTTCATAATGCAACCCGGCTGGCAAAATTTTCTGTGGAGAACATTGATTATATATAGGTATTGCTATATACAGACATATATAGGAATATCTTTTAAAAAATACTTAGAATACATTCCTCTATGTGAAGAACATTGGAATGTGAAATATTTATAGTAAATACAGTTATTAAATATTGTTTTCTGGTTTTTACTGGAAAGGGCTCCAATGCACATATGTATATTTGTAAACACTTAAGGGGGGGATTTATGACCAAAGATGTTACAGACGTGAAAATTGGTATTTAAATTCTCCTTTAAAAATAAAGAAACACGTGTTTTACCATTTCCCAAAAATCCACTTAAGGGGGGGAAAAGGGGAAGGGGTCATTTTTGAGGATACCTATATCTCAAAAAACAAAGCTGTTACAGACATGACAATTAGTATTTAGATTCTCCTTTAAAAATAAAGAAAAACTTGTTTTTCCATTTCCTGAAAATCCACTTATGGGTATGAAAAGGGGGGTAGATTTATGAGGATACCAATATCTCAAAAACCAAAGATGTTACAGCTGTGAATTTTTTTATTTAGATTCTCCTTTAAAAATAAAGAAACGCCTGTTAACCATTTCCCGTAAATCCACTTAAGGGGGTAAAAAGGGGGGGGGTCATTTTTGAGGATATCTATATATTAAAAATCAAAGATGTTACAGATGTGAAAATTGGTATTTACATTCTCCTTTAAAAATAAACAAACACATGTTTTTTTTCCATTTCCTTAAAAATCCACTTAAGGCGGGTGGGTGATTTATGAGGATGCCCATATCTCAAAACTTAAGATGTTAGAAAAGTAAAAATTATAATTTAAAATCTTCATTATAAAGTAAGTTTACATGCAAAATATCTTGCTCCTTAAAGGGACAGTACACTGTAAAATTGTTTTTCCATAAATGTATTTTAAATGACTTGTTATACCAACTGCAGAGTATAAAATATTTGAGAAATTGCATTTTCGGGTTTATTTGTGTATCTGAAGTAGCTGGTTTTGTGCTTTGAAAACACAGCCTATTACAATGGGTTGAGCTTCAGGTAATATCAGATCTCATTATGTTATCACTTTTATGTACACAGACTTGCTTCCTTATCTTATATTTGTCTGGAACACCAAAGCTCAATACACAGAGAGAACAATGGAAAATTATCATTTTATTACTTAACTATCATGCCCCCACTGAGGGTGTAATCTCTTCTGCTGGCTGTGTTTACTTAGGCTTGTCAATAGCGTATACGCAAGTATCAAAACTTTCAGTATAGGTTGGGAAACCACAAGCTAAATCAGCTATTTCAAATGCTGAAATAGGAGTAAAGGAGCCACTTGCAACCAATTTAATACACTCTAGCAGGTAAAAAGGATCATTGGGAATAATTTAAAAGGGAGAAAGTTTTTGGGTGAACTGTCCCTTTAATGTCAGTAGTTCTGGATATCACTGGATATCACAAAAAAATGAATACTTTTTTTTTCACATCTGACAGTTGTGTTATAATATATAATTACAATTTAATATTAAAATAATTGTAAACAGATAAATAATAACAAAATATTTTTGATATGCCGGACAGATGCCCCACCCACAATTTAGCGGATTGGTGCCCATGTATGAGAAACACTGATAATTAACGAAAACTCACGTGAGGGCACACATTGTTGTGAGTGCTCTTGTTTTTCATAATTTTTTACAAAACACAAAATTAATGCGAACGAAGCCGCGGGCAACAGCTAGTAAATACTTAAATACATATGTACACATACACTTTGCAGCCCTTTTTTGTCAAACACCTTATACCGTATATCTTTGAGCCCAAATAACTGTTTTATTATTATTTTTTAATAAATTTTATCAGAATGTGTTTATATGTATTATGTAGTGTTTAGTGCATCTTTTTTTCTTCCCCACCCTTTACGCAAGCTCTAAAGTTGCGCTAACTTGATATTGCACTCTTACATTTACTTTTGACTTGTAATACGCAGGCTATTTCTGCCGCATGAAAAGAGCTGATAATGCTTGCGTGCTGCAGTTAGCGCTTCACTCATAATCTAGCCCCTATGTGGTAAACAATACGTAGGGTGTACGACCAGGATACGAAAAGATTACGTAAGGGAACATTTATTATCTTTTACCGTTGTCTCTCCTTAAACCCCTGTGGAAAGACTTTTTCAAAATATAGCGTGAAGCAACAATCGATCTTCAGATTTCAAGCCATTGATCAAGTGATAGATCAGATCAACTTTTAAAAAAAAGAAGAGTTTTGGATTTTTACGCTCAATCCGGGCAATCCGGATGGTATAAATAAAAAGACAAATTTCAAATGATTTAATAGTTGAATATTACTATTACATTCCCTTTTTTCTAGCATATTCATTTATAGATATGTTTCTAGTAGCTCATATACACACCACACTGCACACCTTATATTTTTTTTATTTAATTTTCTTTATTTTATTTATTTACATATTTACATATAATCCTTCCATAGTCCATAATTATTTCCTTCTTCACTTCCACATTATCTCATGCCTCAGCTCCCTCTGACACATATCTCTGCTCATCCTTTTCCTTCTCTTTGTCTCATTAATCAGCTCTCCCTGTGTCACCCCTCAGCTTCTGAACCTCATCCTTTGGCTCCTCTTTTTCTCATTAATCAGCTCTTTCATGTGTCATCCCCTCAGCTTCTGAACCTCATCCTTTGCCTTCTCTTTGTCTCATTAATCAGCTCTCGCTGTGTCACCCCTCAGCTTCTGAACCTCATCCTTTGGCTCCTCTTTGTCTCATTAATCAGCTCTTTCATGTGTCATCCCCTCAGCTTCTGAACCTCATCCATTGGCTTCTCTTTGTCTCATTAATCAGCTCTCTCTGTGTCACTCCTCAGCTTCTGAACCTCATCCTTTGGCTCCTCTTTGTCTCATTAATCAGCTCTTTCATGTGTCATCCCCTCAGCTTCTGAACCTCATCCATTGGCTTCTCTTTGTCTCATTAATCAGCTCTCTCTGTGTCACTCCTCAGCTTCTGAACCTCATCCTTTGGATCCTCTTTGTCTCATTAATCAGCTCTTTCATGTGTCATCCCCTCAGCTTCTGAACCTCATCCTTTGGCTCCTCTTTGTCTCATTAATCAGCTCTTTCCTGTGTCATCCCCTCAGCTTCTGAACCTCATCCTTTGGCTCCTCTTTGTCTCATTAATCAGCTCTCTCTGTGTCACTCCTCAGCTTCTGAACCTCATCCTTTGGCTCCTCTTTGTCTCATTAATCAGCTCTCTCTGTGTCACTCCTCAGCTTCTGAACCTCATCCTTTGGCTCCTCTTTGTCTCATTAATCAGCTCTTTCATGTGTCATTCCCTCAGCTTCTGGACCTCATCCTTTGGCTCCTCTTTGTCTCATTAATCAGCTCTCTCTGTGTCACTCCTCAGCTTCTGAACCTCATCCTTTGGCTCCTCTTTGTCTCATTAATCAGCTCTTTCATGTGTCATTCCCTCAGCTTCTGAACCTCATCCTTTGGCTCCTCTTTGTCTCATTAATCAGCTCTCTCTGTGTCACTCCTCAGCTTCTGAACTTCATCCTTTGGCTCCTCTTTGTCTCATTAATCAGCTCTTTCATGTGTCATCCCCTCAGCTTCTGAACTTCATCCTTTGGCTCCTCTTTGTCTCATTAATCAGCTCTCTCTGTGTAACTCCTCAGCTTCTGAACCTCATCCTTTGCCTTCTCTTTGTCTCATTAATCAGCTCTCTCTGTGTCACTCCTCAGCTTCTGAACCTCATTCTTTAGCTCCTCTTTGTCTCATTAATCAGCTCTTTCCTGTGTCATCCCCTCAGTTTCTGAACCTCATCCTTTGCCTTCTCTTTGTCTAATCAATCAGCTCTATCGGTGTCATCCCTCTGCTCATCTCTGTCTTATCCCTCAGATCCTCTTTTTTTCCATCCTTCTCACTGGTCTCCTATTAGCACATTAATCACATTATTAGATGACACAAATATCACACTTGTTCTGTGCACTGTAATAAAGTCTGGTTTATTAGCAAATCCCAGAATATTAGTTCTGCAGCACACGCAATGCATATGTGAATTTAGTGCCCCTCACATCATGTGATAAAATATTTATTTAATGTGCCCATGCTCTAGTCAGTGCACAGAAGTTACTGTTTATATAACATTATGTAAAGGGACATAAAACAGGTTGAGATCTGTGCATATCCTTAAAGGGCTAATTAATTAAGCCCTTAACGACCAGCACCATAACCTGTACAACGCTGGTCATTGTGCCCTTAAGGACCAGACATACCCTGTAAGTTACTGCAGTCCTGGGCTTCTCTCTGCTGCGATCTTGCTAAACAAAAGAGAGATTGCACTATTTCTGCATGCCACACGAGTGGGTCACTTCAGAAATAGATTTGCAGAGTTCGTTGGTGGGTGGGTGGAAGGGTAAGGAGGGAGGGAGGCGGGCGGCCTATCGCTGTAGGGGGCAGGAGGAGGGAGGCAGCAGGTGGGACCGCTATGCCACGCTACAGGGATTAAACAAAATAAATAAATAAGTGCATAATTGAGGGGGGAGGAAGGACAATGAGGGGGATCCTATGTGGTCATTCAGTTGACAGAAAGGGATCTGGGAGGGGGTAGGATATTGAGGGGGGTCAGCTACACTACAGAAAAAATGTGGATTTTTTTTTTTTTATAAATTTGCAGCAAACTGGATACTGGCAAACAGCTACCAGTACCTAGGATGGCGGCAAATAGGTAGAAGGGATTAGAGAGCTGTTTTGGGGGGGGGGGGGGGGCTCAGGGAGGTTGGTAGGTAAGGGGGGATACTACCCTGCAGAAAATATATTTTAAAAATAAAAAAAAGCCTTTTATTTTAGTACTGGCGGTACTTTAGATGGGGATGAAAATTGTGGGGTGGGGGATGGAAGAGAGCTGTTTAAGAGGGGTCAGGCAGGGATCAGGGGTGTGATGTGTCATGTGGGAGGCTGATCTCTACACTAAAGCTACAATTAACCCTGCAAGCTACCTAATTAACCCCTTCACTGCTGGGCATAATACAAGTCTGGTGCAAAACGGCATTTAGGTGCCTTCTAATTACCAAAAAACAATGCCAAAGCCATATATGTCTGCTATTTCTGAACAAAGGGGAACCCAGAGAAGCATTTTTAACCATTTGTGCCATGATTGCACAAGCCCTTTGTAAATAATTTCAGTGAGAAACATAAAATTGTAAAAAAAAAAAAGATTTTTTTTTTATTTGATCGCATTTGGCGGTGAAATGGTGGCATGAAATATACCAAATTGGGCATAGATCAATACTTTGGGTTGTCTACTAAAAAAACAAATATAGTTTTGATAGCTAAATATATAAAAAGGCTCTTGTTCTGTTTAAATGTAGTGATGGCAAAAATGCTAAAAGTGCTCTGGCTTTTGGGGAAGTTTTTCTCTGAAATGCCTGGTCCTTAAAGGGTTAAAAATAGTTTGCTGGCAAGTATTTTAAAATACATTTTCAAAAATAAGCAAAATTAATTACATAGCTAAACTGCCTGGAGAAGCCAACTCCACATGCTCCATCAGATAATCCCTATAATCCCTACCAAAACAACAATAGATATAGATACAGCCATATAAGGAAATGTGTGGGGGGAGTTAGAGCTTTACAATTCAGAAACAATTATTTCATTAAAGTTTATATTAATGTATTTTGTCTCTATCCCAACTTGTTTTATGTCCTTTTAATATAAAGGGCCAAGCACAGCAGCCTGTTACTGAGACTATTAATGAATTACTGTAAATATTTCACTAAATAGACTGACAATATCTTCCCTGGTCATGTCTGTGCAGGTATGGGTGTGACAGAGCAGTTGCAGGGTCAGGGGTCTGATGTGGGTATGGGGCTGACAGAGAATTTGCAGGGTTATGAGTCTGGTGTGCATATAATGTTACAGAGCCTTACCCTGAGATGTTCTCCTGATAATCCATAGGGTGGTTGACCCTGCCAGCAGACCCTGCCAGCAGCCACCGCCAGCAGACCCTGCCAGCAGCCACCGCCAGCAGCCACCACCAGCACATCTCAGCCATCAGATGAAATCCATTTTAGCCCATTTGAATTGTGTTGACAGCTCTTTATATACCTTTGGTTATTATTACATCACATAGCAAGGTGCAGCATTGTATCAGCATATAGCTAACTGTCTGTGACTGAATGTGGCTGTTAATAACCGGCTGTGACTGGATTAAGTTTCTGCTGCAAGTTATGTTAACCCCTTAAGGACCAGGCAAAAGCTTCCCCAAGAGCATTTTTAGCATTTTTGTTATCACTACATTTAAACATATTTTTTTTTTTTTTTTTTTTTTTTAATAGTTTTTATTGAGGTTGAAATAGCATAATGACAACAGTCTCATCAACAGAATACATTTTACAACATATATTGTACTGGCATGACATAACAGATTAGGCACCTCATTTTTTTAAGTCTTATAGGTGTGCGAATTCCTCAAACAGGCAGGTCCAATCGTGGGACCAAAAGTTAAACAAAGCAATTGAGGACATGTCAACTTAGATAACAGTAAAAATTGCAATTTCAGCTTATGTGGGATAAATACAAATTATGAAGTGCATATACAATATCGATATAGTGAAGCATAATAAAAGCATCAAGATAACTCTGAATGAATCGTCAATTGGGAAAGTATGGAGCATAGCATCTCTCAGTATTTAGTATAATCCAATAACCATTAGCGCTGAGCCTTTATTAAAACATAAGCAATTTTAAGACTATTATCTAGAATAAACTTCAGGAAAACAGGATATCACTGCAAAGTCAATATTCCTGTGTTGAACCCCCGTGAGCCATCCTACATTGGCGCAGGTAAAACTAAGTAATGGCTCTACGAGTTGGGCAGAGACTACTAAACTCTGCCAAAAGGGTGTGCAAGGAGAAAGGGAAACATCCCTGACCGCACAGAAGTAATGGAGGGGGGGCGGAGGGGAGGCTAGAATAACAGATCTTACTAGTGGTATCTTACACTTCTAACATAGAGTCAGAGAATATTGGTAGAGCAACTTTAACATCATCACGTATAGCTAGGAGTCTAAAGTATTACACAAGAAGGATTCTAGGGGCCTTGGATTTAGCATATGTATAGTCACACAAAGCGCAAGGTGACTGGATTGCTAGCTAGATGTGGCTTAGACTAGGTAAGGGTCAAATCTCCCTAAGTGTTAGATACGTATCTCTAGTTAAAACCACAACCCACTATTCGTATCTGCCACTTAACATACGATAAAGTATACAATAATTGCTAGTGGTATACACAGTCAGTAAAAGTATTGAAAGTCCTAGCATTCATAACTGTTAACAGTAACACTAAACCCTCAGTTCAGCTGCACAAAGTATCTAGCTAAGAGAACCAAACAGACCCTATTATACTCACTCGCTATGTGATGGGAGCTATCTGTGGGATCTACAATTGCCCCATTTCTACTGTTTTTATATATTAGTTCTTCACAGCAGTGAGCACACGTGAAAAATATAGTGCATATATCTGTAGGATAGATTAATAAAACTCAGCTAATACAGAAGCATGCAAATAAAAACAGACAGGAAATATTGCTGTAGTATACTTGGTGACATATAGGAGAACTCTCTCCAAAAGTCGCAGGGGTGATATCTTAAAGGTACTAGATTACAACAAATTACATTGCATCAAAACAACAGACGTGTGGTATAATAAACATTGCAGAGGTCCCAAGCACTTAGAGAAACTCACTACAGTTAGGTGTGAGATAGGGAACATAATACCCTACCAATTGCAGTCTGAGTGTCTGGTGTCATAGAGCCCAACCTTAAATGTGAGATGTTAACCAGGTTCAGCTATGCTCGGCTCTACAGTAGCCTATAAAACCACCTGTATACAGATAGAAGACGCTTCAGGGAGGTAGGCAAATTGAACACAGGTCCTTGCAAAAGTAAAACAAGAACCAACAGGTCCTGAGTAAAGGAGTCCACCGCTCTAAATTATGGTTCCCTGGGCCTCTGTTTCGAACACTACAGTTGTCATAAAAGTGACCAGGACCCAAACTCCAAAAGGTGCCCAGTTAGAAGGGGATGAAATACGTTAAGTCAGACCCGAGGGTCTAGGGGCCCCTTATGTGCCTGAAATGTCACCCAACACCAACTCTTGTATTGACACAGGAGTCCTGAGTACCTTCCGGCTGCCTGGTGGGCCTCCGCAAATCTGAGTCAAAGATCTCCATGTGAGTGCGAGAGGTGACATCTACTAGTCTGCCAACTTGAGGGGGGCAATGGCTCCCAGATCGGAGCGTCCGGTAGCGGTCCCAGCATGGCGCAAGCATACCTCTCGGGTCAACAAAGGGAGAGCTAAGTCCTTCTCCTGGTTCCGCCTTCACCGGTGTCAGAAGTGGAGTACCCGGCCGTGGATCCGCTGGCGTCGCTATATCCTGCATCTCCATTACTGCTCCATGTGCTACAGCGGAGGTAGCTCTGCATATACGCGCAGTTTGGATTGTGGCTGTAAATGCGTCCAGCCTGTCACAGATTCTTCTCCCATATTCTTCCAGCAGGCCTTTAATGTTTGCAAACAGGTCTTGGGCCTCCATGTCGGATAGCAACACAGTCTTCTCCAAGATGGCGGGCCAGCTTATGATAGGGAGCTGCGCTGCAGTTCTTCAACTCAAAATTGCTTAAGTAGCCACCGGTTCTTTGTTATCATGTCTCAGAGTTTTTCCTATGCCATTACCCCTCAGGCAGCAGCAAAGCAGGGGGAATATCACCATTATATTTTCCTTTTATAAAATTTAATTCAAGAGCTCCTGTACAGTGCGTCTTGCAGCTTTGGCGGTTAGCTCCGCCCCCCCATTTAAACATATTTAAATCTATTAAGAGCCTTTTTTTATATTTACCTATGAAAACTATATATATATTTTTAGTAGACAACCCAAGGTATTGATCTAGGCCCATTTTGGTATATTTCATGCCACCATTTCACCGCCAAATGCGAACAAATAAAATAAAAGTTCACTTATTCACAATTTTAGGTTTCGCACTGAAATTATTTACAAACAGCTTGTGCAATCATGGCACAAATGGTTGTAAACTCTTCTCTAGGATACCCTATGTTCAGATATGGCAGAGATATATGACTTTGGCATTGCTTTTTGGTAATTATAAGGCCGCTAAATACGGCTGCGCACCACACTTGTATTATGCTCAGCAGTGAAGGGGTTAATTAGGTAGCTTGTAGGGTTAATTTTAGCTTTAGTGTCGAGATCAGCCTCCCACCTGAAACACCCCTCCCCCTGATCACTCCCTGACCCCTCTTAAACAGCTCTCTTCCCTCCCCCACCGCACAATTGTCTCCCCATTTTAAGTACTGGCAGAAAGTTTGCCAGTACTAAAATAAAAGGCTGTTTTTTTATTTTTTATTTATATATATATATATATATATATATATATATATATATATATATATATTATATATTTATTTATTTTAAATATATTTTGCAGTGTAGGTTCCCCTTTTACCCTCCCTAATCCCCCCTAACAGCTCTCTAACACTCCCCCCTCTACCTATTTGCCACCATCTTAGGTACTGGCAGATGTCTGCCAGTACCCAGATTTTGCCGCAATTTATATAAAGTCCACTGGAGTCCTTTGCCAGCAATGTAGCTTAAAACATGAAACATCATATTTATACAATATTCATATTTAATAAAGTGTTTAACCATGAATTTGCTGTAAATATTTTACACTCCAATGTTCTTCACATAGGGGAATATGTTCTAAGTATTTTTAAATAGATATTTATATATATATATATATATATATATATATATATGTATATATCTATACATAAATATAATCATATATTTATATATAGGTAAGGTATAGATATATATTTTTGCAAGAAAACATTATATATATATATATATATATATATATATATATATATATATATATATATATAAATAAATACAACATATTTTGCTATGTGAAAAAAAAATTGGCATGTGACTTTTTTATATTTTGTGCCGGGTTAGCATACTTGTTTAAACATGATCAGCTTTGCGAGACTTGTTAGTTGTTATTTTTTTCCACTTTTCATGCTCCGTTGAAGTCTATGGGGGAATACGTTAACGCGGTTCTGATATTCTACCGTCGGGTAAGTGCGCAAGCCTTTTACTTTCAACTAACCGACGCATGTAAAAAGTCAAAGTTGAGTGCAGTTAAAACAGCAGCGGGGGCGATAAATAGTGCACATCGATAAATGCCGACAGCATACGCTCTGGTGCAATACCACCCGGTGCAGATTTGCGGCCAATCGGTCGCTAGCAGGGGTGTCAATCAGCCCAATCGTATTCGATCGGGCGGATTGGTGTCCACCACCTCAGAGGTGGAGGACGAGTTAAGGAACAGCGGTCTTAGGACCTCTGCTTCTTAACTTTCGCTTCAGCCGGAACTGAAGCGAAGTGGGTCTGAGGCAGCATCCGATGCTTCATAAATAGACCCCTATGTCATGGCCAAGCATACACATCCTAACAAATCTCTTGCATGCCGAAAGAATCTGTAATATTTGGTCACCACAGATACCACAAGAACAAGAAAATAGGAGGAGAAGAGATTAAAATAAAACATGCAGTCAAAACACAGTAAGAACATATAAGATGGTATAGGAAGGACTTGTAAGGCAAAAGAAGTGACACCAATGAGAGAAAATCATTGGTGAGACAAAAAAAGGTCACTGTAAGTGAACAGATGAGCAAATTCACTGAAAGCTGTAGGTTAAATGGTATACGAATTATTGCCCAGATAGAAGAATAATCAGTCTCCTACCACTGTGGTACAAACTGTACACAACACACCGCTAGTACAAACTTGACTGATATGTAACTGCTCAGTATAAAAACTGTCACCTGTGTGTGGTATAAATTGCTGAAGCATTGGTTGGTAGTACAATTCAATTCAAATAAAGTATACAGCTCGCAATGGTTAAAGGGACACTGAACCCAAATTTTTTCTTTCGTGATTTAAATAGAGCATGCAATTTTAAGCAACTTTCTAATTTGCTCCCATTATCAATTTTTCTTTGTTCTCTTGCTATCTTTATTTGAAAAAGAAGGCATCTAAGCTTTTTTTTTTATTGAGAACTCTGGACAGCACTTTTTTATTGGTGGATGAATTTATCCACCAATCAGCAAGAACAACCCAGGTTGTTCACCAAAAATGGTCCGGCATCTAAACTTACATTCTTGCATTTCAAATAAAGATACCAAGAGAATGAAGAACATTTGATAATAGGAGCAAATCAGAAAGTTGCTTAAAATTTCATGCTCTATCTGAATCACAAAAGAAAAAAAATTGGGTTCAGTGTCCCTTTCATACTGATTAGGAGATGGTTAGTAAAAGTATCTTATGGAAGACGACATAACTCACCCGAGGCCCAGTGATTCTTCCGTTGGTATTCGATGTACAGTGGGAACCGCCTGATGGATCCCTGGCAGTGACGGAGTGACCAGCTCCGGAGCAGCCTCAGTACCTAAGGCAGATATACTCACACATAGCCCATGCTTTCTGCCCCATAACCTTATAGAGGAGCTTCCCCTACACTCAGCCCCCAGTCCCAACTGCACAGCTCCACCCTGCACCTTCTCACCCAGCTCGCAGACAAGTGTGTGGTTGCTCACTGCGCTTCCCCACCCACACCTCACGTAACCCGCACATGAGAAGACACAGCAATAACAGTATAAAATAAAACCGCAAAAAAATATTTTTAAATAAAAAATATGGCCAACTTGATTGGCAATTTTTAAAAGTCGTCCAGAGAGATTTCCTACTTGTGACGACTGGATTTTTCAAAAACATGTACAAAAATAAACTGAAATATATATTTAAAAATAAAAAGAATATTATCTTCTAAATGAAGAACATAGGTATTTGAAGTATTTTTATTGCACCTTTGGCTTTAGCGCAGTTGTCCTAGTGCAACTTCAGGTTAGTGCTCGAGCAAAATACAGAAGATGCTTTTTTAGCGCACCCCATAGAAGTCTATGTGGAAAGGAAGTTACTTGATGATGCACTTGCATAATACTTGTGAATAACCAAAGTGGAGTATCCTGTGCAGTGGTTTCTAGTCCTGACAATATACCGGCTATATCTACACTGTTAGAGATTGACAGTGTTATACTCAAATACAGATCATAAATTAGCTAATGGTATTGAAATATATTTGTCCGTGGTTTACTACACAGTGTGCATGAGTTTGTATGTTTATGGAAAGGAAGTTAGCATAGTCACGTCATTCACCCTCCTGCACGTCTGAGCTTTTAGAATGAAAACTTTTTACTTTCAACTTGTAATACCAGTGCAAACAAAGGAGTGCTAAAATGCTTGTGCTCCACTTGTAATCTAGCCATATGTGTGTTAGTGGCAACCAAGGTGATAAAATGACAAATGCACACTGGTATTTTTATGGAGCACAACTGGCAACTCTATCTACGAAACATAATAATAATATTTTTGCTCTATGTGAAGTTATACTTTCATTAAAGGTGATGTTTCAAAAGATAAACTGCCGTTAGTATTAATAAAGATAAATAATGAACGTTGTAGAATGAGCATGAATAGAAATAAAGATTCTTGTGTCAGATATGAACATGACTCAGGAGACAAATCTGTCATTTTCATTGTCTAAAAAATAGTGTTAAATATTCTTCTGTGCCGCTATATTCATATTCCACATATTACTGAATTCTTTAAACAGGCAACAATTAATTTGCTTTTGTGCATCCTTTCAGCTTTTTCTAAGGGATGCACAAAAGCAAATTAATTATGTTTAGTTATTTTAATTAAGCCACACTCAAAGAAATGATGAAATCCTTTTCTGTTAGTTTCATTATTTGCTTGTTGCTGGAGTTTATGGGCACCATTCCAATACTTTAGAATTACATGAGAACTTCACTAATGTGTCTTTTTCAAACTTATTACCTTCTAATTGGAAGGTCTGGCCCGCTAACTCTGCACAGCCGTTACTTCACCTGGAAAGATACATGAAACCCAATGTTTTCTCTTTCACAATTCAGATAGAGCATACCATTTTAAAAAAATTTCAATTTATTTCTATTATGAATTTTGCTTCTTTCTCTTCGTATCCTTTTTTGAAGGAAAAACAATGCACTACTGGGAGCTAGCTGAAGACATAATTAAGCCAATGACAACAGGCATATATGTGCAGCCACTTATCAGCACCTAGCTCCCAACTCCTAAATTTACCTAGGTATGCTTTTAAAAAAAGGATACCATAAAAGAATGATGCAAATTAGATAATAGAAGTACATTTGAAAGTTGCATATTGTATGCTCTATCTGAATCATGAAATAAATATTTTGGGTTTCATATCCCTTTAAGGGACTTTATGAGCAACGCCTACAAACCATACAGACACGGCCATGGACCTCCCAGACATGCACCTCGTCCATCCATAATCTTTTTACAATCTCACTTCTCTGAGAAAATGGTGACAGGACTTTTTTTTTTTAAAAAAAAAAAAACCTCCTGCATCCCAGAAAGCTTTAGCAGAAATGTTGTGAGTTATGTTTTGTTGTAGGCTCAGAAACAACAATATACTACTGGGAGATATCTGGTGATTGGTGGCTACACACATATGCCTCTAAGTGGCTCAACAGATATGTTAAGCTTAGTCCCCGTAGTGCATTGCGGCTTTTGGAGTTGATTTAACTATGTGTTTAACACTTTTTAAAGGGATTACACACATAATTATAGGCACACAATAGTGCAATATTACAATGCTCTAGAGCATTTTCTTTTTGTACTTTATGTCCCTTTAAGCTCCTTAGATTTATTAATAGTTTTGTAAATTCCCCCCTGAAAGTTCAACATCAATATTCACCAGAAAACACTTTTCAAGCATATTTTTTGCAATAATTTTCAAATCAGACACAGTGGAACTGGAACACTTTTTTATTGTTCAAATTTGTGTGCATTCTATGTTCATGTATTAGTAAAAAAATAAATAAATAAAAAATCTTTTTGCATGATGTTTAGCTCAAATTACGCTTGAAATTTTTGTACAAAAATAAATACAATCATTTGAATATTTATTCATTGTTGCTTTTCATTGTATGGGCTCTTAAAGTGACATAAGCCAAAATTGGAATGCATATAACTGCATTTCAATTTTAAATAGAGGTATCTTTGCATTACACATGTATTAGCAAAAATGCTTCTGGCAAAAGTTGTGACTCTTTTAGGGCCTAATGATATAAACCTCTCTGCTCAGATGAAATTATATAAAATAATCCTCTAGCACTATGAGATCTATAGTATTATTCTAAAAAGGCAGATTTTGCTATTGTTCTCCAAGGGGGGTGCTATATTTTACTGCATGACATGAGAGTTCTACTGCATTTACACATTATGCTTTGTATTTTATATTACTTTAGACTTCAAATTAAGTTTCATTAAATTTAAACTTTGCACTTTATATTTGGTATTTTATTTTGTATACAACATTGTATTTAGGATTGTGTTTTTAATAATTTTGATTATGCTTCGACAGTTTATGTGTAACTTTAGTGAATTTGGATCATACTTTGTATATTTATATGTATGTTTTACAAATTATGTTGCACTTTGTATTTCTTCTATTTAAAATAAAACTGAAAAGCTGACAGTTTTGGTCTCCCTTAGAGCTTCATTACTTTCTTTGGGTCCTATAATCAAAGATCCTCTAGTTTGGAGAGAAATTATAGTGCAGACTTCACATGGGGCTGAATTCTATAAGAGAATGGATGGAACCTGGAAGTCCCGGGGAGCTGAGAGATGCCTTCCATATAAAGCAATGAGACTATTTGGGATTCAGAATTTCACAGGGAAAGAGAAAACAACAGGAGAAATCCTAGAGCTAATATAAAGGTGTGGATTCTAAAAAATATGCCACTCTAGATGTGGTTTTCCACGCCGACACTCGCATGGACAACCCTCATGAAATTCTATAGAAAAAAAAGGAATTGTCTCTGTGAGTGGTGATATGTATTTCATGGAAGTAATGAGTACTCTCTGCTATGTAAAAGTTTGCAATGGAGAACAAAGTACAGAGGGGGGACCTGGCGTATGTTTATATTTAAATTTTACGCCTAATACAAATAAAATGACTATGTTTTCAGTGCACTTTACCCTAAAATCACTTTTATTTTTGTATGCATAGGTTTTCCTTTCAGAACAATTAGTGTTTTAAGTATTTTGACAAAAGCTCTTCACCTTTTAATTTGTGAGAAAAAAACAATGAGAACTGTAGGCAAACATTTTTTCAGAATTATGCTACAATTTGAGATTTATGCCTATGGAATGCTCATGTTCAGTATAGTTTAAGAAAAAACAACAATTATGTTATTTTGTTATTTGTACTTATAAGTATACATTTCTATGTGTTTTTTTAAAACATTCATAAATTACGATTTATGCTGTGCATTTTTAATAAAATTTATCCCTGGGTATAAGGATGGGCGAATGTTTTGCAACATTCAAAAAATGAAAGGAATTTTAACACATTTGTTAGTTTGTTTCAAATTTTGAATGTTTGTATAACATTCTAACATTCGTTTAATGTAATAGTATTTCCAATGCTTTCTTTAAATGTAATATTCAATTTGAATTTTTCTAATAATTTGGTTAGAATGATGCAATATTCGAATTAGAAAAATTAAAATCCATATATTTCTGATAATGTTTCTTATGCTCTCTTTAAATGTAATATTCAAATTATGCAACATTTAAAATAGAAACATTCAAATGTATATATTTGTATCTATTGTGTATCACTTTTCTAAATTCTCTACCATATGAACTATTACATTTCTGAATAGTATTTGTTAAATCGAATGTTACATTCGAAATTTCGAATGTGGATTTCAGTCTAATTATGAAGATTCAAAAACTAAAGTAACATCCGAAAACCTGAAATAACATTCGATTACCGAATTTTAATGGATTTTTAACCTCTTAAGGACATATGACGGAATTTTTCTGTCATAAAACAATTGAGCAAACTGAAAGCTGTGTCCTTAAAGGGTTAATTCTTATCAGCATTTGATTGTCCAAAACAAATGTCCACAGGACTATTTGTTCTAACAAACAAATAACACTTTTCAGAAAATTTGCCCATCCCTACCTTCGTAATTTACATTAAAAAATGTAAGTTTTTGATCAAATACGATTCTTCATGAACAATTTTGCTACTATTTTTGATGCACCTTAACAAAAATATTTTTTCCTGAGTATTTTTATTTGAATGGTTCAAATATTTGTTTTGTATGATGTTTACATTAAGATTTTCATTTTGTATAATTTTAAGTTATAATTTTCCTTGTGCACTTTTGTAATATATGCATTTCCTTCCTATTTGAAAATGCCATATACGCCCCTTAGTGAGACACCTGTTTTCAGGGTAAAAAGTGGCTTTATAGAATTCCACCAGGGTAATAGGAGTATTGGCAAGGATTCTGAAATAATCTTGCCAGGCCAGTGAACTTCACAGAATCTGACCCAAAGTCATAATTTGCAGCAAATACAACTTAAACCTAAATGTTTTCACTACAATTTAACTTGTTTTTGCCACTAGTTTAGAAAATATTACTTTTCTGTCAGTTAAATAAGTGAATAAACTACACCTGCATACAAACTACACCTGCATACAGCTACCGCTGGTGAGATAATTCAGTGAGACCAGCTTATTTAACATGCTAAAACCATTTCACAAGAATTGTAAGAGAGCTTCAGACATACCCTGGGAGCCATACCCTGTTAAGCTAAGGGAACTCCACTGTCCCTCCCACTTTCTGAAGCTGTGTTTTATTTTACAATAGTGAAAATACAAAGTGCAATGTGATTTTTAAAAGATACACAGAAATATACAACATATGATCCTAATTTGTTAAAGTAACACTGAGACTTTCAAAACATAATCAGAATTTGTAAAATCACTGCTGGATCTAAATCTAAATGTATTAAAATATAAAATAGAAAGTGCAAAAGGTTAAATGTAATAATACTGGAGGGACACAATCTGAAGTGTTAAGTAATATAAAATACAAAGCACAAAAGCCTCCTTTTAACAACGGCTGGACAGATAAAGGCAGACATTGCTGGTTGTACAATGCCACCCCTGCTTGTGTGCAGCAAATCACACACTAGCAGGGACTGTCAATCAATACGGTCAGAGAAGCCCAGGGGGATTGAGAATTGTGACTTTACAGTTGGTGTAGTAGGTTAAAGGGACATGAAACCCAACATTTTTCTTTCATGATTCAGATAGAGAATACAATTTTGAAAACAACATTCCAATTTACTTCTATTATTTAATTTGCTTCCTTCTCTTGTTATCCTTTGATGAAAGGATTATCTTGGCAAGCTCAGGAGCAGCAGAGAACCTAGGTTCTAGCTGTTAATTGGTGGCTGAATAAATATATCGATTGTGATTGGCTCACCCATGAGTTCAGTTAGAAACCATTAGTAAATTAGAAAGTTGTTTAAAATTGTATTTTCTAGACAGCGAGGTTCCGGTGGAGGTGGAGCTACACAGGTGCTGCTGAGCAGGTGTGCTGCACAGGTGCTGCTGAGCAGGTGTGTTGCACAGGTGCTGCACAGGTGTGGCTCAGGATTCAGCTCCAGTCCCATACACAGTGGCGGTGGTTTGTTCGCGCCCTGCCCCAAGTCTTGGGGTAACAGTCTCGGATAGTCAAGGATTAACTGATCCGGAACCTTCTCCAGTGGTCTGTCATCCCACTGATGGTTGTCAGTTTTTAATTACCTGGACCCTCAACTTTTCCTGCTTTCTTGGTAGTAGCCATACGCTCTCTTACCTTATAGTGGAACATACTACCTTGCCTCTCCCTTGTTACCCCTGCTGATATTTTGGCTGTATGATTAAACAATCTCTCTCCCCCCTGTGTGCCAGCTGACCCCGCCGGACAAAATCTGCAATTCTCTTATTTCAACTTAAGCCTACCCGCTGCCCTGTGTGGGCTCAGCTGCTGAGTCGTACCCCGGCTCCTTTTTTGGTTCTCCTCCCTCCCTCCCTCCCCCACCGGTGCTGCGTGGGAGGGAGCTGGGTCCGGTGTAGGAGCTTTCTGTCTGGCTGGCTGCGGTGTTGGTCCGGTGCTGCTTTTCCCCTCCCACCGGTGCTGCGTGAGGGGAATTAGCTTTGATTACCTCCTGGAAGGACAAACAGGAAGCGGAGGAGCTGACTTCACTCTGGGACAAGCTTTTGCTGGAGACAGTGCCTAACAACGGAGATGCGGACGGCTGGCATGCACATAGGGGGTGAGTTTTCTATGGTGATAATATATACCTGACTTACTTGCTGGCTGAATCATCTGATATAATCTTCCAGAGGGGACAAGCTGTGTAACCTGGAGAGAGCTAGGGATATCCTGAAAGGAAAGGATACTAAATAAGACTCTTTAAAAGCTTACTGGGATCAAGTGCGGTCACTGACTGAGACTGTTAAAAGGATACATTTTTTTACTTTCCTAAGATATCAAGGCCATACAGAAAATATGGACTGATTTAAGACTATTCAAGAGAGGATAAGAAAATAGTTGTCTTTTGCGAAGTTACAAAAAGCAAACATTTTTCACATGGCTAAAATGTGTAGTAATTCAACATATAGATGCAGTTAATTATTGATTCTTGATTGTAGCCTTTTTGTTCTTTTTTACTTTTTCTTTTTTCCTTTTTTTTCTTCCTTCTTTCTCTTTTTTTCTCTCCTCTATTTTTTTTTTTTTTCTGAGGTTCCTGCTCCTTTCTTTTTTTTCAACATATATCACTGTGTCTTAACACTCAGATTATGGCATGAACACACTTTCTGCAAGCATTAGTTTTATTTAAATCTCAAGGTTTATAAAAGCAGTAAGAACAGTTTTTATAATATTGGCCTACGTTGGTAGCATAGCCCAGCAGAGATTTCTATAAAGAGCTGTCCTTTAGGTCTTTTTAGAGTCTCCTGGTCCTACCTAATTTAACAGCCTAACAGACATTCTGTATTAGTGCCTGTGTAGGAAAGACAGGCTAAGAAAACTCCCTACTCTGTTAATTATATGCTGTGGGTTGCTCCTGTATGTTCTTATCCTTAACAACTAACAACTAATTTGACCTATTTAAACTCATGAATTATTAGCTTGTTCTATAAATAAGGTTGCTGATATTTTCTCAATTTATCCAATCTATCCATTTTTCTGGTATTGAATCCTAAGTTTTGTACTGTATCTATATATCTACATCTCAGAATTTAATTTTCCAAGTAGAAATTGCTGTTCTATATATGTCCTGGATGTTGAACTGAAACGATGTGTTCTGGGCTGTTGATTGATTTAAAGATATTGGCTGATTATCTGTTTATGCTTTATAAGAATTAATATCTGTGTTAAGTTTTGGCAAAACTGTTTTGATTTAGATAGTGAGTGTAGCAAGATAAAAAGGGGTTTAGGAGGAAGACATATAAAGGCAGAGAAACAGTTTATAAGACTATGACTTAAACAGTTAAAAAAGCTGAAATAATTTCTGGGACATGTTTGCATTAGCCTTTCTTTCTAGAGATTACCCCGTGAACAAGGGTATATCCCTCGCTATCCCTAGACAGCACTAGAGCTTTATTTAAAGTAGAGTAACTAGATTACTTTTACTGGCCCTATTGGCAATATCTTGCTGTGACCCTACTACTACTATTAGACCTGGTGGATCTGATGATATGTCTTTTACATATCTTTTCTCTGGTACTCGCATCCGTGGCCGGACCTCACTGCACAATTAACTAAGTATCACTAGTTTGTTCACTTTCCCCCTCCCCTCCCCCCTTTTTTCCCCTTTTTTTTTTTTTCTCTTTTTTTTCCCTTCCTCTCTCTCTCTCCCTCCCCACACTTGGTCGTCACTTTCACACACCTATCCTCACATGTCAGCTTGGTAGCGTCTCTAGCTCTCAACTTAAACCCACAAACACCTCTGGTTTTTCACTAACTTTCACGAATTTTTGGCTTAATTTCTTTTTTCTTTTTCCTTTTTTTTTTCCCCTTCTTCACAATTCTCTATTATTGGCACATGGATAAATTTTTCCACGTTTCACCTAGAACCCCTTCTCCGGCCATGGCAGCGAGGCAGAGAGATAGGAAAATGAAAGGTAATCAAGAGACAAACATGGACACGCAGTCAGTTCCACTAGTGGCGCAAGAACCTATTAATATGCAAAACCTTGTTGCTAATATATCTGAAGCACTCTCTCCCAAGTTTGAAGCTCTAAGAGCTGAAATTAAACAAGACTTCCTTTCTTTAACACAGGAAGTTCGCCAATTTTCCAATAGACTGCAGGAAGCCGAGCAAAGAGTCTCGGACCTGGAAGATCTAACAATAACACATAGTTCCAATTTAGAATCTGTGAATACCAACTTACAAAAAATACAGAATAGGCTAGAAGATCTAGAGAATCGCTCTAGGAGAAACAATATAAGAATCATAGGACTCCCAGAAGAACAGCAATATGACAATCTTGTTGACTTTGTATCAGAAACTTTGCCTAAAATTCTAAAATTGCCACCCACTTCATATCCTATTCCAGTGGAGAGAGCGCACAGATTAGGCTCATTCCATGTAGGGAACAAAGCCAGAACTAAACCTAGACCTATTATAGCTAAATTGCTAAATTTCCAAGACAAACTTACCTTACTTCAGCACTATCGTAAACAACAGTCAGTTAAAGTCGGAGGTATCACAATCCTCTTGTTTCAGGACTTTTCTGCTGACACCGCTGCAAAAAGAAGGGAGCTCGCTCCCATCTGCACTAGGTTTATACAGAAAGGATTCCAGGCAACTATAATATTTCCATATAAACTGAAGGTTAAAGTTAATGAAGTTTTTCATTTTTTTGAGGAGGCTCATTTAGCTGAAAGCTTCTACAAAACACTGAATTCCCCGGTCAGATGATATTAGGTTTAAAACATGAAGGTCTCAGATAAAATACAATATGTTGAATTTCTTCTTTTTTTTTGCTCTCCACGTTAGGGGAGAGCGATGGCTGCTCAGATATGAGCCGCAGTCCTTAGATCCCTCCGGTGCGGAGAAGGCATATACTCATTTTGTATCAAAGGAAATGAAGAGGAATCTCTTATTTTTGCCTTTTAAAACTAAGGACCCCCTTCCCCCCTTTTTTTTTTTTTTTTTTTGTTTTGTTTTTTTTTGTTTTTTTTTTTTTTTTTTTTTCTTTTTTTTTTTTTTTTTTTTTATTATTATTATTATTTATTGTTCTTCCCTCTGCCCCTTATTCTCGGAAACATAAATGAGTACAGGCAGTGATAAATGCAAAATTGTGTCATGGAATGTGGGTGGTATATCTACCCCAATTAAGAGGAAGGCAATTCTTACTCAGCTTCGGAAAATCCGGACTGACATAGGTTTCATTCAAGAAACTCATTTATCTGCGGAAGAATCTTTGAAGCTTAGGTCAGCCTGGGTGAAGGAAATATATTTTGCACCTAGTGTTAAGAGGAAGAGGGGAGTAGCGGTATTAATTGGGAAAAAAATTGATTCAGAAGTAATACATTTTGAGGCTGACCCAGGGGGGAGATATGTTATGCTGAAAATAAAGATCTCTCGGAGGATGTATACACTGTGCAATACATATGGCCCTAATATACTCGACCCAAATTATTGGACCACTCTTCAATCTAAGCTTTTAGCTTACACGGAAGGGTGCCTGATTATGGGTGGAGATTTCAACATGGCACCACAAAGCCCAATTGACAGATTAAGGCGAGATGTTAAACAACTGAAACAAAAAAAGGATAATTTAGAATCTAAGCTACTTAAAAAAATTATGCAAAATTTATCTTTGCGAGATGTTTGGAGACATCAAAATCCCTCTAGCCAGAGCTTTACTTGCCTTTCGAAGGCGCATAAGACTCTTTCTAGAATTGATTTGTTTTTAATTGATGAACGTATGTTAATGAATGGGGTAAGATCAGACATTCTGTCAATTCTCCTCTCAGATCATGCACCAATTGTTTTGGAGTTCCAGTTTTCTCGCCCACGCCCTGCTCTATCGCGCTTCTTTTTTCCTTATTATTTAATGGCAGAGATAAAATTTAAGAATTGGCTCGTAAATAAGTACAAGGAGTATGTACATTTTAACAAGGAATTTCTGAGTCAGCCTGAATTGTTTTGGGATACTGCGAAGGCAGTAATGAGAGGGGAAATATTGTCATATAGTATTGCCTTACAAAAGAAAATTAGACGCAGAGAAAGAGAATCATGCCAATGTCTGACTAATGCTTATAACCAATATCTTCTTGATAAAACTCCATTAAACTGGACGAGATATGTTAAAGCAAAAAATGAAAGGGATACTTTTATATTGTCACAAGAAACACAAAGAGAATTAAGAATGGAAGCCAAGCTATATAGATTTGGGAATAAGTCGGGTAAGATGTTAGCCAAATTAATTAAAAATGAGAAAAAACAACCTGTAATAGATAGTGTGCAAGATAAAGGGTTACAAATTTCAAACTCGGATGACATTCTAAACATATTTTTTGAGTACTATCAAGAGCTGTATTCATATAAAACAAGTGACTCACAGAAATCTTCAGATTTCTGGAGGGACCTCAAACACCCCACAATTACACTTGAAATGTCTAATAATTTAAATGCCCCCATCTCCATAGAGGAAATAGAAAAAACAATATCTGTGCTTTCACTAAATAAGGCAGCAGGCCCAGATGGTCTCCCTAGTGAGTTTTACAAGATCTTGTCTAGTGAAGCTACCCCACACCTCTGCAATCTTTTCAATAGTTTTTTTGCAAATGGTAACTTGATTCCTTCTTCATTTTCTAGCTCATATACAACCTTGATTTTAAAAGGTGGAAAGGACCCGTCCTGCAAAGAATCTTATAGACCAATTGCTCTCCTAAATTCCGACTATAAAATTCTCACTGCGATTTTAGCACATAGACTCCAAGGGATCCTTTCAGAAATCATACACACTGATCAAGCAGGCTTTTTAAATAACCGTAATTCAGCTGCGAAAATAAGAGAAGCATTGCTTGTGGTAGAATATTTCGAGGCTACTTCTCACCAATACAGCGGGGGGGAGGGCCTACCTGATCTTGCCATTATCTCCATCGATGCTGAAAAAGCCTTTGACTCCGTATATTATGAACATATTAAAACATCATTAAGACAATTTGGTATTAGGGGGAATTTTTTTGAATTCGTTGGAAATCTCTATAATCAGCCATCTACAAAATTAATAGTAAATAATACCATCTCCCCTTCTATCTCTTTGGGTAGAGGAACAAGGCAGGGCTGCCCTCTCTCCCCGCTTTTATTTAATATTTCCATAGAGCCTCTGGCAATCAAAATTCGCCATCTTTTAGAAGGTATAAAAATTCGTAGCACTGAAATAAAAATCGGTCTATATGCAGACGACCTGCTGCTTTATTTGGCAAACACTAAATTGAATTTACCGAAACTTTTCCAGATACTGGAGCAATTTGGCTCATTCTCTGGCTATAAAGTCAACATGGCTAAGTCAGAGATATACTGGCTCAGGAAAAATAATACCTCCATCCTGAATACTCCTTTTCATCAAGTAACAGATTCCTTTAAATATCTAGGGATCCATATCCCGATAAAAATATCGGATCTATATGCTTTGAATATTCCCCCGGTAATAAAAACAATTAAGGAAAAACTTTTGACTTGGCAAAAACTCCCATTATCACTTTCTGGCAGGATAGCCCTCTTTAAAATGGTTCTCCTTCCAAAACTACTCTACATCCTTCAAAATACACCAATAATTCTCTTAGGAAAGGATATCCGATCGATTAACACCTCTCTTATTCAGTTCCTTTGGCAAAACAAAAGGTCAAAGATCTCTCTTATGAAGCTTTCGCTACCAAGAGAAAGTGGAGGTCTTGCTTTACCTGACATAAGGTTCTATAACCTTTCCTTCTTAGCACGAAATGTAATGGATTGGATCTCGGTTAATAATTATGTACTGAACAATGATCTTGAGTCTAGTGTATGTCATCCATACTCTTTAGCAGCATTAATACATTTAGAACCTAAAGAAATTCCAGCAGAAATTAAAAAACTTAAAACTATTTTCAATCCACTCAAAGCTTGGTATAAGATAACGTTTTCCTTATCAATTAATAATAGAGCTTCCTGTATCTTACCCATAATAGGCAACCCTACTTTTCAAGCAGGCTTAGACTCGGAAGTTTTTAGAAAATGGCACACGGCTGGACTAACAAAGGTACTTCAAATTATAGATAAAGAAAGGAAATGTATTAAATCATTCCAGAACTTAAAAATAGATTTTGATCTGTCTAATAAGGACTTTTTTGCATATTTGCAATTAAGGCATTTTGTCCAAGACTTGGTTAAAAAAGTGGGCTGGGAATGGGGACTGGGCACATTGGAGAACTGGCTAGCTTTGACAAGAAATGGTCATGTGTCAATTGCACCGTGTTATCATCTCCTGAGCATAAATAAAGGAGCCTCGATACGGGCAAACTTGGTCGCTTATTGGAATGAATTAATTCCACAAAACAATATTGAAATAAACACTATTCAATTATCAATTAAGAAAATCTCGCAAGTAACACTATCTGCAACCTGGAGAGAGGCGCACGTCAAACTCCTGCATGGGGCATACTTTACCCCAAAGAGAGGGTTCAAGTGTGCCAACATGGGATTTTGCAAATGTCCAAAATGTTCACTTCAGGCAGCTGACCTAATCCACATGTTTTGGCACTGTCCAAAGATTAAAAACCTATGGGCCAGGGTCGAATACTGGTTCAAGAAGGTACTCAAAATAGCTAATCTTTCACTCACATTGTATCAGATAATATTTTGTCTTAAAGAATCTGGTAGGCAGAGCGATGAGAAAGTGGTAATCTCTGGCATTCTTGCTACTAGATATTTAATTTGCAAAAAGTGGAAAAGCTGCACAATCCCAAGTATCTCCGAGATAAAAAACTGCATGAAAAAGCAATGTATTTTAGATCAAAGAAATGCAGACATAAATAATGAGCAAGACATTAAAAGATTTTTTGATAAATGGGCGGTTTTTTTGAGAATTTTTCCCGAATCTGAAATGAACCATATAATCTTTCCTTTCAGGAACACAGAAATTGTTTTATTAGGAAACTGGTAAAAATTAAAAGAGAGCTAGTATCTAAGCTGATTTCTTTCTCTTTCCCCCCCCCCTTTTCATTTAGGGTTTTTTTTTTTTTTTTTTTTTTTTTTTTTTTTTTTTTCTTCTTTCCTTGATGAGCTGCCTCTCCGCACGGGAGGGGTATGGGTTGGGGGAGGGTTCAGGAGGAGGGGGGTGAAAAACTAAAAAACTCCAAGAAATGTTAATAAGTAAGCTGAATGTGATATATCAATATCTAGCTAAAATATATCTGTATGCATAGCTAAATACAGTATTATAAGAATGAACTTGTGTATAATTTACGGATGATCTTATATGTTCAAAGCTGTTTATATTGTTTTTATTTTTTTTTTTGTTTTTTATGACCTTTTCTTGGATTACAAATAAAAGTAAAAAAAAAAAAAAAAAAATTGTATTTTCTAACTGAATCATGAAATAAAAAATGTGGGTTTCATGTCCCTTTAAGAAGCAACGATCACTCATGGAAATCTGCAGCCAAAGCAGCTCCAAAGCTGCATTCACAAATTTTTAAAGGGACAGTCTAGTCCAAAATAAACTTTCATGATTCAGATAGGGCATGTAATTTTAAACAATTTTCCAATTTACTTTTATCAATAATTTTGCTTTGTTCTCTTGGTATTCTTAGTTGAAATCTTAACCAAGGAGGTTCATATGCAAATTTCTTAGACCTTGAAGGACACCTCTTTTCAGAATGCATTTTAACAGTTTTTCACCACTAGAGGTTGTTAGTTCATGTGTTTCATATAGATAACACTGTGCTAATGCACATGAAGTTATCTGGGAGCAGGCACTGATTGGCTAAACTGCAAGTCTGCCAAAAGAACTGAAATAAAGGGGCAGTTTGCAGAGGCTTTGATACAGGATAATCACAGAGGTTAAACGTATATTAATATAACTGTGTTGGTTATTCAAAACTGGGGAATGGGTAATAAAGGGATTATCTATCTTTTAAAACAATAAAAATTCTGGTGTAGACTGTCCCTTTAAATGAAGACCAAAATGTAAGCATAAGAAAACTCTCATAGCATGCAGTGCTATATTGCACAGGACTTGTCTCTCCTTTACATGCAGAGATGCAGGGAATGCCTCTTAGACAAGTATAATAAAATGTACCTTTCTAGAATCATGTGAGAGATCTCGCAGTGCTGCAGGGTTCCGCATTTTTTCTTTTATCATTTAGTGAGTTCAGCCCCTGTGAAGTCTGCAATACAATTTCTCTCCCAGCAGGAGAATCTGTTATCATCAGGGCCCTAATGACACAAAGGGCTAGATTCATAGATGTTAATGAGGTTGCCGAAGGGCCTCATAGTGAATGCAAGATCAAGTTCAAACATCATTGATATTAGCATTGGACATTTTAGAGCATTCTGGAGGCTTGTTGGGATTTTTCACCAACTCAAACACCAATCACGCAGACATCGTAAAGACTCTCATTGCCCTTGTAAAGTATCTTGTCTAGTGGTTGTATCTTGATATTTTAAAGCTGACAAGTTTCTTACTATTTCTTCTCTTTTCTTGTTATTGTATTTTACTTTTTTTGCGATTTTTTTATTTTCTTTATATTAGAATGAAATATTTTATGGATTCCCCCCCCCCTAATTTTTTCAGTAACACTTTCAAGTCATTGCTGTGATGCTTTTATTGTTCACACTAGAGCTTGTTTTATGAGTAAGATGAACACTTACGGGACAGATATTGTTCCACATGATAAAAATGGTGAGTCAATCAGAACTTGCATATGTGATAAGGTGTAGGGGGAACAAAATAATATGAATTGTGCAATTTTCAAGTTGCAAATTTAGGACAATATTATCAATAAAAAATGAAGAATATGAAGACTTTTCTGATAAAAGCAACCCAGTTTATGTTCATTGATACTAAGAACTGTAAAATTGATCTATTAAGTTTTCTTTTTTTCTTTTTAAAACCAGGAATTTATACTGTTAAATTTGCACTCTAATAAAGCTTTGCTTTTTTTCAAGAGCTGCCTTGTTGCAGAAAACGGATTATGGCTAAGCTTATTGTCCAACTAACAAATGTCATAGTGAGCTGAGGTGTTGCGGTTGTTGTTCAATTTACAGAAGCTCGAGCTAGCAGGTTAGTTAATGAGAACAGTACTTAGGGCAAATAAAAGCAGCAATTACTGACATCCCTACTTGACATATTTCCTGTTATTCTTCACCATTGGAGGGTAGCAGGGATACTTCGTGTTATTATAGAAAGCTACATGGTAATTATTTTGAGTTGTCTAAGAAACTTAGAATTATTATACATTTCTTTATGGTAACTTGAACATGTTGAAATACTCACAAGTATTATACATGTTCATTATTTGGAAATGGATGCGATTATCTTTTTTTTCTATGCTGAACTTCCTGCTACCTATCTGGAACCAAATGTGATTATACATCCATCTGAAGCTTGTTGAGATACCCTGTCTTTTTTACAAAACACTACATTATCATTATACTAATTTTCAGAATTTTATGTAGTGTTCAGTTTCATTCAAAATGTGTATGTTTGTAATCTGGCTGGTATATTCATTATAATTTTATATGACTGCATACAAATGATCTAGAACTGTGAGAGATACTCAGGATCATTATATGTATATAGTTGCATTATATAGCATTGTATTCTTATCTGAAACTGACTGGTTTTCTCATTTATCCCCCTGCATTGAATTTGCATTATCAGTTTACATATTCGCCCATAATTGGCAGGTGTGAAATGGTAACAATATTGCGTCACAAAATATTTTTTTGGCTTTCAAATTACACACAGTTTACATATTTTACACGTATTACGTTTTTACAAGTTTGTGCAAAACTCGTTAAATTGACCTTTTCAAAATTTTGCATCTATCTATCTATCTATCTATCTATCTATCTATCTATCTATCTATCTATCTATCTATCCCTATTGTACAGTCTGTTGGTCTTGGGTGGTACAGAACTTTACTTTTATTTATGTGCTTAATAGCCATATAAGTGATATCTTGTATCACTAACGAAATTTGTAAAAGAAAAAATGCAAGATAACAGATATCTCAACCTCAGCATTTAGAAATGCTGTTTAGCAATCACGTTCTTAAAATGTTTCTTTTTATTTTTTACTTGCATTTTTATGATTCTAATTTACTGTAGTCAATCTGTTAAAATTGGATACAAATGTAACCATTTGTCTTCGATCTTGGTTGTTGGAGACCAAGATGTTTTGCATGTTTTTTTTAAAGAAATAAAGTTGCAAATATCATGTTCTTTATAATCACAATTTTGAATATCTAAAACATTGTGTCACTTAAGAATTCTTATTCTGTACAGTGAGGTTTGGAATGTTTGTCAATATTTTAACCCCTTAATGACCACAGCACTTTTCCATTTTCTGTCCGTTTGGGACCAAGGCTATTTTTACATTTTTGCGGTGTTTGTGTTTAGCTGTAATTTTCTTCTTACTCATTTACTGTACCCACACATATTATATACCGTTTTTCTCGCCATTAAATGGACTTTCTAAAGATACCATTATATGAGGAAAAATGGAAAAAAACACACTTTTTCTAACTTTGACCCCCAAAATCTGTTACATATCTAAAACCACCAAAAAACACCCATGCTAAACAGTTTCTATATTTTGTCCTGAGTTTAGAAATACCCAATGTTTACATGTTCTTTGCTTTTTTTTGCAAGTTATAGGGCCATAAATACAAGTAGCACTTTGCTATTTCCAAACCATTTTTTTCCAAAATTAGCGCTAGTTACATTAGAACACTAATATGTTTCAGGAATCCCTGAATATCCCTTGACATGTATATATTTTTTTTTAGTAGACATCCCAAAGTATTGATCTAGGCCAATTTTGGTATATTTCATACCACCATTTCACCGCCAAATGCGATCAAATACAAAAAATCGTTCACTTTTTCACAATTTTTTTCACAAACTTTTGATTTCTCACTGAAATTATTTACAAACAACTTGTGCAATTATGGCATAAATGGTTGTAAATTCTTCTCTTGGATCGCCTTTGTTCAGAAATAGCAGACATATATGGCTTTGGCGTTGCTTTTTGGTAATTAGAAGGCCGCTAAATGCCACTGCGCACCACAAGTGTATTATGCCCAGCAGTTAAGGGGTTAATTAGGGAGCTTTTAGGGAGCTTGTAGGGTTAATTTTAGCTTTAGTGTAGTGTAGTAGACAACCACAAGTATTGATCTAGGCACATTTTGGTATATTTCATGCCACCATTTCACCGCCAAATGCGATCAAATAAAAAAAAACGTAAAATTTTCAAATTTTAGGTTTCTCACTGAAATCATTTACAGACAGCTTGTGCAATTATGGCACAAATGGTTGTAAATGCTTGTCTGGGATCCCCTTTGTTCAGAAATAGCAGACATATATGACTTTGGCGTTGCTTTCTGGTAATTAGAAGGCCGCTAAATCCTGCTGCGCCTCACACGTGTATTATGGCTAGCAGTGAAGGGGTTAATTAGGGAGTTTGTAGGGAGCTTGCAGGGTTAATTTTAGCTTTAGTGTAGAGATCAGCCTCCCATCTGACACATCCCACCCCCTGATCCCTCCCAAACAGCTCCCTTCCCTCCCCCACCCCACAATTGTCCCCGCCATCTTAAGTACTGGCAGAAAGTCTGCCAGTACTAAAATAAAAGGGTTTAAAAAAATAATAATTTTTTTAGCATATTTACATATGCTACTGTGTAGCCCCCTTAGCCCCCAACCTCCCTGATCCCCCCCAAAACCGCTCTCTAACCCTCCCCTCTGCCTTATTGGGGGCCATCTTGGGTACTGGCAGCTGTCTGCCAGTACCCAGTTTGCAATAAAAAGTGCTCTTTTTTGTTTGTTTGTTTTTTTCTGTAGTGTAGCTTTCCCCCCCCCCCCACACAGACAAACCCCCACCACCTTGCTGATCGGTTTTTTTTTTACATTTTTTACATTTTTTTTAACATTTTGTATTTCAGCATTTTCTGTAGTGTAGCGGTTCCCACCCGCTCCCTCCCCGTACGGGCCCCCAGGACCATCGATGGCTGCCTCCCGGTCCGGCTCCCACCCACCAACACAGTAAGCCACAGATCTCCGGTGCAGAGAGGGCCACAGAGTGGCTCTCTCTGCACCGGATGGCTTAAAAAGGTTATTGCAGGATGCCTCCATATCGAGGCATCACTGCAATAACCGGAAAGCAGCTGGAAGCGCGCAGGATCGCTTCCAGCTGCTTTCCACACTGAGGACGTGCAGGGTACGTTCTCAGGCGTTATCTGCCTTTTTTCTGAGGACATACCCTGCACGTCCTCAGTCGTTAAGGGGTTAAAGCAGCGGTTTCACAAACTGTTGAAATCCTGTTGTAGAAGATGATATCAGTTGCGGCCACTTTATTCTTATAGAAAATAATTTCCTGCACTGTTCTTCTTGATTTCAATTGAAAATCTGGCCATATCAGAAAACTCTTTTTCCCAATCAATGAGAAAACTTTAAAAGAAAAACAACAACAACAAAAAACTTTTAAATTAAAGTAAAAGAACTCATTGACCCATCATATCCATTTACAAATGGAATTCAGATTGTTTGACACTTATCAGGATACTTAAAGGGACACTGAACCCAATTTTTTTCTTTCCTGATTAAGATAGAGCATGACATTTTAAGCAACATTCTAATTTACGCCTATTATCAAATTTACTTCATTCTCTCTGTATCTTTATTTGAAAAGCAATAATGTGAGTTTAGATGCCGGACCATTTTTGGTGAACAACCTGGGTTGAAAGTAAACGCGTTAGCTTGTAGAGCAATCCAATTTAAAGTGAAGGTCAGTTTTTACTAGATACACACCACCTATGTAAACATTATAATATAACTATTACAGTCGCTAAGATAATTTTTTGAAATAGTCAGTTATTGATTAATAAATTATATATATATATATATATATATATATATATATATATATATATATATAAAACCTTTGATTCGTATTTTTACTCCTCCCCCGATCCACTTCCTTTTTTGGCACTAGTGACGTAGCGAGCGTTTCAACAAGACCGCCGCGTCACTTCCAAGCTCATGCACAAGACTAGTTTTCAAAATGCGCATGCATATTGTAACAGCATTCGCGCATGTGTGGCAATTTTCAAGAATATAGCACTGTAACATTGTATTCATGCGCATATCATGCACGAGCATGAAGTAGATGACGAGAGCCGCATTTACACGCATGCGCAATTGTTACAGATGACGTGGGTAGAAAGGGGCAGGACGCCACGGGGGAAGTAAAGGATTTGGATATAACAAGAAAAATACCTGTCAATCAAATGAGGGAAGATGTCGGGCGGACATTTGCGGTGAAACGGAGGGTAATAGTAAATTAAAAATTAAAATGACAGAAATATTTTTGACGTTTTTGATCAATGAACATGATGCTGATTTTACATGTAAATGATAATACTAGAATCGAGTGAGGCGGACTTGACCTTCACTTTAACGCATGTCGGGTTAGCGCAACTTCAGAGCTCGGCTTAAATGTTAGGTGAGACTAAAAAGTTGCACGAAACACATTAAAATTACTTTTAAAAGTACAGTTACACTCATAATAACCCTCTTTTGTTTGCATTATTTACACTCATAATAGCAGTGTATGATGAAAAGTATTAAAATAACTAATTGCATTAAACAGTTAAAAAGGGCTCAAAGATAAGAGGTCTCAGGTGTTAGAAAAAAGGGATGCAAAGGGCTATAACATATCTATGCACACATATACATGTATAAATATGTATATGTGCATGGCGAAAAAATTCGGATCAATTCAGATTTTTTCGAATTTCGGTTCGGAGCGATTCGAATTCGGAAAAATTTGAATCAATTCGGTTCGGATTTGTTTCGGATTCATTCGGATTCGAATAAATTCGGTTCGGATTTGTTTCGGATTCGAATAAATTCGTCTGGATTCGGTTCGATTCGGTTTGGTTCGGAAATTCGGAATTTCGGTAAGTGTTAGGTGGGATTAGACTAGTATTATGTACTATACATTAGGTGTAACCCATAGCAGAGTGATATAACCTAATATACTGTACAATACTAGTGTAATCCATGGCCATCCGAATCTAAAGAATAAATCCGAATAAATCCGAATAAATCCGAAGTAATTCAGATTTATTTGGTAGATTCGGCACTATTTTAATTCGGAAATTCAGTTCGATCCGAATCTCCGAATTTTCCGAATTTTCCGAATTTCCAAATCGAACCGAACCGAATCGCACATGTCTAATAAACATTTACCTATATATCTATTCCTATAGATATATAGGTATAGATATGTATTTTACATGAAACGTATCAGATTTTAATATAAATACATATTTAATAATAAAAAGTACATTATTTTCTATGTCTAGAACACAGGAATGTAAAATATGCGTTTTGCGAATCTGGATTCGAGATTTAGATTTAATGATGTCAGGTTAGCGCACATGAAAACTTATCTTAAGGTGTGTTATCGAAATATTACATACAGAATATAAAAAAGTTACTAAAAATTATTGAAAATTATTAAACATACTGTAAAATATTCTAAATGATCCATATAATATATCTATATTTTTTACAGTATGGTTTCATTTTTATTTTAAAATATATTATACAGAGCCTACTACTAATTGTGCCACACATATATTTAACAAAGATTTTTTTTTTTTATAAACCTGTGTTGTGTTTGCAATTGTTTAATATGCACGAGTATTTTTGAGTTTTTTTTTTTTTGTTTTAACAACAGATAAATATTTACCAATGCCAATATTAGTGGAGGGCATTACATGTAATATTTCAATAACGTACCTTAAGATTACACTACCCCGACTGTGTTAAATATATACAAATACATGCAAATTCGAATGGACCGCACTCTTACCTTGTCTTTCAACCACCAGGGTGCAAGTGAAATCATAAATATAAGACCAATAAGCAGCTGCCACTCACTGGATTTTCCATATGCTTTATTTTGAACTAAACAATCTAGTGATGTTTTTGGGATCTCATCCCTTCATCAGACTTAGTGCAAATGATAGTGAAAACAAATCCACCCCAAATAAGAGAAGAACCGCCCATTTACTCATCATCCAATGACAAAGCATATGGTAAGTATCACACAAATATATATATATATAAGACAGTATAAGAGCTCCGTATTGAGGAAGAAATATAAACACAAAGCAAATTCACTGAAAGTGTATATAATATTGAGCCCTATGATATGTACAGATTACAACTGAAGTATACACAATCACTATATCCATCAATACAAGCATCACCACAATCTATATCATTCTATTTAGATATGCCCAAAATTCATTAGTGGGATTCATAACTTTAAAGCTCATGCATACTGTAGAAAAAACATTGGGCCAGATTACAAGTACTCCGCTAGGATTAAGATTTTTACGCTAGTCGGGTTGCGGTGGTATTACCAGTTGAAAGTAAATTATAGAAGTCAAAGGAGAAAAGAGGCTAAAAAACCTAGCACCCTATTTTCACTAAAACACCATCACGTTATTATTAGCGCTAACCTGACAAGAAAATATGAATATAAAAAACAAAGAAGAAAGTAGAATCCCGTAGAGTTAAAAATCCAATTTTCTTTATTCATATGCAAATAGGATAAAAATCCATAACACCCACACAGGAACAGAGATTGCAGGCTGGTCTGACTAGTTTTGGTGGGGTGCCGTAATCATAGACCTGCTAAACACAGATAGGTAAACAGTTTAAAAAGGGTTCTCAGCACAATAATTGGTTGATTAGATGGGAGGAAAACACCTCCCATTTAACCCCCAGCTGAATAGGTCAGTATTTACAATAGGAGACCTCTGACAATATTATGAACAAGAATACATGTACAATTAAAGACAATTTTACAAAAGTCTAGAAAACACATTTTGAAAAAGCATTCAAAGATCATGAATATACAAATAGCTCATACATTGATATTATGCATAATGTATTAAACATGGCAAATACAATTAGAATTCAAAGTACCAGTAAAGAAAAAGGAAATAGGCAGCATTAGTGAACACTACATATGACAAGTATAAATTTTCACAAGGACCTTGAATTTTCTTATTCTGACTTTGTGTTAAAAGTATGTATATTCCCAACTACTGCCATGGGGGCGAAATTCGCCCCATCATATGCAAACACATACATGGGAGGGATAGAGAGGTGCATTGTCGATAGTAACCCCTACTCAAAATACATTCACTTTTACAAATGTTTCATCGAAGATTTGATCATAGTCTGACTAGTGTATATTCCCAATATATATATAGTGCTCATAGTCTGACTAGTGTATATTCCCAGTATACAGTTGCAAGAAAAAGTATGTGAACCCTTTGGAATGATATGGATTTCTGCACAAATTGGTCATAAAATGTGATCTGATCATCATCTAAGTCACAACAATAGACAATCACAGTCTACTTAAACTAATAACACACAAAGAATGAAATGTTGCCATGTTTTCATTGAACACACCATGTAAACATTCACAGTGCAGGTGGAAAAAGTATGTGAACCCTTGGATTTAATAACTGGTTGAACCTCCTTTGGCAGCAATAACTTCAACCAAATGTTTCCTGTAGTTGCAGATCAGACGTGCACAATGGTCAGGAGTAATTCTTGACCATTCCTCTTTACAGCACTGTTTCAGTTCAGCAATATTCTTGGGATGTCTGGTGTGAATCGCTTTCTTGAGGTCATGCCACAGCATCTCAATCGGGTTGAGGTCATGACTCTGACTGGGCCCCTTCAGAAGGCGTATTTTCTTCTGTTTAAGCCATTCTGTTGTTGATTTACTTCTATGCTTTGGGTCATTGTCCTGTTGCAACACCCATCTTCTGTTGAGCTTCAGCTGGTAGACAGATGGCCTTAAGTTCTCCTACAAAATGTCTTGATAAACTTGGGAATTCATTTTTCCTTCGATGATAGCAATCCATCCAGGCCCTGACACAGCAAAGCAGTCCCAAACCATGATGCCCCCACCACCATACTTCACAGTTGGGATGAGGTTTTGATGTTGGTGTGCTGTGCCTCTTTTTCGCCACACATAGTGTTGTGTGTTTCTTCCAAACAACTCAACTTTGGTTTAATTTGTCCACAGAATATTTTGCCAATACTGCTGTGGAACATCCAGGTGCTCTTGTGCAAACTGTAAACGTAAAGCAATGTTTTGTTTGGACAGCAGTGGCTTCCTCTGTGGTATCCTCCCATGAAATCCATTCTTGTTTAGTGTTTTACGTATTGTAGATTCGCTAACAGGGATGTTAGCATTTGCCAGTGACTTTTGTAAGTCTTTAGCTGACACTCTAGGATTCTTCTTCATCTCATTGAGCAGTCTGCGCTGTGCTCTTGCAGTCATCTTTACAGGCCGGCCACTTCTAGGGAGAGTAGCAGCAGTGCTGAACTTTCTCCATTTATAGACAATTTGTCTTACTGTGGACTGATGAACAGCAAGGCTTTTGGAGATACTTTTATAACCCTTTCCAGCTTTATGCAAGTTAACAATTCTTAATCGTAGGTCTTCTGAGAGCTCTTTTGTGCGAGGCATCATTCACATCAGGCAATGCTTCTTGTGAAAAGCAAACCCAGAACTGGTGTGTGTTTTTTATAGGGCAGGGGAGCTGTAACCAACACCTCCAATCTCATCTCATTGATTGGACTCCAATTGGCTGACATCTCACTCCAATTAGCTCTTGGAGATATCTATTAGATTAGTCTATGGGTTCACATACTTTTTCCACCTGCACTGTGAATGTTTACATGGTGTGTTCAATAAAAACATGGCAACATTTCATTCTTTGTGTGTTATTAGTTTAAGCAGACTGTGATTGTCTATTGTTGTGACTTAGATGATGATCAGATCACATTTTATGACCAATTTGTGCAGAAATCCATATCATTCCAAAGGGTTCACATACTTTTTCTTGCAACTGTATATATATATATATAGGGCACGATCCGATATACGGCGTAGTTTTCAGCGCAAGCGAGGGAACCCGCGCCGCACGTAGTTTCACCTCGCACATCGGGGTATTACATATACGGCGCCGACAGTTGCTAAAGTGCTGTAAGTCGGATAAACTAGCGATGTCCAGAAATGAGCATAACTACAAATTTCTGGAGTTCCAGTGACTTACGGCACTTTAGAAACTGCCAGCGCCTAAAAAAACTAACTAAAATATTAAATCTCCCGTAACTGTCTAACACGATTCACAAAAATAGCCCGACACGTATACCCCTATATCCGCAATCCCCCCTCTCACTCCTAATAATAAATGTATTAACCCCTAGACTGACAACCCCCAAAACGCAATAAGCCTAATTATTAACCCCTAAACCGCCATAGCCCACACCGCAATAAACCTATCCTAGTATTAACCCCTAAACCGCCGCATCCGGAGCCCACCGCCACCTACATTATATGTATTAACCCCTAAACCCCTGCTCCTGGACCCCACCGCACCTAAATAAAGTGTTTAACCCCTAAACTGCCGCTCCCGGACCCCGCCGTCACCTACATTAAATATATTAACCCCTAATCTGACCCCCCTACACCGCCGCCACCTACATTAAATATATTAACATCTAATCTGACCCCCCTACACCGCCACCACCTACATTAAATGTATTACCCCCTAAACCTAAGTCTAACCCTAACACCCCCCTAGCTTAATTATTATTTAAATAAATCTAAATAATATTAATATTATTAACTAAATTATTCCTATTTAAAACTAAATACTTACCTATAAAATAAACCCTAAGATAGCTACAATATAATTAATAATTACATTGTAGCTATTTTAGGGTTTATATTTATTTTACAGGCAACTTGGTATTTATTTTAACTAGGTACAATAGCTATTAAATAGTTAATAACTATTTAATAGCTACCAAGTTAAAATAATTACAAAATTACCTGTAAAAAATCCTATCCTAAGTTACAAATACACCTAACACCACACTATCAATAAATTAATTAAATAAATTAACTACAATTATCTAAAATAAAATACAATTAAATAAACTAAACTATAGTACAAACCCCCCCCCCCCACTAAATTACAAAAAATAAAAAAATATTACAAGAAGTTTAAACTAATTACACCTAATCTAAGCCCCCTAATAAAATAAAAAGCCCCCCAAAATAATAAAATGCCCTACCCTATACTAAATTACAAATAGCCCTTAAAAGGGCCTTTTGCGGGGCATTGCCCCAAAGTAATCAGCTCTTTTACCTGTAAAAGATCAGCCAATAGAATTGACCTTGCATTCTATTGGCTGATCCAATCAGCCAATCGATTTGAACTTCAATCCGATTGGCTGATAAAATGAACCAATCAGATTTTTCCTACCTTAATTCCGATTGGCTGATAGAATCCTTTCAGCCAATCGGAATTCGAGGGACGCCATCTTGGTTGATGTCATTTAAAGGAATATTCATTCGTCGTTAGTCCGTCGGCCTAGAAGGATGTTCCGCGCTGGAGGTCTTCAAGATGGAACCGTTCCTCGTCGGATGGATGAAGATAGAAGATGCCGCTTGGATGAAGATGTCTGCCGGTCCGGATGTCCTCTTCTGCCCGGATAGGATGAAGACTTCTGCCGGTCTGGATGTCCTCTTCTGGCCCATCGGATGAAGTCTTCGGCCCAGCTGGGTGAAGACGGCTCAAGGTAGGGTGATCTTCAATGGGGTAGTGTTAGGTTTTTTTAAGGGGGGATCGGGTGGGTTTTAGAGTAGGGGTGTGTGGGTGGTGGGTTGTAATGTTGGAGGGGGATTGTTCTTTTTTTTTTTACAGGTAAAAGAGCTAATTACTTTGGGGCAATGCCCCGCAAAAGGCCCTTTTAAGGGTTATTTGTAATTTAGTATAGGGTAGGGCATTTTATTATTTTGGGGGGCTTTTTTATTTTATTAGGGGGCTTATATTAGGTGTAATTAGTTTAAACTTCTTGTAATATTTTTTTATTTTTTGTAATTTAGTGTTTGTTTGTTTTTGTACTACAGCTTCGTTTATTTAATTGTATTTTATTTTAGATAATTGTAGTTAATTTATTTAATTAGTGTAGTGTTAGGTATATTTGTAACTTAGGTTAGGATTTATTTTACAGGTAATTTTGTAATTATTTTAACTAGGTAGCTATTAAATAGTTATTAACTATTTAATAGCTATTGTACCTAGTTAAAATAAATACAAAGTTGTCTGTAAAATAAAAATAAATCCTAAAATAGCTACAATGTAATTATTAATTATATTGTAGCTATCTTAGAGTTTATTTTATAGGTAAGTATTTCGTTTTAAATAGGAATAATTTAGTTAATAATATTAATATTATTTAGATTTATTTAAATAATAATTAAGTTAGGGGTGTGTTAGGGTTAGACTTAGGTTTAGGTAGGTGGCGGCGGTGTAGGGGGGTCATAGGGGGGTCATATTAGAGGTTAAAATATTTAATGTAGATGGTGGCGGTGTAGGGGGGTCAGATTAGAGGTTAATATATTTAATATTGGTGGCGGCGGTGTAGGGGGCCAGATTAGGGGTTAATACATTTAATGTAGGTGGCGGCGGGGTCCGGGAGCGGCAGTTTAGGGGTTAAACACTTTATTTAGGTGCGGCGGGGTCTGGGAGCGGCGGTTTAGGGGTTAATACATATAATGTAGGTGGCAGTGGGCTCCGGGAGCGGCGGTTTAGGGGTTAATACACTTTATTAGGTATTGCGGTGGGGGATTGTGGTTGACATGTAGATAGACATTGCGCATGCGAACGGTGTTACGGTGCTCCAATACTCAGCGCAAGGCCTGCTATGGCTGCTTTTTATGGCGAGGTGAAAATGGAGTAAGATTTCTCCATTTACGCCACGTAAGGACTTGCGCTGGATATTGGATAACAAATTGCGCGGGTTTTACATGTTAGTCTATGGGTGAAAAAACTACGTCCGACGGGTGAAATATACGTGCCACATTTATATGCGGCGCTGTATATAGCATACCAAACCCGCGCAAAAAACGGCATCGCCGGCTTTTGCGGGCGATGCTGCATATCGGATGGGGCCCATAGTGTATATGATTTGCTCATAGTCTGACTAGTGTATATTCCCAACTACTGCCTTGGGAGCAAAATTCGCCCCATCATATGCAAACATATACATGGGAGGGCTAGAGAGGTGCTTTGTCTATGTGGATAGTAACCCCTACTCAATATACATTCACTTTTACAAATGTTTCATCAATGATTTGCTCATAGTCTGGTCATCAAATGAAACTACTGCAAGACAGTTTGGGCAATTCTTGAACAACAGTGACAATGGATTGGGCTTTACCTTTGAATGGCACCAATCTAAAATCAATTTTTTGGGCATCAGCCTCGAGGGTGATATTTTGTCTGGAAAAATGATTACCAAATTATACCAGAAGCCGATCTCAGGTAACACCATACTCCATAACAAAAGTGCACATCCCAAACACGTCTTCAAGAGTATTGCAAAATGACAACTTTTGCGAGCTAGAAGGATTTGCAATATTGACTCTGATTTTGTGGAATAGAGTTCCAATATTGAAAACAGATTGATTTAAAGGGGATATCAGCCAAAAAATGGTTAGAAATGTGGCTAAGGTAGTAGCTAGAATGGACAGGCAAAATACTTTGAAGCATATATTTCATGGTACCAAGGATGAACGTACCTTTTTTATCACACAGTATTCTTAAGAGTTCTATGAAATTTGTGATATTCTGAAGAAATACTTACCATTGTTATATGGGGATAAGGATCTGAAGACCACTGTTGAGCAGGGGTTCAAATGTGTATACTCTAGAAATCTAACCTTAGGCATCATCTTGTCCCCCACTAAGCTCCCACAGATACAGCAGTCCTCTACTTGGCTTAGTGTGAATGGCATATATAAATGTGTGGGGGCAGATGTAAGGCTTGTGAATCTCTTGAAGAGGGAATCAGCTTCTACTTATGTGTTACTAACCAGACCTTCGAAACTAAAGAATGTGTGAAGTGCTCTACATCCTACGTTGTGTACCTCATAGAATGTACCTATCATTGTTGTCAATATGTAGGTATGACTATGAGAGATGTACGAACCAGGATACATGAACATCTTGGTTATATAAAAAACAATAAACCTTGTTCTGCTTTATCACGACATTTCATTGAGGTGCATGATGGGGATGTTAGAGCCTTCAAATGGTGTGCAATTGAGGCCATCAGGTGACCACCTAGAGGGGGCAATAAAGATACACTTTTGGCAAGACAAGAAGCCTTTTGGATTTTCAAATTGCCTACCCAGGTCCCTGATTGCTTCAATTCTGAGTTTGACATAATTAATCATTGGCCTTAAATAACCTCATGTAATTTTCCAATTCTATGAAAGCACCTGAATTATACACATCAGTATGAGTTTATCTTGTACTGATGTGGTGCTTTTGTGTTCATACCTACACTTGTGTTCATATAATCTTAAAATTTACATTTGGTTTTGCTTGCTAATAATAGTATCAAAAAGTAACGGGCAGTGACTTTACCATCTATCTATCTATCTATCTATCTATCTATCTATCTATCTATATATATATATATATATATATAAACTTCAAAGAAAGAAGAACAATATTTTTATTAGTATTTCATCAACAAGGTTCAGTTAACGTTTCAGTCCTCACAGGGACCTTTTGTTTCGTTTCGTAATCAATATAAATGGAATATGCTCAGTCTTGACAAAGGTCCCTGTGAGGACTGAAACGTTGACTTAACCTTGTTGATGAAATACTAATAAAAATATTGTTCATTAAGCCCTGGGAGTGCCTCTTCTTTCTTTGAAGTTTCTACCTATCTACAATAGAGAGCACCCAGGCAATTCACCAGTACAGTGAGTGCTTGGAACCCAGAACTACAAATACAGGGAGTGCAGAATTATTAGGCAAATGAGTATTTTGACCACATCATCCTCTTTATGCATGTTGTCTTACTCCAAGCTGTATAGGCTCGAAAGCCTACTACCAATTAAGCATATTAGGTGATGTGCATCTCTGTAATGAGAAGGGGTGTGGTCTAATGACATCAACACCCTAGATCAGGTGTGCATAATTATTAGGCAACTTCCTTTCCTTTGGCAAAATGGGTCAAAAGAAGGACTTGACAGGCTCAGAAAAGTCAAAAATAGTGAGATATCTTGCAGAGGGATGCAGCACTCTTAAAATTGCAAAGCTTCTGAAGCGTGATCATCGAACAATCAAGCGTTTCATTCAAAATAGTCAACAGGGTCGCAAGAAGCGTGTGGAAAAACCAAGGCGCAAAATAACTGCCCATGAACTGAGAAAAGTCAAGCGTGCAGCTGCCAAGATGCCACTTGCCACCAGTTTGGCCATATTTCAGAGCTGCAACATCACTGGAGTGCCCAAAAGCACAAGGTGTGCAATACTCAGAGACATGGCCAAGGTAAGAAGGGCTGAAAGACGACCACCACTGAACAAGACACACAAGCTGAAATGTCAAGACTGGGCCAAGAAATATCTCAAGACTGATTTTTCTAAGGTTTTATGGACTGATGAAATGAGAGTGAGTCTTGATGGGCCAGATGGATGGGCCCGTGGCTGGATTGGTAAAGGGCAGAGAGCTCCAGTCCGACTCAGACGCCAGCAAGGTGGAGGTGGAGTACTTGTTTGGGCTGGTATCATCAAAGATGAGCTTGTGGGGCCTTTTCGGGTTGAGGATGGAGTCAAGCTCAACTCCCAGTCCTACTGCCAGTTTCTGGAAGACACCTTCTTCAAGCAGTGGTAAAGGAAGAAGTCTGCATCCTTCAATAAAAACATGATTTTCATGCAGGACAATGCTCCATCACACGCGTCCAAGTACTCCACAGCGTGGCTGGCAAGAAAGGGTATAAAAGAAGAAAATCTAATGACATGGCCTCCTTGTTCACCTGATCTGAACCCCATTGAGAACCTGTGGTCCATCATCAAATGTGAGATTTACAAGGAGGGAAAACAGTACACCTCTCTGAACAGTGTCTGGGAGGCTGTGGTTGCTGCTGCACGCAATGTTGATGGTGAACAGATCAAAACACTGACAGAATCCATGGATGGCAGGCTTTTGAGTATCCTTGCAAAGAAAGGTGGCTATATTGGTCACTGATTTGTTTTTGTTTTGTTTTTGAATGTCAGAAATGTATATTTGTGAATGTTGAGATGTTATATTGGTTTCACTGGTAAAAATAAATAATTGAAATGGGTATATATTTGTTTTTTGTTAAGTTGCCTAATAATTATGCACAGTAATAGTCACCTGCACACACAGATATCCCCCTAAAATAGCTAAAACTAAAAACAAACTAAAAACTACTTCCAAAAATATTCAGCTTTGATATTAATGAGTTTTTTGGGTTCATTGAGAACATGGTTGTTGTTCAATAATAAAATTAATCCTCAAAAATACAACTTGCCTAATAATTCTGCACTCCCTGTATATATATCTATATATCTATATATATCTATATATATCTATATATATATATATATATATATATATATATATATATATATATATATATATATATATATATATATATATATATATATATATATATACTGTATATATATACATACATACTTTTCCCATGAGCTAACTATTTGTCCTTTACATTCTATGTTTACTTGTACCCTTTACACAGTTTGTATACGTGGTAGCTATCACCTCTTTTTATTCTCTAACCATTGACTTAGCAGATGTATTCATCTGTATGGACATAGCCGATGTGGATAACACTGAGCCAAAAGTAGTTGGGAATATACACACTTTTTAACACAAAGTCAGAATAAGAAAATTCAAGTGCTTCGTGAAAATTTATACTTGTCATATGTAGTGTTCACTAATGCTGCCTTTTTCCTTTTTCAGTTTACTGGTACTTTGAATTCTAATTGTATTTGCCATGTTTAATACATTATGCATAATATTAATGTATGAGCTATTTGTATATTCATGATCTTTGAATGCTTTTTCAAGATGTGTTTTCTAGACTTTTGTAAAATTGTCTTTAATTGTACATGTATTCTTGTTCATAATATTGTCAGAGGTCTTCTATTGTAAATACTGACCTATTCAGCTGGTGGTTAAATGGGAGGTGTTCTCCTCCCATCTAATCAACCAATTACTGTGCTGAGAACCCTTTTTAAACTGTTTACCTATCAGTCTTTAGCAGGTCTATGATTACGGCACCCTGCCGAAACTAGTCAGACCAGTCTGCAATCTCTGTTCCTGTGTGGGTGTTATGGATTTTTATCCTGTTTGAATACGAATAAAGAAAATTGGATTTTTAACTCCACGGGATTCTACTTTTTTCTTTGCTGTTTATATTGTGCCCGGACTACAAGGAGTCCGATACTTTAGTTGAATCCTGCTCTGTGTCCTCAAACTTGGCAGTCGAATGCTGCTATCCAGCGATACCTTAACCAAGGTTTTTCAAAAAGCAGAAGCTGATTGGCCGATGAGCTACACACCTTTCCACACACCCTTGCATGACGTCACGCGCCATACCCGGAAGCAAGTTTAACTCGAGAGGAAGCAGCTGTTTGTGTGAGATAATTTTCACACCGGAGCTGTGGTTCACATGCTGCGCATACGATTGTGAGAGATCTCAGCAACTGGGAAGTCCATAGTGGCGAGCTGAATCCAGCAGAAGGGTGAGTTTCTGTCCCCTATTCCGCTACAGTTAATGCCAGGACAGGCTCTTGTATACGGGTGTTGTTTTGCATATGCGTACAGTTAATTATACTGTGACTGCTTATTTTGCTGATCCTATATATGCTTTTCTCCTTACCAGATACTACTGCAGCCTCCCATATATGTGGCAATGAGTTTTTCAATATTAATATGAGTATATGAGATTTTTATGCTTGGAAAATCCTCTGTGTTCGTTAAGAAAATATGAATATTTCATATTCCAATGTTCTTTACGTAACGGAATATGTTCTATTTATTCATAAATACCTATTTCTACATACATCTGATGTTTTTTAAACAAATATATATTTTTTATCTATGTATACATAGATGATTAGATATAGGTATAGATATATACAGATATATATATAGGAATATCTATTTAGAAATACTGTATGTTCTTGTAGTTCGATCTCCCCTGTGTTGTCCTTGCCCACGAGGAGGAGGTGTGAAGAACCTGCCTATCCTGTGTGAAGGTTACTAAGTGAATAGGAATTTGCAGTCTCTTCTTCCTCACATACATATACATCATTAGGCATGTCTGTATATGTAGACGTATATATTTATGTGTTTATATATGTATATATGTCTTTAAATACATTAATACATATGTACACACACATATATATATATACCATTAGGGACAGTGAGACCCAGCGTAAGTCTTGTAAGCATCCACCACCAATTAAAATTCATCCTTCCCTGGGCAATATCCCTGTTGCCCTTTCTGGGCCTTTATCGGCTGATAGGGGCTTATCATATTCCTATTCATTCCTGTCCACTTCCAGGGATCGTAGCTGCCCCCTACGCCTCCTCCCTCCCTCTCTCCCTGCCCCTATCATTAAAGGATAATGGAAGATAGACATCCCCTGCATGCAATCACATGCATTTTGTGCCCACTGATGATACCTGCATCGATAGTGCCGCCATCTATAATGCTGGAGAAGGACACACAGTATCACGGCGCAAAGAAGAAAAGGTGCATAGCAGCATGGGTCAGGCCAGCCGCAGACTGGGACACATAATTATTGAGCAGATATTGACTCCCAGAGACCTGAGTAAGTATAAGGAATCAGATTAGGGAGAGAGGAGTCAGTAAAAATGCAATAGAATACTGAAACTGTTAAAGAAATTGAGCAAGAAAGATAAGAGGGAACGCAGGAATAAAACAAGGGTGGGGGCACCAGGCATGGTGAATAAAGTTTCAAGAGAGTTTAATAATACCTTAGATTTAGGGCCCACAATAGCTAACTCGGTTAACAGTCTGGGTATACAGTGCGAACTAGACCAAGCATGGGAACACTTGAAACAGAAAACAATCAACAAAGCCAGACTTGGTCGGTAAATTGATGTGTTTCAGTTAACCAAGGAGGCAATAAAAGCCAAAGAGGCAAAAGGGGATAAGGTAAAGAGAGGAGAGTCCCCTAGAAAGAATATCTTACAATGGATGAAAGGATTCCTAGTTTATGCTGCATGCTATTTAAAAGCTCACACATGGGGAGAGTATTATTATATATATGCATACCATACTCGAGGTGTACACAACCTTTGGGGGGCAGGCTTGGAGAGACTACGACATAGAATTCAGAAAAAAGTTAGGAAAGGCAAGTGTTAAATACTTTGGTTGCAAGGAGTTACACAAGTGGACAAGACTGGTTAAACCTGACAATAATCAAATATACAGGACAGGGTTTTCTAATGGGGTGTCAACCAACAACACTACTGAGTAAAGTAAAAAAAAAAAAAAAAGATAGGTTGGGCGTACAATGACAAAAAATGTGACAGACAGGTTTGCGTCTTTAAGCAAGTTTGCAGATGTTGCAAAGGAGGCCACCCAGGAGTGGAGTGTGCTATGCACAGCAAGCTACATTTTCGGCCCATGCAGGGTAAGGAAACAAACGCCCACCTTGAGAAATCAGAGTCCGGTAAGGTTGCTAGCATTTCTAGGGATCCAAACAGACATGGTAGAGCAAAAATGTTCCCTCCCTAAGGACAAGCTGGAAAAGCTAAGGGTACAGCTAAACATGGCACAGAAATCACAGTATATAACACTTAAGGAAACACAGTCCCTACTAGGGTTGCTTTACTTCACATGCAAGGTCATACCTATGGGGAGAGTTTTTAATAGGTGGCTAGAGCAATCCACAGCAGGATTCGCCAACCCAAGGAGTAGGATAAAACTGACAAAGGAATTGAGGGAAGACATACATTTGTAGGAAGAATTCATCACATATTTTAATGGAGTCAGGATCTGGCAGGATGCTCCTCATTCTAACCAAGTGCTCCACCTATTTACAGATGCAGCAGGGTCACACGGTTTTGGGGCATATTTAAATGTGCAATGGTGTTCTGAACAATGACCAAAGCAATGGATGGAAGAGGGAGCGAAAAATAAATCTCAGTGGAAATTTGGCACCAGCAATTAAGTAACAAGAGCATCAGATTTTGGGCTGACAATATGAGTGTTGTGCATGCCATAAATAACTTTGTACCAATATCCTTAGTTATTTAATTACTGGTGGAGATTTTAATGCCGAGATGTATGCAGAGTAATATTACATTCATAGTGAAACATGTGCCTGGGGTTAAAAATATCTTAGCAGATGCATTATCATGGGGCAGGTGTTCTAGATAATAGCGCCTATGGCAGATAAGATTGGAATGGAATGCCCATACTATCTTTGGTAGGTGGTGAATCCAAAAGCATTCTCTGGGATTTGGTAAAGCAATATTTGGCCCCCAGAACATGGAACAATGACTCAAGGTACTGGGAGGGATGTACAGGCCCAGGCTACCACTCTAAACACGATTTGTTAATATTTGGCAAGGCAAAAGAGAAAGGGGACCAAAAAGGGGCTCATGAATTCAATATTCTTTTTTAATCAATTGTGGGAAAAGGAGGACCACACAAAGCAGTTTATTATTAGGAAAGCCCTTAAAGGATGGGATAAAGGACCCAAAAGGATAAATCAGAGGGAACCAATTACACGAGAGAGGTTGACCTTAATATTAACAACATTGAGGCACATATGTAGGGATAATTTCAAACACAAATTGTTCAAAGCAGTATATGCGTTAGCATTTGCAGGTTCATTCAGGGTTAAGGATGTCATAGCAAAAAACAAACACAACCAAGAAGGGCGATTTCAATTGTAGCATGTAAGGTTATTTCCGGATTCACTTATGGTGTATGTGAGCAGTTTCAATCCTATTGGCTGATCCAATCAGCCAATAGGATTTTTTCTACCTTAATTCTGATTGGCTGATAGAATTCTATCGGAAACTAAGGGATTCCATCTTGGATGACGTCACTTAAAGGAACCTTCATTCGTCGGATAGTCGGCAGAAGAAGAGGATGCTCCACGTTGGATGTCTTGAAGATGGAGCCGCTCCGCGTTGGATGGATGAAGATAAAAGATGCCGTCTGGATGAAGACTTCTGCCCGTCTGGAGGACCACTTTTGCCCAGCTTGGATGAAGACTTCTGCCCGTCTGGAGGACCACTTCTGCCCAACTTGGATGAAGACTTCTGCCCCTTTGGAGGACCACTTCTCCTGGCTTGGATGAAGACGTCTCCTGGTAAGTCGATCTTCAGGGGGTTAGTGTTAGGTTTTTTTTAAGGGTGTATTGGGTGGGTTTTATTTTTAGGTTAGGGCTTTGGGCCGCAAAAGAGCTAACTTCCCTTTTAAGGGCAATGCCCATCCAAATGCCCTTTTCATGGTAATGGGGAGCTTAGGTTTTTTTAGTTAGTAATTTATTTTTGGGGTTGGTTGTGTGGGTGGTGGGTTTTACTGTTGGGGGTTTGTTTGTATTTTTTTTTTTACAGGTAAAAGAGCTGATTACTTTGGGGCAATGCCCCGCAAAAGGCCCTTGGTAGTTTAGTTTAGGCTAGGGTTTTTTTTTTTTTGGGGGGGGGGGGGCTTTTTTATTTTGATAGGGCTATTAGATTAGGTGTAATTAGTTTAAATATCTGTAATTTGTTTATAATTTTCTGTAATTTAGTCGGGTGTTTTGTACTTTAGCTAATTTAATTTAATTTATTTAATTGTATTTAATTTATTTAATTATAGTGTAATATTAGGTGTTATTGTAACTTAGGTTAGGTTTTATTTTACAGGTACTTTTGTATTTATTTTAGCTAGGTAGTTATTAAATAGTTAATAACTATTTAGTAACTATTCTACCGAGTTAAAATAAATACAAGCTTGCATGTAAAATAAAAATAAGACCTAAGATAGACACAATGTAACTATTAGTTATATTGCAGTAAGCTTAGGGTTTATTTTATAGGTAAGTATTTAGTTTTAAATAGGAATAATTTAGTTAATGATATGAATATTTATTTAGATTTATTTAAATTATATTTAAGTTAGGGGGTGTTAGGGTTAGACTTAGGTTTAGGGGTTAATAAATTTAATATAGTGGTGACGTTGGGGATTGCAGATTAGGGGTTAATAAATGTAATGTAGGTGGCGGCGGTGTAGGGGGCGGCATATTAGGGGTTAATAAGTATAATGTAGGTGGCGGAAGTGTTGGGGGTGGCAGATTAGGGGTGTTTAGACTCGGGGAACATGTTAGGGTGTTAGGTATAAACATAACTTTTATTCTCCCATAGGAATCAATGGGATATCGGGCAGCAGTGAACATGAGCTTTCGCTGCTTTCAGACTTCCATTGATTCCTATGGTATCCGCCGCCTCGAGGACGGCGGATTGAAAAACAGGTACGCTGGGCTGGAATAGTGGCAAGCATACCTGGTAGAAATTTGATAACTAGCAAAAGTAGTCAGATTGTGCCGAATTTGCATTCGGAACATCTTTAGTGATGTAAACATCGATCTGTGTCGGACTAAGACCGGCGGATCGTATGTTACGTCACAAAATTCTACATTTGCCGGTCTGTAGGGTTTGATAACTAAGGGGAATCAGGCTCGCCACAAATACGCTGCGGAATTCCAGCGTATTTGCGGTTGACGGCTTTATAAGTAGGCCTGGGGGGGGGAGATTTAATAAGCAGCGGATGCTGCTTTCTTTACCCGATGTTTCCAACTCGCCGGAAACATAAGTTAAGACTCCTTAACTTGTCTGCCACCTCTTAGGTGGCGGACTGCAATCATTCCGATCAGATACGATTAGGATGATTGACACCCCCTGCTAGAAATGCTTGTGCAATATTAAATGCTGACAGCGATGTCGGGCTGACATGATTCGCTACAGTCTTCAATCACTCTAACCCGACGAGCGCAAATTTTGTTTGAGCTTAAGTGCACCAATTTACTTTCAACTTATATTATGTGTGCAAGTTAGGTCACTTTAGTGTGCCACTTGTTATCTATCCCTATATGTGTAAGTGTTGTGTCTCAACACACACTAAATATATATATATATATATATATATATATATATATATATATATATATATATATATATATATATAGTGTGAGTGTGTTCATCAGTGTCTTTTTCTGGCCCTTCATTTACCTATAAAAATGCTTGTGTTGTTATCATGTATTATTATCTAATGGCTGACACATGGGGTAGATTTACCAATGTCTGTCCGACATGATACGCTGTAGCGTATCATGTCCAACAGACATTGCTGAATGCCGACAGCATACCCTGTCAGCATTTATCATTGCGCAAGCAGTTAACCAGAACTGCTTGTGCAATGCCGCCCCCTGCAGATTCCCAATCGTATAGGATTGGGCAGATTGAAGACCGCAGCCTAAGAGGCAGCAGACAAGTTATGGAGCAGCGGTCTTTAGACCGCTGCTTCATAACTGCTGTTTCCGGCCAGCCTGAAGGCTCGTGTGGAAACAAGGGGACCAAGTGCCATTCGGGCCTTGTTAAATCTACACCAAAGTGGGAATGTTCTTCTACCTATATTTTTCCTTCTAGCATTTTACAGTGCAAGGGCTTGATTCTGAAGAATTTTACTATATTTCAATATTTATACTCACTGCCTTGTCCTCTATAAACATTTCTTGTCTAAACACACTTTGTCATTACTTATTGTATGGTAGACAGCTCACCTTATGCAGTGACATTTATACATGAATGAATGCATTTTTTCCATATTATGATGTCTGTTTTGTTATTAATAATCTCAGCCTAGCCTCTTTTATAATCATCTTGTGAGGCCCTAAAGCAGCCTGTTTTTTTCATGTTGTATATTCTGAGGATTAGAATATATTTCCAGCATTTCATCTTTTTATTATAATATAGAAGAGTTCATCTTACTATATTACATTGAAATCCCAATATAAAAACTAAATTCAGTTATATTTTAAATTTCTGTCAGTGTTGCGGCACCTCAGTTTACTAGGATTTTTCTTGGGATAACTGCTCAAGCTCTGTCAGGTTAAATGCATTGGCTAACGATAACTTTTAGGTCTTCTCTGTTCAAATTCAGGTTTAGGATTTGTCTGGACCATTCAAGGACACAGCTTGGTTTTAAACCACTCCACTGTAGCCACATATTTAACTGATATTTTGTTGTCCTAAATCCTGGAATTATATATATATATATATATATATATATATATATATATATATATTTTCTAGTTGTGGGATCCAAGCACTCACTGTAAGTTGAGTTGCCTGGGTGCGCTCTATGGTAGATAGGCAGAAACTTTCGTGTAGAGAAGAGCCACACACAGGACTTAATTAACACAAATTTTATTAATAATTAATTCATTAAGTCAGTCAACGTTTCGGTCCTCATAGGGACCTTTGTCAAGACTGTTCTCCGTGAGAGCGGTGAGAGCTTTACACACCCTCTCACGGAGAACAGTCTTGACAAAGGTCCCTGTGAGAGGACCGAAATGTTGACTGACTGAATTAATTAATTATTAATAAAATTTGTGTTAATTAAGTCCTGTGTGTGCCTCTTCTCTACACGAAAGTTTCTATATATATATATATATATATATATAATAAATGAACAACAGCTTGCATTCGCTGGACTTTTCAAAATAAGTGCCTTTATTGTGACGTTTCGGGGACAATATCCCCTTCCTCAAGCAAAGTAGCAAAGTGAGATACAAACCTTTATCCAACAAACAGCCAATGAAAAACAAAACCCCACCCATTGGTTCAAAACAGAAAAAACACCAAATGATTGCCTTGGATACCACAGTAAGCAAACTGATTAAACACCCTCTAATAATCTGTTAAATAAGAGAGCAAAAAATATATAGATGTGCATAAAGGGATTAAAAAGTAACAATGAATAAAGCATCAATCATTTGGCGGTTTTTCTGTTTTGAACCAATTATTGGGGTTTTGTTTTCATTGGCTGTTTGTTGGATAAATGTTTGTATCTCACTTTGCTACTTTGTCTGAGGAAGGGGATATTGTCCCCAAAAACGTCACAATAAAGGCACTTATTTTGAAAAGTCCAGCGAGTGCAAGCCGTTGTTCATTTATTTGCACCCTGGCAAGTTGACCAAGAAGTGAGAGTGCTCTCCAGTTGTTAAGGTGTGAAACACCTTGTTGTGAAGTAATTTTTTAATATGGTTTATGTTTTATACCATAAATGAAATAATGCTACATACAGTAATAAATTAACAAAAAAAAGTGCATAGCAGTTAGCAACATCAGCTAGCGTTCTGGGTAAGACAACAACTGGACAGAAAAATATTGTTGAACTGAGAGAAAGCAGAAATTGTTGACATTAATGTGAGGTCATAGCAGACCTGGAAATATTGTTTTATTATTATCATTTCTCATCTTTCTCTCACCACTGCCTCCTCTCTCCGATTTCTCTTTTTACCCCCTCCCATCTCTCTCAGGCCATATCTTTTCACTCTCTCTTTCCTCTCTCATATCTCTTCACTCTCTCTTTTTTTTTTCTCCACTCTTTTTTGAACTATCTTTTTCTCCATTCTCACTTTTCCTCTCTAATCTCTCTCTGACCCTGTTTACCCTCTCAGACATAACCGTGTAAGCACTAATGGGCTCCCTATAGCCCTAGAGGAATATCATATCCTTGCCCTTTCATGGATATATAATATCTCCTTAGATAATATTTGTAGCAGGTAGTCCAACATTCACTCACTAACTTTCACTCGCCGCTATTAAATTTTCACTCGCCAATGGCTAGTGGGCTAGTGGAAATTTTGAGCCCTGTATATATATATATATATATATATACACACACACTCAATTATTATTCAATGGATATGCCCAAAAAGTGCCAAGTAGAAAAAAGGTTATGTTTATATATGGTAAAGATTATGTGGGCACCCATAATAATTAGTGAGGTAAAGTGTTTCAGTCACACCAATTGCAAACAGGTACATACAATCTAGCACATAGCCATGAAATCTCCATAGTTAAAGAATTAGCAGTACAATGGGTCACACCGTAGAGGTTTGTGATTTTAAACCTGGCACTATCATAGGATGCCAACTTTCGTAGCAAGTGAGTTTGTGAAATGTCTGCCCCAATAGATCTACCTGTGTTTACTGGAAGGGCTATTATTGTGAATTGGAAGTGTTTGCAAGCAATAACATCCCAGCCACTAAGTGGTAGACAAATTAAACTCACAGATTGTGGCTGCTAAGTTCGCAGCATGTAAAAATCGACTATCATCTGTTGTTTTACTCAATACAGAGTTCCAAAGTGCCTCTGGAAGCAATATCAGGGCTTCATGAAAAGGGTTTCCATGGCGGAGAAGCTTTACACAAGACTCATACCAACAGGCACAATGCCAACCTTCAGTTGTAGTGCTATAAAGGACTCCGCCACTGGACTCTGGAGCAGTGGTAATGTGTTCTCTGGATTAATGAATAATGCTTCACTATCTGGCCGTCTGATGAAAGAATCTTGGTTTAGAGATATAAAGAGAATGCTACCTACCTTAAGGCATAGGCCTCTACTTACCTGCATTCGCCGGCCCAATATGCTCACCTAAACTCACCTACCATCGCTGCCGCGGACCTGAATACGTTCGCCAAAGTTATCAAGAAAGCTGTCAAGATACCGTGCACCAAGTACGGTGCAATGAGCAGCGGACTGTTGTTAACTGACAGTCATCGATCTCGCTGCTCATCGGCTTCTTCGCAGCTTTCTTGCTAGCCTGTCACTAAGCACCCACACTAACTATACTGTTTTACCCCCTAAACCGCCACTCCCGGAGCCCCCCGCACCTAAATAAAGTTATTACCCCCTAAACCGCCGCTCCTGGACCCCGCCGCAACTATAATAAACATATTAACCCCTAAACTGCCGCTCCCGCACCCCGCCGCCACCTACATTATACATATTAACCCCTAATCTGCCACCCCTTATACCGCCGTCACCTACATAAACTTATTAACCCCTATCCTGCGGATCCCAGACCCGCCACACCTAAATAAATTGTTTAACCCCTAAACCGCCGCTCCCGGACCCCGCTGCCACCTATATTAAAGTTATTAACCCCTATCCTGCCCCCCACTACACCGCCGCCACCTACATTAAACTCATTAACCCCTAAACCACCGCTCCCGGACCACACCGCAACTAAATTAAATGTTTAACCCCTAAACCGCTGCTCCCGGACCCCGCCGCCACCTATATTAAACTTATTAACCCCTATCCTGAGCCCCTATACCGCCGCCACCTATATAAAACTTATTAACCCCTAAACCTAAGTCTAACACTAACACCCCCTAACTTTAATATTATTTTAATAAATCTAAATAAAGCTTACTATTATTAACAAAATTGTTCCTATTTAAAACTAAATACTTACCTATAAAATAAACCCTAAGATAGCTACAATATAACTAATAATTATATTGTAGCTATTTTAAGATTCATTTTTATTTTACAGGCAACTTTTTATTTATTTTAACTAAGTACAATAGTTATTAAATAGTTATTAACTATTTTATAACTACCTAGCTAAAATACTTACAAAATTACCTGTAAAATAAATCCTAACCTAAGTTACAATTAAACCTAACACTACACTATCATTAAATTAATTAAATAAATTAACTACAATTACCTAAAATTAAATAAAATAAAATAAACTAAACTATAGTACAAAAAAACAAATACTAAATTACAGAAAATAAAAAAGAATTACAAGAAGTTTAAACTAATTACACCTAATCTAAGCCCCCTAATAAAATAATAAAGCCCCCCAAAATAAAAAAATGCCCTACACTATTCTAAATTACAAAGTAACCAGCTCTTTTACCAGCCCTTAAAAGGGCTTTTTGCGGGGCATTGCCCCAAAGTAATCAGCTCTTTTACCTGTAAAAAAAAATACAACCCCCCCAACATTAAAACCCACCACCCACATACCCCTACTCTAACCCACCCAAACCCCTCCTAAAAAAAACTAACACTAACCCCCTGAAGATTACCCTACCTTGAGCCGTCTTCACCCAACTGGGCTGAAATCTTCATCCAAGTGGCGCAGAAGAGGTCCTCCATCCAGCAGAAGTCTTCATCCAGGCGGCGTCTTCAATCTTCATCCATCCGGAGCGGAGCGGAGCAGAGCCATCTTCCAAGGAGCCGACGCAGAGCCATCCTCTACAACCAACGACTGAACGACGAATGACGGTTCCTTTAAATGACGTCATCCAAAATGGCGTCCCTCGAATTCCGATTGGCTGATAGGATTCTATCGGCCAATCGGAATGAAGGTAGGAAAAATCTGATTGAAGTTCAATCCGATTTGCTGATCCAATCAGCCAATCGTATTGAGCTCGCATTCTATTGGCTGTTCTGATCAGCCAATTAGTTAGTGTTAGGTTTATGTGGGTGGTGGGTTTTAATGTTGGGGGGTTGTATTTTTTTTACAGGTAAAAGAGCAGGTTACTTTGCAATTTAGAATAGGGTAGGGCATTTTTTTTATTTTGGGGGGCTTTATTATTTTATTAGGGGGCTTAGATTAGGTGTAATTAGTTTAAACGTCTTGTAATTCTTTTTTATTTTCTGTAATTTAGTGTTTGTTTTTTTTTAACTATAGTTTAGTTTATTTAATTTAATTTAATTTTAGGTAATTGTAGTTAATTTATTTAATTAATTTAATGATAGTGTAGTGTTAGGTTTAATTGTAACTTAGGTTAGGATTTATTTTACAGGTAATTTTGTATGTATTTTAGCTAGGTAGTTATTAAATAGTTAATAACTATTTAATAACTATTGTACTTAGTTAAAATAAATACAAAGTTGCCTGTAAAATAAAAATAAATCCTAAAATAGCTACAATATAATTATTAGTTATATTGTAGCTATCTTAGGGTTTATTTTACAGGTAAGTATTTAGTTTTAAATAGGATTAATTTAGTTAATACAAGTAATATGTATTTAGATTTATTAAAATAATATTTAAGTTAGGGGGGGTTAGTGTTAGTGTTAGACTTAGGTTTAGGGGTTAATAATTTTAATATAGGTGGCAGCGGTATAGGGGGGCAGGATAGGGGTTAATTATTTTAATATAGGTGGCGGCGGTATAGGGGTGGCAGGATAGGGGTTAATAACTTTAATATAGGTGGCAGCGGGGTCCGGGAGCGGCGGTTTAGGGGTTAAACAATTTATTTAGGTGTGGCGGGTCTGGGATCCGCAGGATAGGGGTTAATAAGTTTATGTAGGTGGCAGCGGTATAAGGGGTGGCAGATTAGGGGTTAATATGTATAATGTAGGTGGCGGCGGGGTCCGGGAGTGGCGGTTTAGGGGTTAATAAGTTTATTTTGTTGCGGCGGTGTAGGGGGGCAGTTTAGGGGTGTTTAGACTCGGGGTACATGTTAGGGTGTTAGGTGCAGACATCTCCCATAGGAATCAATGGGATATCGGGCAGCAGCGAACATGAGCTTTCGCTATGGTCAGACTCCCATTGATTCCTATGGGATCCGCCGCCTCCAGGGTGGCGGATTGAAAACCAGGTATGCTGGCTCGGAATAGTGGCGAGCGTACCTGGTAGTAGTTTGATAACTACCAAAAGTAGTCAGATTGTGTCGAAACTTGCGTTCGGGACATTTGTAGTGACGTAACCATCGATCTGTGTCGGACTGAGTCCGGCGGATCGTAGGTTACGTCACAATATTCTACTTTTGCCAGGCTGTAGGGCTTGATAACTAAGGCGAATCAGCCTCGCCACAAATACGCTGCGGAATTCCAGCGTATTTGCAGTTGACGGCTTGATAACTAGAGGCCATAGTGCCTACTCTAAAGTTTCTTGGAAGAGGAATAATGACCTTAGACTGTTTTTCAGGGTTTGGGCTATGCCCCTTAGTTCCAGGGAAAGGTAATCTTAATGTTTCAGGATACAAAGACATTTTAGACTATTTGGTGCTTCTAACTTTGTGGCATCAGTTTATGGAATTCCATTTTCTGTTACAGCATCACTGTAAACATATGGACATGGTTTGACAAGTTTGATGTGGAGGGACTTGAGTAGCCTGAACAGAGGGATTTCATTGGAATGCTGATTGTAAGTGAGACCTTCTCATCCAGCATCAGTGCCTGACCTCACAAATACTCTTTTGGCTGAATGGCAGAAATTCCCACAGACCCACTACAAAATATTGTGGAAAGTCTGTATTGATGCTAATGTTTTTGCAATGGGATGTCCAACAAGCTGATATAGATTTGAGTATCAGGTTTTCAAATACATTACACACACACAGAGAAGTGCCCACTGAGAAATGAAAAAACAGCTCAATAACTTGTTTACCTGTTCTATGGGAATTTGCCACCTTGGTGTAGCTTCTTTTTAGTCCAGTAATGCTTTTCACAGAGTAGAACTTTCCTGTAGTATATTAGTCTGATCCCGCCTATAATGGTCAGTCGAGCACCGAAATACCAGGCAATTCCTCTCTGAACAAGGAACACAGCAACCCCAGACAATTGTTTCAGCCTTCATTGAGCCTCATCAGGTGTAACCATATTCCTCCAAGCACACTGAGCAAGGAGTCCATGTCTGGTTACCCCTCTTTCACTTAGGGAGACTAAATACACACAGGCCTTGATGACAGAAAGTGTTACAAGGCAGCAATATATTCAAAAGGGATCCAATGCAATGTCAAGAAAGCCGGCAAAATATTCCAAGCAGCATCACCACTGACATTGGTTATGTAAAGTAAAGGTTCCCTTTTAAATATATAGTACAGAGCCTAATAAATATACCTTTGTACCTCTAAACCGACATAATCCATCACCGCAAACTAACCCTACACTACTTAACCACATTACTGCAAATAGTCCACCTCAATAAACTTTCTATTCTATTAACCCCTATACTGCCAATAACACAACACAATAAACTTCCTAACCTATTAATTCCTATACCACCATAACCCCCCACCGCAAACTACCCCTACTCTAGCTAAATGCATGTCTGGGGTCTCGGAACCGGAGTGGTGTCTCCAAACTTTTAACTGCTTGCTAAGGCACTTCTAATATGACTTACCTAGCATTTCTGGTAACTATACTAGAGTGAGATAAATGTAATTTAGCTCCCGGATTGTAGGAGCTTAGCCGAAGTTTAGAGCTATTACATTCCTATAGCTGTATAAGCAACAATAATTTTGTAAGTGTTATCTAAACTTTTGCAAGTTAAACAATATCCATTAATTAGGTTTCATACCAACAGCAGCAAAGACAGCGTTTGTACTGTGCCTTAGCAATGTGCTTTTAATTTTCTCTTTCTATATGTGTACATGTGATGGTAAATATAGTATTAAATTGCTGAAACAACTATACCTTTTATAAAGGTCTTTTTTAAAAGTTATGTTTCACTATTATCAATGCTACATATGATTAGTATAATTATTGTGTAAAAACTCACTTATAAAGTTAACTGCTATACTGCCATAACCCCAAAATCACAAACACCACCTAATCTATAAACCCCTAGGCCGCCACAACCCCACAATGCAAGCTAACTCTACACTTCTTAACTACCTAACTGCTAACCCCCAAGACCCCTAACCTAACACCCCATAAGTTACACAAAATAACAAACACTAAAATTACACAAAATAAAAAAAATGACCTAAAGAAAACAAAGCACCAGCAAAAATAAAAAAAACTGTTATGCCTATCCTAAAATTAAATTCCCCTAAAAATAGCCTACCCCAAAATATATTCTAAAACCACAGTAACCCCCCACCGCCCAAGTAAAAAGCTTACCTTAAAAAGCTTACCTTAAAAAACCCTACTCTAACAACTGATAAGGGCATTTAGTAGGTAATTTTCCTAAAGTGAGCATAGCTAATTTGCCTATTAAAAAAAAAAGAAAATATATATTCAAGAACAAAGTAATACATTTAAAAAAAAAAAAACTATATATAGATATACAGTATATACAGTATATATATATATATATATATATATATATATATATATATATATATATATATATATATATACAGTATATACAATATAGATAGATAGATAGATAGATAGATAGATAGATAGATAGATAGATAGATAGATAAAAAAAAGATTGACATGAAAAGGGCATTTGGTTGGGCATTGCCCTTAGAATGATATTTGGTAGGGCAGTGCGAAGTGGGAGTTATGCCTGTATTTGTAATCATCATGTACATACACTAGTTTTCACGAGAGCGGGCTGCAAAATATATCAAGCATTATATATAACTTTGTCCCTTTGCTTTTTTTAAAGATACTGAGCACAAAATATCAGTCGATAATCAATGAGTACCAGCACCTTTTTTTGAGTACTGGCACCTTTTCTTTTCTAAAACCCCCACTATTATTTAGAGATATCAAAATATCAAGAGTATTGCATTGAACAATGATGATTTTTTATTGGACTAACTATACATTAATAAAATGAAAAGCTTTCGGAAGAGTTCCTTCCTTTATCAAGTCTGAAGCAATACTGACCAATTTGATGGAATTTACAGATTATATATTAAAACACAGGCTAAAAAGACAAAGTGTTGTAGAGGTCTGAATGCAGGGGGAGGAGGGGCGTAAAAATCATGACAGGGGTTTAGGAGTCGGAGACAGGCAGATAGTGTCAGTAAAAGATAGCAGGCAGGGGAAATATATGGTTATACACACAGCATATACTGACATAAAGTTATATATCAACATAGAATCCATATGAATAAAGATGGGAACTTAGGTATACAGGGGAATATAAAATAGTCAAAAAAAGGAGAAAGAAAAAAAAAGAGGAATAATAATAATGACAAAAGTGTGGGCATAGGCTTACCTATGCTAGAGAGTGTGGAATATACAATGTAATTGACTACAGTATATGAAAGTACATTACAAAAAAAAATTTGATAATGGGTTAAGAAACCAGAGTCCACATTTAGACCAGAATTTAGCAAGCTGAAGTGCATTATCATTTTCATTTCAAAGGTTTTTCTTTCCATGGTGTTTTTGAAGTTGCCTCTGAGAATCTTGAGTTTGAGGTTTTGGATGGAGTGGTCAGGTTGGGTGAAATGGTGACCAACAGGGGTACAGTATTTTGTTTCACAGTGGTTTTTGATTGAGTGTCTGTGCAAGGTGCAGTTTTTGGCTTGTTTCTCCAATATAACATCCCACTTCACATGCAGTGCAATGTATCATGTATACCACATTTGCAGATATACATGAATATGCCCCTTTAATGTTATAGGATTTGCTCTTGTGATTAGCTGTGTTGCTTTCACAAATGTGTTGACATAGTTTGCAGAGAGCTTTGTTGCAGCGCTTGGTTCCATTCTTTTTATCAAGGGGTAGCTTTCTGTGGACCAGTTTCTGTTTTAGGTTGGGTGGTTGTCTAAATGCCAGAATTGGGGGTTTTGGAAATATGAGTGCGGGATCCTCTAAGAGTAGTGGCTGTAAGTCTTTTATGATATTTGTATTCCTTCTACAGCAGAGTTATATTTGACAACTAGTGAGATACGCAATATGTTTTTCTTCTCCCTGTATTGTAGCAAGTGTTCACGTAGGGTATTAAGGGCAGAGTTCATTTGTTTGTTTATAACCCTTGTTTTGTAACCTTTTTCTCTGAATGATTGGGACAGTGTGATGAGGTGTTTGTCACGGTCCTTGGTGTCTGAGCAAATTCTGTGATATCTGGTGGCCTGACTGTCGATAATGGATTTTTTAATGTGATTGGGGTGAGAGCTGGAGCTGTGGAGGTAGCTGCATCTATCTGTTGGTTCCCTGTATACAGATGAGTGTAGTTTGCCATTTGTGATGGATATTGTTGTATCAAGGAAGCTGACACAGTCTCTAGAAAAGTCAATTATAAGCTTGATTGATGCATGAAATAGATTAAATGATTTATGAAAATGTTCTATGTGATTTTCTCCTTCTGTCCATATGATGAAAATATCATCTATGTAGCAAAAGTATTTTAAGGGTTTGTGAGGGTGAGTAGCTAGGAATCTTTGTTCTAAATCAGCCATGAAGAGGTTTGCATACTGTGGTGCCATTTTGGTGCCCATGGCTGTTCCAGTGGTTTGTAAATAGATTGAGTTATTGAAGATGAAGTAATTGTGGGTGAGTATGAATTCTGTAAGTTTACTGACTGTAGAAGCACTATATGTCTGGCTAGAGCTGTCTGAGGAAAGAAAGTTTAAGCAGGCATCAATACCATCTTTATGTGGAATATTGCTATACAGAGATTCCACATCCATTGTCACAAGTATAGTATCCTCTGGCAATTCTGTTATCTGGCTGATTTTGTTAAGAAAATCAGTGGTTTCTTTTATAAAGCTAGTGGTGTTAATAACTAAGGGCTTAAGAACATTCTTCACTAGGCCCCATATTTGCTCAGTCAGAGTGTCCATGCCAGTTATTATTGGTCTCCCTGGGTTCCCTGGTTTGTGGATTTTTGGGAGCATGTAGAATGTCCCTATGCTTGGGATAGAGGGCACGTGTTTGTCCAGTTTAAGTTGCGTGTGTTTAGGGAATGTTTTTATTAGTTTTCTAAGTTGCAAAGTGTATTCCTGGGTGGGGTCCTTTTCCAGTGTATTGTAATAAGTTTGATCTCATAATTGTCTATTTACCTCTGTGATTTAGTCTTGTGTATTCATGATCACCACTGCATTCAGACCTCTGCAACACTTTGTGTTTTTAGCCTGTGTTTTAAGATATAATCTGTAAATTCCATCAAATTGGTTAGTATTGCTTCAGACTTGAAAAAGGAAGACACACTTTTCCGAAAGCTTGTCATCTTATAAATGTATAGTTAGTCCAATAAAAAGTATCATTGTTCAATGCAATACTCTTGTTATTTTGATATCTAAATCTCTGGACTAACACGGCTACTCCAATCAACGTATATATATATATATATATATATATATATATATATATATATATATATATATATATATCCTATAATATAAAAGGCCAAGTGTGTTTGTCCGAAGCTGTTATGCGCAGTAGAGACAGCGCAAGGACAAACACACCTGGCCTTAGAGTCTACACACCTGATCTGCTGTCCACTGCAAGAACGGTGGGCAGGAGTGGGTGTGGCCAACGGTAGTGGGCATGGCTGTGGGCGTGACCTGGCAGGATGGGACCAGGAGTGGGCGTGGGCAGGCGGGAGTGGGCATGGTCATGAGAGAGAGAGCAAAAGAGAGGGGGAGAGAGAGCAAAAGAGAGGGAGAGAGAAAAATAGAGGGAGAGAGAGCAAAAGAGAGGGGGAGAGAGCAAAAGAGAGGGGGAGAGAGCAAAATAGAGGGGGGAGAGAGCGCAAAAGAGAGGGGGATGAGAGAGAGAGCAAGAGAGGAGGGAGAGAGAAGCAAGAGACAGGGAGAGAGAGTGCAAAAGAGAAGGGGGGAGAGAGAGAAAGAGAGCAAGAGAGGGGGAGAGAGAGAGCAAAAGAGAGGGGAGAGAGAGCAAAAGAGATGGGGGGAGAGAGCAAGGGGTGGGACCGCTGTACTGCAAAAAATGGCCCGTGTACACAGCCTTTAGGACTAGTATATATAGAGGGGAGAGAGAGCAAAAGAGAGGGGGGAGAGAGAGAGGGGGAGAGAGCATACAAAATAAAAGGGGAGAGGGAGAAAGAGGAAAATAAAGGGGGGGAGAGCAAAAGAGAGTGGGGGAGAGAGAGCAAAAGATAGGGGAGAGAGAGCAAAAGATAGGGGGAGAGAGAGAGTAAAAGAAAGGGGGAGAAAGAGAGAGCAAGAGAGGGGGGAGACAGAGAGCAAAAGAGAGGGGGGAGAGAGAGAGCAAGATAGGGGGGGAGAGAGAGCAAATGAGAGTGGGGTGAGAGAGCAAAACAGAGGGGGAGAGAGGGCAAAAGAGAGGGGCGAGAGAGGGCGCAAAAGAGAGGGGTGGGGGGGAGAAAGAGAGCAAAAGAAAGGGGGGAGAGAGAGTGCAAAAGAGTTACTACAATATATATATATATATATATATATATATATATATATATATATATATATATATATATATATATATATATATATATATATATAATACAGTTATAATACAGTACAACATGCTCATGTAACAGAGATACTTATTATAACTGCACAATATTCATGCTAATTGTCAAGGACCAACAGATATGACTATTATTATTCATTTGTGCTACATGCACATATTCATAGATTTGCTCAGTTTTACTCTACAGAAGGCTGTGATTTGTAACTGAACCGTTTTGTAAGGTCAACTGAGATAAGCATACAAGGACAGTCTCAGACCCCACCTGCCCCTGATACCTGATGCACACAATATCCAGATAAGATTCAGCTGCTGTTTATTTTTTTCTGAGTAGCAGAGACATGAAAATTCACTAGGGAGGAGATTTTTGCTGTATTTAACCCATCAGGACTTGGTAGCTTAATGTCTGTAACAATTTTTTTTGCCCTAATGTGACCTAACTTTCCATTTTCAAATTATACTGAGATACATAGTTAATTACTAATCACTGTAATGCAGCAAGGAACCTGCAATCTCTAAAATATGCACTCTGAGAGGCACACAAGAGGTTAATAATCATGAAGTTGTGGTAACATTCAGCTTTAGAATACATTGTATTTACACCACACTGGAAATAAAGAGAATATTTTGCAGTAGCAGATGTCTCTGTAGGCTCTCAATGTACCATGCAATAGATCACAAACGGCATTACTAATAGATAACAAACTACATACAAAGTAGCATTTTAAACCTTCCTGGCAATAGAGAATTACAAACTCATTAACTAAACCAAAAAATGTTATTTACCTAAATGCTATTTATGTGAGTATAACCAAAACCATGAGCTTTAGAAGGAGAGGGCAAAAGAGGGGTTCCTCCCAGGTTGGGCGCATGTCTAAAGACTGTTGCTGGAGATAAGAAGTAAAAGAGAACTTCACTAACAAAGGCAACAGAAGGTGGCCCATCGTGGCGTTCGGCTCTTTTTGGAACCGGATTTCTTCTTGAGAAAATGTCCCACACTAAGATCTGGATTTGCACTTTCACATAAAGAACAACACATCTGTGTTGCACTTTCACATGAAGAAATCTGATTCCAAAAAAAAGAGCCTAATGCCGTGAGCCTTCGGCAGTGAATAAAACTGTTGAATGCACATTTCTACACAGGACAGCACCTTCAAATCTTCTTTTTCAACTGGGGTGTCACATGACCTTCCATAGCAGTTTTAGACAACTGATATAGAGTAATAAATATGATAGGGCTTTAAAACAGTGCCACTATAATTCTATGCACAGGTAACTTACTTAGAATAGAACATTCTCTTCTTTCAAATGTGGAGTCATTTGACTTTCTAGACAGAATAGGGTAAATGAAAAAGTTTTAGACGTTTGTGATTCGTTACACGCCAAGTGATTGATCACAACCTATTATTTTACAATTAGTTGCATGTTATCGGCTGCCAATGAGCTGTTTTTTCGACAATTACAATCAGACATTTTTTTGTTTATCAGAAGCACTTTTTTTATACTTTGGTAAAAAATAGACTTATACTTAACAGGTGCCAGTCCTGTTTTCTAATTGCAATCCAATTTTTTAATGCAGAAAACACATTTTCAGGGCCATTTTCACTTATAACATTCAGCTAAAAGCACTTGATAAAATTGCGGCAAAACATTTTGACTTATTACTGAGTGCCCCTAAAAAGTTTTCCAATGTAACATTGGTTTTGTGCATGATCAAAAATGCACTGACTTTACCACCCATCATTTTGAAAAACATTAGAAATATCACCAGATACAAATACAACCTGCTCAGTAAATTAAAAATAAACATTCATATTAAGCACTTTTACACTAATAAACATTAGCCAGAGTGATGAACCAACAAGCACACATGCCCATTGTACCCATAATGCTCTTAAAGGACTACTCAATGCAGTACAATTGCATAATTAACAAGTACATAATAAAAAAACAATGATATGACGTATACCCTGTGAGCTTGTGCACATGTTCAGTAGGGTCTTGTTCCCCAGAAAATGAGTGCAAGATTGCAATCGGCCCTCAAGTTTAGCACAATAAAGGAATGGGGTGCTGAAAATGTATTGTTTAAGTTAACTAAACCATCCTCAATGCCAAACAGAAGCAATATACAATTGAGTCAGTGGTGCTACCAGAAAGTTATTATGAGTGGGCACATGTTCGAGACCCACTGGCATTTTGAAGATGGGTCCACAATGGGCAGATCCACACCAGGAGGGGTGGGAAAGGGCTGCTGTGGAAGAGGCATGTGGAGTTGTACTACAAAATATATATATATATATATATATATATATATATATATATATATATATATATAAACATATCAACTAGGAAATATCAAAATATCATGATGTCATGTTGTCATAGTTATATAGTATCTCACAATACATTTCATATGGTACTTAGTATAAAGTTAATCAAACACTAATCCCACTTAAACATCTCAGGTAAGGCAATAAAATATGATATGATATAAAATTACAAGAAATTAGATATTTAGTATGTATATATTCATATAGGCATATAATATACCCCAAGTATGAGAACTGATATGTATCAGCTGACAATTATATGTATATAAGACATACTTCTTATCCATATCATAGTAGTCATGACAATACTTACATCATAACTCATATTAGTATAGTTCACTAGAGCTATACAGTAGATGTATATATATATATATATATATATATATATATATATATGTATACAGGGCTCAATTATTACACAAGTACTGATTCAAACCGTATTTCATAGCTATCATTACATCACAACCCAAATTGGTATAAAGCATAAGAGCCATGTAATAGGGCTCTACAAACATATACATACATACTTGGTCAATAGGCACATACATATACAAATATTAGGCTGTGTAGAACTCATACACCCGTATATGTTTTAAGATCCCAGATCATATTAATACCTTCAGGGGTTCCTGTATGTAAGGCAAAAATCCAATAAGCCTCTTTACGATTTAGCTTTGCTAATCTATCTTCACCTCTGATATCATTAGGGACACAGTCGATCGCCTGAAAGGAGAACATGTAATTTATATTATTTTCTCTGTGTATAGCAAAATGTTTTGCCACAGGTGTTTTCATGTCCACCAGACATTGCTGAATGCGGACAGCATACACTGTCCGTATTCAGCATTGCACAAGCAGTTCTAGTGAACTGCTTGTGCAATACCGCCCCCTGCAGATTCAAGGCCAATCGGCCGCTAGCAGGGGGTGTCAATCAGCCCGAACATCTAGGATCGAGCGGATTGCTGTACGCGGCCTCAGAGGTGGCAAATGAGTTAAGGAGCAGCGGTCTATAGGCCGCTGCATCTTAACTCATGTTTCCGGCGAGCCTGAAAGCTTGTGTGGAAACAGGGTGAATTGGCCCAATTCGGTCAATAATAAATTGACCCCCTATGTATTATATTTAGTGCAATTGCGCTTAAGGCGGATAAACTGACCTTTAGGGATGGTTCTCCTAAGATGTACCAGATGATGTGAGTTGGCCCTTAAAATGGTGTTCCCTGATATCTTTTTTGGGTAATTAGAGCCTGATTTACAGGATCCTTTATAATAAGTACATTTAAAAAAGGAATTTCTTTTCTAGAAAATTCAAAGGTAAATTTAAAATTTTTGTTGTTATCATTTAGATAATTTACAAAATCAGGGATTTTTCGTTCATCTCCACACCAAATAAGTAGCAAATCATCAATATAACTTGAGTAAAATTTGATGTAATCTTTATATGGATTTGTAGCTGTAAATATTTTTTCTATTTTGAAGACATTTAAATATAAGTTCACATACGAAGGTGTGAATTTCGCACCCATGACAATGCCACATTGTTGTATATAAATCTGACCTTCGAAAGAGAAATAATTATGAGTAAGCAGGAAGTATACAGAGTAACTATTGAAATCAATATCAATATCCGCTACTGAGTGGAGCTCGAGAAGGATTTACATTGAACGGAACATCACACGAAAGGATATCACGGCCTCAAGGTACATTCCCCTAAGACTGTGTGCGATTGTAGCAGTATACTAATACTTAAAAGTTGTTGATACTCAGCATTGATACTTTTTAGCTACACACACACATCGCATATCACGTCAATAAGGGTTGCCTGCTAACTGTCTAGGCTCGATTTGAGTTCACTTGCAGGATTGATTACATATATCTCTAACTGCTAATCCAATCCTCTATTCTAGCAGTGAAGATCCCTATATTTGAACATGTTAATGTATTTAAAATGCTTTCACACTCACCGAGTATGTTAATTTATTGCAAAACAGCAGAAAATAATCTAATTACAAGGTGTTTTCTGTCCATTTAGAACTATCTTGATCATATAAAGCATCCAGGTGTTATACAGTATATACTCACACACACACATACTGTGTATATATATATATATATATATATATATATATATATATATATATATATATATATATATATATATATATAAATAGTAATCTTCAACATAGGACTTCACTTGCTGGGTTTTCAAAAAATTCTTATTTATTAGTTAACGTTTCGGAGTTCACAGACCCCTTCCTCAGACCAGAACAAACATGCAACTGAACACAGTGAATTATAAACACATTAAGCCCCACCCACCACCAAATCAAGTGTGAATTGCACCAAAACTGGGGTTGTCATGGTGATAGCCCCTACCCCCCTCAGTGTGACCTTACTGCTAATCAAAAAAAAATCATATAAGCCTCAGAATTGCATAGATGGTAAAAATAAATGCATAAGTAAATAGATATGTAAATCAATAAATGCATAAGTAAATCTAGACATCTATTTGTCGCTGTTCATACCTTGCTGTAATCATTAGATCAGAGGCATAGCAATACCACAACATGTCATAATTGATGTAAGATAAGTAATGATATATAGCACATTGTCATATATAACAATACATAACGTATAGTCACAAGGGTTATATAAATGTATCAAATCATATCTGACCTACACTGTTCGATTGTCAAAACGCATTAAATTGTGAGTCCATTGTATAGTAAATGATATACAGACTCTTCAAGAAGCTGGTGTATATGCAGATAATTTGCACCAGATCGTGCTTGGAAAACATGTATAGAAATCCCTTATCAATATCACCCATCCTACCTTTAAAAAAACAGATGTGTAGCGTATCCAAAGTCCTATACAATTTATAGGTCAGATCAGGCTCCAAATATTGTGTGGAACGGGACATATCGGAATAGCAAAATCTCGCCCTTACATTATATCAGGCGCCAAGAGAAACAGCTCCGGCGCCCGTAGTGTTCCTTAGCCTAGCGCATGGCTAATTAGCATATACTGATGATGTACGCGTGTGTATTAACGCGTCATCATGGGAACACTGTTACGAGTCAACAAATCAATAAATAGAGTGCGATCCTAACCGCCTGTTAGCCATTATGCTAGCTATGAGCAAGGATTCAAAGGGAGATCATAAATAAACAACATCCTGTTATATGGGCATATGTTTAAACATAGGTAGGCTAAGTTAGGGCCAGTAAATCTATACGTCCCCACAGTGGGACATACATATAATACTCCCTAATAACAGCCGGATTATGCATATAGTGCATCAATGTGTTTATGCCTAAAGCAAGCAAGGTGTATATCAGGCAGGGATGTACCCTTCAATGTTAAAGACAATGTAGTATCAACAGTCCTACATATTTTCTAGAACCACAGAGGGATGCATATATTATTATCTGTGAATGCTACAGTACAGGGAGTGCAGAATTATTAGGCAAGTTGTATTTTTGAGGATTAATTTTATTATTGAACAACAACCATGTTCTCAATGAACCCAAAAAACTCATTAATATCAAAGCTGAATAGTTTTGGAAGTAGTTTTTAGTTTGTTTTTAGTTATAGCTATTTTAGGGGGATATCTGTGTGTGCAGGTGACTATTACTGTGCATAATTATTAGGCAACTTAACAAAAAACAAATATATACCCATTTCAATTATTTATTTTTACCAGTGAAACCAATATAACATCTCAACATTCACAAATATACATTTCTGACATTCAAAAACAAAACAAAACAAATCAGTGACCAATATAGCCACCTTTCTTTGCAAGGACACTCAAAAGCCTGCCATCCATGGATTCTGTCAGTGTTTTGATCTGTTCACCATCAACATTGCGTGCAGCAGCAACCACAGCCTCCCAGACACTGTTCAGAGAGTTGTACTGTTTTCCCTCCTTGTAAATCTCACATTTGATGATGGACCACAGGTTCTCAATGGGGTTCAGATCAGGTGAACAAGGAGGCCATGTCATCAGATTTTCTTCTTTTATACCCTTTCTTGCCAGCCACGCTGTGGAGTACTTGGACGCGTGTGATGGAGCATTGTCCTGCATGAAAATCATGTTTTTCTTGAAGGATGCAGACTTCTTCCTGTACCACTGCTTGAAGAAGGTGTCTTCCAGAAACTGGCAGTAGGACTGGGAGTTGAGCTTGACTCCACCCTCAACCCGAAAAGGCCCCACAAGCTCATCTTTGATGATACCAGCCCAAACCAGTACTCCACCTCCACCTTGCTGGCATCTGAGTCGGACTGGAGCTCTCTGCCCTTTACCAATCCAGCCACGGGCCCATCCATCTGGCCCATCAAGACTCACTCTCATTTCATCAGTCCATAAAACCTTAGAAAAATCAGTCTTGAGATATTTCTTGGCCCAATCTTGACGTTTCATCTTGTGTGTCTTGTTCAGTGGTGGTCGTCTTTCAGCCTTTCTTACCTTGGCCATGTCTCTGAGTATTGCACACCTTGTGCTTTTGGGCAGTCCAGTGATGTTGCAGCTCTGAAATATGGCCAAACTGGTGGCAAGTGGCATCTTGGCAGCTGCACGCTTGACTTTTCTCAGTTCGTGGGCAGTTATTTTGCGCCTTGGTTTTTCCACACGCTTCTTGCGACCCTGTTGACTATTTTGAATGAAACGCTTGATTGTTCGATGATCATGCTTCAGAAGCTTTGCAATTTTAAGAGTGCTGCATCCCTCTGCAAGATATCTCACTATTTTTGACTTTTCTGAGCCTGTCAAGTCCTTCTTTTGACCCATTTTGCCAAAGGAAAGGAAGTTGCCTAATAATTATGCACACCTGATATAGGGTGTTGATGTCATTAGACCACACCCCTTCTCATTACAGAGATGCACATCACCTAATATGCTTAATTGGTAGTAGGCTTTCGAGCCTATACAGCTTGGAGTAAGACAACATGCATAAAGAGGATGATGTGGTCAAAATACTCATTTGCCTAATAATTCTGCACTCCCTGTATATTCCTTCCATAGGATTAAAATACGTGTGGTGACAATTAAGTAAAACAGAGAGTGATCATTATGACATGTGTGCATAACAATAAAGCATAAGACCTTGTGCCTGGGCCCCCACTTGTCCATACAGTGGAACCTCAAAATATATCATTGGTTCACTGTTATAACTGGCAATCAAAGTTAAATCAGGTTATCCTTAACAAATCATTAAAGACGTATTATCAGTATAATGTTAGTATTTTTGATCCAGGAGGATCTGTGTCAATCCCCTCAAACAGATCCTGTGTCAAGTTGTTATGTATCCATCCAGAGTTCAAAGTATGACCTACAAATAGATTCAGAGTATCCATGGTACCCCATCGTTACCCATATGCCACGTACTAATGTGACTTGCTTCCATCAGTGTGTAGCCACCATACAGGCCCAAAAAGACTCTTTAAGGAGGTCCCACCAAGTGTGTATCACATTAGGGCATATGAAACTCACTGGTTAGCTAACCAACTAAAGTATAATCAGGGCCAAAGCAGTGTGCAATATCTGTACTCTGCTGGTCTATCGCCCAGCCCTTACTTGTGTCACACCATCGCGGGTGAATCGCACCAGGTGTATCATCACAAGAGTGGAGTAATAGGTAGTCAATCTACATTAGTCTCAGAGGAAGAAGTGCCAGTCATTGGACATATTGAGGCCTTTGGTGTATAGGATACCAAGCCTATGAATCCATCTGGACTCCATCTGGAGTAGGGTTCTATCCCTGTCTCCACCTCGTTTGAGGGCCGGAACATGGTCAATTAAGATGAACCTTAAGTCAGTTACTCTATGTTTGGCCATAAGAAAATGTCTTGCCACAGGTTGGTCTGATACTCCTTTATCCAAGGCTCTCCTTATGGCTGATCTGTAATTATCCATCCTTAGTCGTGCATTGTCCGTCGTTTTTCCTACATAAAACTGGCCACAGCAGCAGCTCAACAGATAGATCGCATGAGTAGTTGTGCAGGTGATATAGTGTCTTATTGTGTACTTCTGAGTTGTATGTGGATGTCTAAACACTTTGCATGGGATCATTCCACTGCATGTTGTGCATCCCAGGCACCTGTAGCAGGCCTTCTTCTTTGTTTTGAGCCATTGCTGTTTCATATAGCATTGTTGTGGGTCTGTAGCCATGAGTAGATCCCTTAGGCTCCTTCCACGGCTATACCCCATAATGGGGGGATCCATATGTTCAAACGGTAAACTTGAGTCTATCGCTAGGATCTCCCATCTCTTTCTGATGTCCTGGGCCATCCTATCCTTCCCTTTATTGTAGGTGGTGGTAAATATCATCCTTTCTTTTTTGGTCTCCTCCAGACGGTTGGGCTGATTACCCTCCTGGGTGGTCACCTCATCTATAACACCTTGTATAAGCTCCATTTTGTATCCTCTTTGTAGGAACTTTTCAGTTATCATAAGTAATTGTGTTTCTCGATTGCTGGTAGTGCACTGTTATTTCTTAATACTCTGATCATCTGTGATTTTATGATCGCCTTTCTGGTGCGTGGAGGATGGTTGCTAGATGCTTCAAGTATAGAATTCCAGTCCGTAGGCTTGGTATAGAGAGTCGTGAATAGTTTGCCTGGTTTCTTGTAAATTCTAAGGTCAAGGAAGTCAATGCTATTCAGATCATATTTTAACTCAAATTTAATTGGGGACTCAAGTGTGTTTAGTCATATTACCCAATCCTTCAAGGACTCCTCTGTGCCCTGCCATATTAAAAAGACATCGTCAAAGTACCTTTTGTAATGTCTTACTGTATCAATATTGTACACATCTATGATGTCACGCTCATAGTGCTCCATGTACAGGTTAGCGTATGATGGAGCCATATTTGACCCCATTGCTGTCCCCATGAGTTGTTGGTAAAACGTACTATCAAACCAAAAGTAATTTAATGTTAAACATTTTTCCAGTAGATCAAGGATTAGGGAGAGCGGAGGTCCCACATATGGGAACTGTGTCAGGGCCAGTGTAACCGCCTTAAGCCCATCAGTGTGGGGGATGACCATGTACAGACTTCTCACGTCCATGGTGACCAAAAGGTCATTGTTACCAATTTTGTCCACGGTGTTTAGTATGGTGATGAGGTCACCTCCCTAATGTACGAGTCCATCAATCTCACTATTGGCTGTAGGATGGTGTCAACAAATAATGCTAGCGGTTGTAGCAGGGATCCCCTAGCTGACATGATTGGCCTCCCTGGTGGGTTTTTTTGGTCCTTGTGTATCTTGGGTAGAGTATAAAAAATTGGATGAATAAGGTACCCAATGTTAAGAAAATTATATTCATCAGTGCTGATCCAGTTCAGCCGTCGTGCTTCAGATAATACAATATCAATATCCCTTTTAAAGATGTTAGTTGGATCTCGGGTAAGTTTTTTATAAGTTTGATGATCATCAATTTGGCAAAGTATTTCCTTGCTATATTGGTCATAGTTCATTACTATAATTGCTCCTCCCTTGTCCGCTGGGCAAATGACGATCTCAGTGTCATTGGATAGTGATTTGAGTGCCATTCTCTCTGCTCTATTGAGGTTGGGTCTGTGTTTCATCTGTTCAAGTTCCTTAGTGTCGTTACCAATCATTCTGGTGTAGGTTTTAATACTTGTTCCACATGTTTTAGGTTCGAATTTGCTCTTTGGTTTAAATCACTTTATTTCTTTCTCCATGGGGGTGTCTTTAAAGTATTCTTTTAGTTTAAGGTTCCTTTGGAATCTGTGTATATCCAAAAGGTTTTCAAAGTCATCATTGGTAAATGTGGGGATAAACGTCAGACCTTTATTTAACAGGCTAACTCCACCCTCATCCAATGTCCTGTCACTCAGGTTGATTACAATGTCAGGGTTTTTTACCTTGAGGGTAGGGGGGTCTTCTGTCCACAATAGTTCCCCCTCCTCGGGTGCGGCCTTGACCCCTTGTGTTTGCGGATCTCGGGGTAACCCCTAAAAAAGGTGTCTGTGATGTGGTTGGTATTTGGTCCTGATGGTGTTGTTCATTGCTACCGGCCTCGTTATCAGAGCCTGAGCTACTTTCAATTGTGTTGAGGTATCTGGATCGATAATTACGTTGTCTTTTCTGCCTCTGTTGTCCTCCTTGGTTGTTCCCATGAATCCATGCATAGATTTTTTTGTCTTTATAGTCATTGTCTACTGTGTAGAGTTTCTGGTTTTTAAACGCCACTAGTTCCTTTTTGTATTCAGTGACCTGTTTACTGATTTTCTCCATCCAAGGTTCACCCGTGTCAGTCTGTAGTATCTGCAGTTTATGGGTATTGTACTCTTTCAGTTCATCCTTTACAGTGGCCAAAATATTAGTACATTCTTCAATTACTAACAAAATTAGATCCAGTGAACATTTATTTTTTACCTTGAGGGTAGGGGGGGTTTTCTGTCCACAATAGTTCTCCTTCCTCGGGTGCGGCCTCGACCTCTTGTGTTTGCAGATCTTGTGGTAACCCCTAAAAAAGGTGTCTGTGATGTGGTTGGTATTTGGTCCTGATGGCGTTGTTCATTGCTACCGGCCTCGTTATCAGAGCCTGAGCTGCTATCAATTGTGTTGAGGTATCTGGATCGATAATTACATTGTCTTTTCTGGCTCTGTTGTCCTCCTTGGTTGTTCCCATGAATCCATGCATAGATTCTTTTGTCTTTATAGTCATTGTCGACTGTGTAGAGTTTCTGGTTTTTAAACGCCTCTAGTTCCTTTTTGTATTCAGTGACCTGTTTACTGATCTTCTCCATCCAAGGTTCACCCGTGTCAGTCTGTAGTATCTGCAGTTTATCGGTATTGAACTCTTTCAGTTCATCTTTTACAGTGGCCAAAATAGTAGTACCATTCTTCAATTACTAACAAAATTAGATCCAGTGAACATTTGTTTAGTATTTGGCACCACCGTAGGCAAAAGTTTTTCTTATTCCTCCCAATGGTTGGCTGGTTCTTTATTCTGAATCCCCTTGGAATCTTGATTTTCTTGTAATATTTTGATAAATATATTGTGTGCAGCTCCAGGTCAATTTCTCTCTTTCTGAGTCTCATTAAGGTATTGTAAATAGTTTGTGAATTCTCAACCTGTTCAGTGTCTGTTGTCTCAGAATCTACCAATATTCTCATAGCATCATCACTGGTGAATACAAAAGTCTTTGTGGTATATTCCTCTTCAGGTAGTTCAGGATCCCCTAACGCCTCTGCCATGTTGTTGGTGTTTGTAGTAGCTTTTTATTTCAAATAAGTTGTCTCTTGTAGGTATAGTATTTTTCAACAAATGAATGAGGGCCCAAACAAAGCCAGGTTAGTAGTAATGGTTAAAAAACACCATGTGTTTAAAAACAGTCTCTTAGAACAAAACGGAATTGTTTTCTCCAGAAAACAAACAAATTAAACAAAAAGGCCCCATTATTGCAAGTAGGGACCCACTGGTGGTGTGAGTATCAGCTCAGTAAATCCTTTATGGGTGCCAGATAGAAAACAATCATATCCTCCATGTGTATCTGCACTCACAATGTCATACAGTCGCCAACCAGGGTGCCAGATCAGACAGTATTCATTGTAATCTTCAACATAGGACTGCACTCGCTGGGTTTTCAAAACATTCTTATTTATTAGGCAACGTTTCGGAGTTCACAGACCCCTTCCTCAGACCAGAACAAACATGCAACTGAACACAGTGACTTATAAACACATTAAGCCCCACCCACACCTTGCTTGCCTTAGACATAAACACATTGATGCACTATATGCACAATACGGCCGTTATTAGGGAGTATTATATGTATGACCCACTGTGGGGACATATAGATTTACTGGCCCTAACTTAGCCTACCTATGTTTAAACATATGCCCATATAACAGGATGTTGTAATAGTGGGGCCTTTTTGTTTCATTTGTTTTGTTCTAAGAGACTGTTTTTAAACACATGGTGTTTTTTAACCATTACTACTATCCTGGCTTTGTTTGGGCCCTCATTCATTTGTTGAAAAATACTATACCTACAAGAGACAACTTATTTGAAATAAACAGCTACTACAAACACCAACAACATGGCAGAGGCGTTAGGGGATCCTGAACTACCTGAAGAGGAATATACCACAAAGACTTTTGCATTCATACATTTGCCACTGTAAAAGATGAACTGAAAGAGTTCAATACTGATAAACTGCAGATACTACAGACTGACACGGGTGAACCTTGGATGGAGAAGATCAGTAAACAGGTCACTGAATACAAAAAGGAACTAGAGGCGTTTAAAAACCAGAAACTCTACACAGTCAACAATGACTATAAAGACAAAAGAATCTATGCATGGATTCATGGGAACAACCAAGGAGGACAACAGAGGCAGAAAAGACAACGTAATTATCGATCCAGATACCTCAACACAATTGAAAGTAGCTCAGGCTCTGATAACGAGGCCGGTAGCAATGAACAACGCCATCAGGACCAAATACCAACCACATCACAGACACCTTTTTTAGGGGTTACCCCGAGATCCGCAAACACAAGAGGTCAAGGCCGCACCCGAGGAGGGGGAACTATTGTGGACAGAAGACCCCCCTACCCTCAAGGTAAAAAACCCTGACATTGTAATCAACCTGAGTGACAGGACATTGGATGAGGGTGTAGTTAGCCTGTTAAATAAAGGTCTGACGTTTATCCCCACATTTACCAATGATGACTTTGAAAACGTTTTGGATATACACAGATTCCAAAGGAACTTTAAACTAAAAGAACACTTTAAAGACATCCCCATGGAGAAAGAAATAAAGCAATTTAAACCAAAGAGCAAATTCGAACCTAAAACATGTGGATCAAGTATTAAAACCTACACCAGAATGATTGGTAACTACACTAAGGAACTTAAACAGATGAAACACAGACCCAACCTCAATAGAGCAGAGAGAATGGCACTCAAATCACTATCCAATGACACTGAGATCGTCATTCGCCCAGCGGACAAGGGAGGAGCAATTATAGTAATGAACTATGACCAATATCGCAAGGAAATACTTCGCCAACTTGATGATCATCAGACTTATAAAAAACTTACCCGAGATCCAACTAACATCTTTAAAAGGGATATTGATATTGTATTATCTGAAGCACGACGGCTGAACTGGATCAGCACTGATGAATATTATTTGCTCAACATTGGGTACCCTATTCATCCAATTTTGTATACTCTACCCAAGATACACAAGGACCAAAAAAAAACCACCAGGGAGGCCAATCGTGTCAGCTAGGGGATCCCTGCTATAACCGCACACAATATTTGTTGACGCCATCCTACAGCCAATAGTGAGATTGATGGACTCGTACATTAGGGACTCAGGTGACCTCATCACTATACTAAAACACCATGGACAAAATTGGCAACAATGACCTTTTGGTCACCATGGACGTGAGAAGTCTGTACATGGTCATCCCCACACTGATGGGCTTAAGGCGGTTACACTGGCCCTGACACGGTTCCCATATGTGGAACCTCCGCTCTCCCTAATCCTTGATCTACTGGAAAAATGTTTAACCTTAAATTACTTTTGGTTTGAAAGTACGTTTTACCAACAACTCATGGGGACAGCAATGGGGTCAAATATGGCCCCATCATACGCTAACCTGTAGATGGAGCACTATGAGCATGACATCATAGATGTGTACAATATTGATACAGTAAGACATTACAAAAGGTACATTGACAATGTCTTTTTAATATGGCAGGGCACAGAGGAGTCCTTGAAGGATTGGATAATACGACTAAACACATACACAAAGGAAGAATGGTATAAAGGATACCAGACTACCCAAAGTATGCACTTGCAGCACTCTAGGTCTGAACTAAAGATTGGGATTCCGTAACAGGATATTAAAATATAACTTTTATTGGTATTAAAGTTAAAAAACCAAAATTTGTTTGGTTGATACACACACGATTAAAATTTGCTCCAGTGCTTGAATCAGTATAATGAGTTTCACATTAGATCACTATTCATGATAATTCGGCCTGAATAAATTCACTAGTTATAGTGATCTAAATAGTTCAATGAATCAACTTGCTAATGGTTACCAACAGAGTGTTCATCTGAATAGTAGAGCTTATATATAAATTCTGGTCAAGGTTGTGTACTCTCAGCTATATAGGCTCCTGCTATCCTCATTCAATATAATGGATGATAGCAGAGTAAAGATTATTAATAATAATTATCCACAAATAGGGGTACTGGTGAATTTAATATTCACAAAAACGAGGGTTTGATCAATTCTAACCTGGGTTATAATTTTAACCTGTTTATTGGTATAAATAGTAATGTGTGCGTGCTTGGTGTTACTGTAGTTTTCGAAATTTCATTAGGTATATATTCCTAAAAATTGGAGTACAGTTATAATCACAATAAGCCTAGTTCTGTGTAGCCCAGACCTTCGATCTGGCCACTTTGGTTCACTAAAGTTATTAAATAGTAAGACCCTGATTAGTCCATATAGCAATGGCTGTAAAGGTTACTATGGATTAGGTTAATCCACCTTTATAAATTTTAGGCGTATGTTTCATGAAAAACTAAATCTACTATCCCAGCGACTCCCAGATTTGTATCAGTTGACAAGTGTCCCAAAGTTTATTAACAGTGCCACAAATTATTATTATTCTGATCCAGTGTATGGAAATTCAGATTAATTGCCTTTTGGCGCAGCCACTGTTATGGTCACAAGTCTTATAATTATCAGTCCTCAGTTTGTAACATTCTTCTCATAGGGCATTTATACACTGGGTTTTATAACTACAGTTAAGTTTGGCATACCCACTTTCAATAAATGTTTCTTATGATTTAGTTTCAATTAAATAACCGTGTTATGATATCAATTAATTTTGAAAGCTCTGAAAGCTGTGTTCAAAGTTAAAGCTCGGTCTGGCACAACTCAGATTATAAATATAGAGTTAACAGTCCATTTGTTTAATTCGCAACTAAGTTGCAGTTTGATATATATGTTTCGGTTTAAGCGCTGTGTGGTACAGCTAATGCTGTCACTATCGGGTAGTGTCAACCGCACTCATACGATTGTAAGGTCTTACAATACACGCACATTCACACACTAATTAGATAGTTTAAGTTAAAACTGGCACAACCCAGTTATTATAGTAATATCCACAATGTGGCATATAATTTTTAAAGAAACTTAGTTAACTATTAATAGAATAAAGTCTGGCACAACCCAGGCTATATGGTATTAGCTCGTTATTGTATATATAGTAAGAAAGATTTTTCTATAAGCACCATGTAACGGTCCCTATTAGGTACCCTGACCAGATAGGTCAAATATCAAAGTTATAGCTCTATAATTGCGGTAACCCTTTGCTCCACATGATTTTAGCGATACTGGGCTAGTTTAAAATACATAAAGAATAGAGCGTGAACGAGTTCAACACTCTCCCCTGACGCGTTTCGCCCGATTGGGCTTTATCAAAGGCAGCGAGCCGCCGTGTTTTTGGGGATATATACCCTGTGGGACCGGAAGTCCCGCCCCCGCTCCACTCTGATAGGTATTCTAATTGGTTCTGAGTGAATTGATAGACAGCTATTTGCTCTAATCGCAAAGTCATGTTTACGGACCTGCATGAGTCATACTCATGGGTACTGCGATTGGTTCTGACTGAATTGATGGACAGTAGGTTACTCCAATAGCACGTTAATGTTTATAATACTACATGGTCCGTATTGTGGAGAATGATATTTATGTTGTATATATTATCGTAAGAAGATTTGACAATAGTAAACTGACTCTCAAGTATCTATATCTAACCATTATTGATATAAATCGGATATTCGTTATAGGATATTGATCATCGGAATTCCTAAGATTCAATACGCTAAAAATAATAATGATAATAACTCTCAGGTACCATACATTCTCAAATTTTGTGGATATCATAAATCTGTAAATATGTTAACAAATGTTCCTGTAATTATAGTCCACATCATTAAGTATACGATAATTAAATCTACATTTACTGTTCTCCCACCATAGTCTTGGTTCAATGTTTTAACCTATTTACTATTCATTATTTATGCAATTACGTTCAAAGGCTCACTGGAGCGTTGCTTAAAAAGCATTATAGATTAGTATACCAGAATTAGTTTCTGCAGCTATTTTTATATAAGCAACTGCTGGTTCAATTTTCAAAATTAATTTATTCAAAGGGGGAATAAAATGAAAGTGTTGTGTATAGAACATCTATTCAATTGTAATATGTGTACTGTCTTCCTTACACCTAAATCAAAGTGACATGTGTATTTCTTCTAATAAACTTTTATTTGACTGGAATATGCTATGTTATTATGCGTACAAACAAACATGTGAATGTTATGGGGCAGTGAAGAGATGGGAAAAGGAAGTGACAAGGGAATAAGTGTGATAGGAGTGAAAGAAGGTGTTTATGGGAGTTGGTTATATTTAAAAGTGTTGCTAGGGATGCTAGAAAAAGGAATATAAAACTGAAAAATTATTAGATTTCAAAACCAGAATCACTTATATATGTGAGTATGTCATGAAAGTGAATGTCATTTATTTCCTTGTAAGGATTTGATAAATATCGTTCGATGCTTAACTTATTTGTCATATAAGTTATAATATAGGTTTATTGTAATAACCATCAACCTCACTATGTTTTGGGGGAAATGGCAATGTTAGCTATTAGATCATATACTGTTATATAAATGTACAGAATGAGAGTTAGGTACTGGATCAATATTTTATCAATATTTTAGCAGATATCCTAATATTGCCCTGTCTGGTGTTTACATTAGGGACTATCAACAGTTGATCATTTGATTCTAGGTATGTTTATATGATACTCATAGAGATAATACTCTCTATATTAAAATGAAACTTTTATAGAGTTGAATATCATTCTATGATTTTATCTTGTTTTACCATCATGAATTTTTGTAAAGACAGAGAAAATCCTGTTTTCATAGGTAAGTTTGTACGTTTGGCCTTGTTCTTTCTTATCCTTTATTGGAAGAGTTTATTGTTCTCTTCGTGATTATCCTTAGACATAAAGATTATTTTATCTTATTCTTTCTTTTGTCAGATTAAAAGGTTATTCTACTGATAATTACAGATAAACATACAGGTTGTTCTGTTCGTTAAGACCCCAAGGTTGGACCGAATTTAATAAATAGATCCATCGGCTTTCAGATTTCAATAATGCCGTTTCAAGGTCCCCTCCTCTGAATCCTAGACTGACTTTCTCAATACCCCAGCATTGTAAATCTCTTTGGTTTGAGTTGTGATGTCTTAGGAAGTGTGCAGCTACACTAGTTAAGGTCTTTAATTCTTCTTTATCTTTGGCTGCATTTTTGATGTTCCTTAAATGTTCCTGAAGTCTTACTCTTAGTTTCCTAGTTGTCATTCCGACATAATACAGGTTGCAAGTGCATTGGAGTACATAGATTACACTTTCAGTATTGCAACTTATGTATCGTTTGATTTTATGATTTTTTCCAAATCTGTCTTTAATCCCAGTAGTATTTTTCATAAATTTGCATGTGCTGCAATTCCCACATTTGTGAGCTCCCGGGTTAAATGCTGAGGTGGTCTTTTTCCTTTGGAAATGACTACTTGTCACAATATCTTTGATGTTTTTAGTCCTCCTAAATCCAAATGAGGGGCTTGGACCCAAAGTGGTTTTCAATAAAGGGTCAGTCATTAGAATATTCCAATGTTTCTTAATTATGTTCACAATTTGTGGAGTTTGAGTATTGTGAGTCAGAATTAATCTGGGGATTTGAGAGTTAGTTTTTTTCTGTCTTTTATGAAGTAAATTTTGGCGTGGTGTTAGACGGGCTCTCTGTTTGGCCTTTTTGATCGATCTTTTGCTGTAGCCTCTTTTCAGTAATCTTTCTTCCAGATCTAATGCTCTCAATTCAAAAGTTTGAGCTTCTGAGCAATTTCTGGTCGCAGTAGGTTTTCTAAACAGATCAGTGCTAATGACCCCATCTCTGTTCTTACGGATGGTAATGTCCAGAAAGTTAATCTGTGTCAGACTCTCCTCATGAGTTAATTTAATGTTAAGTCGATTGTTATTCAGATGACCAAGAAATTCTTGTAACTCCGAATGAGTGCCTTCCCATATAAAGAAGATATCATCTATGAATCTAATCCATAAAGGTATTAGATCCGTATATTTCTGATTCTGTTCCGTAAATACATATTCAGTTTCCCACCACCCGAGGAACAAGTTGGCATATGTAGGTGCACACGTAGTGCCCATAGCTGTTCCCCGGGTTTGTAGGTAGAATTGACTGTCAAATGTAAAAAAGTTGTAACTCAGTACCATCCTAAGTAGTTTAAGGACGAAGTAATCATGTTCCTCGCCTTCTTCCGAGTTTTTGTCCAAGAAGTATTTTACAGCTTGTAAGCCTTGTTCATGGTTTATGGATGTGTAGAGGGATTCCACATCCGTGGTTACCAGCCATGTTGTATCATTCAGTGTCAAATGTTCAAGTCTTTGTAGGACTTGCATTGTATCCTGTACATATGAAGGCAGTTCCTCTACGTAGTGTCTTAGTATATGATCTATGTACTCACTCGCCTTTTCTGTTAAACATCCAATCCCAGAAACTATTGGGCGTCCTGGTGGTACTTCGGCATTTTTGTGGATTTTTGGTAACATATAAAAGGTGGCGATTTTAGGATTATTGACCGTAAGGAACTTCTTTTCTTTGATAGTAATGATCCCTTCATTGTGGGCTCTATTTATTAAATTGGTATAGATTTTCATGTATCCATCCATTGGGTTGAAGAGCAGTTTGGTATAACAGGATTTGTCCTTTAATTGCTTTGCAGCTTCTCTCAGATACATGTCCAATGGCCAAATTACTATATTGCCACCCTTGTCAGAACCTCTAATCACAACTTGATCCCATTTCTTCATTTCCTGGATAGCCATATGTTCTTTGTAAGTTAAGTTATATTGTGAAGGTATTGTTTGTAGTGATGTTACATCTCGACACACTAAATCTCTGAATATTTCAATCTGTGGAGAGTTCACAAATTTTGGTACAAAGGTTGATTTGTTATTGAGTTTATCCCTCCATTTTGCTGGAGTTTGTAGTTCTGATTCAGTTAATAAATTTTCTAGATCTCTGAGGCTGCTAAGCTCTTCTTCAGACCAACCATCTGGGTTAGAGTTATGAGAAAAATGTTTTTTCAGAAGTAGTTTCCTTATATATAACTGAATATCTTTGACAGTCTCAAATTTATCAACATTGTTGGAGGGGCAGAATGACAGGCCTTTTGAGAGTACCGACATGTGTTCCGGTTCAAGTTGTATATTTGATAAGTTTATTACTCTCAATGATTCAGACGAATCTGGGAGAATGGGCTCTGATCCCTTCTCTGTGATCTCCAGGGTCCCTGGTTGTCTTTGTATGGTCTCGTTCGTCCCCTCGATGGTTTTTTGTTTGCGCCCCCTGCCTCTGCGTGTCCTCCTCCCTGTTCTCCTACATCTAAAAAATCCTTTCTTTTGTTCCTACTAGAGGATCTTGGTGTAATTGTGGATGTAGGCTTAGGGGGTTCTTCATTATTAGATTGGTGGTTTGTAGAACTTCCTTCCTCGCCGTCAGTGTCAGAGATGTCACTTTCGATTATGTTCACTTTGGGGTTCCTGTTGTTGATATTGTTTCTATAGAAGCCATTCTTTCGCCATTTGTAGACTCTATTATTATTGAAGTCACTGATATCTCTATTTAACTTTCCCTGTTTTGTAGTTTTAAGTTCGAGTTCATATTTATCAAGTTCCTGCTGATAGGATTTATACAGTTGGTTGAAGTCTTTGAGGTGTTCAAATTTCTTTAAAACCTCATTTTGTTCTTTGATTTTTGTTTCTAATAGTTCATACTCTGATTTATCATGTTTAACAAGTATGCCCATTAGTTTCGCTGAACACTCAGATAAGGCTTCTTCCCATTCAGTGGTAAGAGCTGGATTTTTGAACTCAAAAGCCGGGAAAAGCTGAATTCTGAGCCCTCTAGGTATCAATTTTCTTTCAATGTACTTTTCAAAAAAGTGGCGGTTCCACCATACTTTATCTTGGCGATACATAGTTCTATGAACATCTTTAAGTGCCCCATCTAGTGTCGTTGCTGTAGTAGTGCTCCCTGCAGTGTTATCTCCTTCAAAAATCTCATTTAAGTCAGCCGTTCTTTTTAGTTGTCTAGCCTGTCTGACCAAATCAAATGTAGAGTCCCCAATTAAATTTGAGTTAAAATATGATCTGAATAGCATTGACTTCCTGGACCTTAGAATTTACAAGGAACAAGGCAAACTATCCACGACTCTCTATACCAAGCCTACGGAATTCTATACTTGAAGCATCCAGCAACCATCCTCCACACACCAGAAAGGCAATCATAAAATCACAGATTATCAGACTATTAAGAAATAACACTAAAACCAGCAATTGAGAAACACAATTACTTATGATAACTGAAAAGTTCCTACAAAGAGGATACAAAATGGAGCTTATACAAGGTGTTATAGATGAGGTGACCACCCAGGAGGGTAATCAGCCCAACCGTCTGGAGGAGACCAAAAAAGAAAGGATGATATTTACCACCACCTACAATAAAGGGAAGGATAGGATGACCCAGGACATCAGAAAGAAATGGGAGATCCTAGCGACAGACTCAAGTTTACCGTTTGAACATATGGATCCCCCCATTATGGGGTATAGCCGTGGAAGGAGCCTAAGGGCTCTACTCATGGCTACAGACCCACAACAATGCTATATGAAACAGCAATGGCTCAAAACAAAGAAGAAGGGCTGCTACAGGTGCCTGGGATGCACAACATGCAGTGGAATGATCCCATGCAAAGTGTTTAGACATCCACATACAAATCAGAAGTACACAATAAGACACTATATCACCTGCACAACTACTCATGTGATCTATCTGTTGAGCTGCTGCTGTGGCAAGTTTTATGTAGGAAAAAACGACGGACAATGCACGACTATGGATGGATAATCACAGATCAGCCATAAGGAGCGCCTTGGATAAAGGAGTATCGGACCAACCTGTGGCAAGACATTTTCTTATGGCCAAACATAGAGTAACTGACTTAAGGTTCATCTTAATTGAACAATGTTCCGGCCCTCAAACGAGGTGGAGACAGGGATAGAACCCTACTCCAGATGGAGTCCAGATGGATTCATAGGCTTGGTACCCTATACGCCAAAGGCCTCAATATGTCCAATGACTGGCACTGCTTCCTCTGAGACTAATGTAGATTGACTACCTATTACTCCACTCTTGTGATGATGCACCTGGTGCGATTCACCCGTGATGGTGGGACACAAGTAAGGGCTGGACGATAGACCAGCGGAGTACAGATATTGCACACTGCTTTTGCCCTGCTTTGACATACTTTAGTTGGTTAACTAACCAGTGAGTTTCATATGCCCTAGTGTGATACACACTTGGTGGGACCTCCTTAAAGAGTCTTTTTGGGTCTGTATGGTGGCTACACACTGATGGAAGCAAGTCACATTAGTACGTGGCATATGGGTAACGATGGGGTACCTTGGATACTCTGAAACTATTTGTAGGTCATACGTTACTTCATTATTTGTTGATATAAGCAATTTTTAAAGTATCTTCAATCGCACATCCCATGACCGGTCAGGTTTAGTGTATTACGTATGACACAGCTATCATTATTACTATGGTGTGTATATGGTGCAACTGACCAGAATAACTGCTTTATATATATTCCATCTTTCACATTGTAAGGGGGGAGGGGCCTACTCTGCCCATACCCTTGTTATCTTTACTATTACGCTAGTAAAAAATATTTTTTTCAAAAAGAGTGCTGAAATCCCTGTCTTTCTTCATCCTGGTCGATTTACTCTGGATGATTTCTCTTGTTAACAAAAACATTCTATAATTTTAAAGGGTCTGCACCACAATCACAAAGTTTAGTAAGGTATAGCTGGTTTTGGCCACCTTAGGATAACTAGCTTAAAGCATATGCATCCCTCCTGTATATTTTTCTTGAATTTTTATGGTATTATACCAGGCTACTAGGGTCTAGGCCCTGTTTATCTTGGTCTCCAGTGAGGTTGATACCCCCGCTAAAAATATTTTGGGGTAACATATTTTCCCCTATAGTTAACAGAAGCTGGGGAGGACAGTTTGGGCTTAGCTTCTCACTTAGCTCTGTGAAACTTGTATATATTGCTTGCATACAAGACGTCACTACCATGGCATTCACATTATCAGATGAAAATTGGGAAGCTGAATTAACAGCATCCCTATCTATGTCCAACCTAGAGGAGAGTCAGGACACTAACAGTAAAACACCAGTAAATATTTATGGTGCTTTTAAGAGCTACAAAAAATTACTTGTAAAACAAGTTAAACTTAGGGCAGAGATATCTAGCCTTGAGAATTACATTACGTCTTCGACTTTACCCTGGGACCAATTTGAGGGAAGATGAAGGAGGGGAAGAGTTCATGGAAGGAATTCCAGCCTTTCCGATTGCTCCATCATCCTTATAAACAAGATGGTCACTCGTAACAAAGAGAGACTAGAGAAGACCATCGTACAGGCTGAAGAATCGTTGAAATTAGTTAATACTTTTTCTACTAATTCAAACTTCGTAAAACTGAATGAAGAGATCAAGGAATAGATAGTGAGGCTACAAAATGAAATAAAACTTAGAAAAGGAAGGAAATTTTCAAGAGACAATGACGATTATAAGAACAAAAAAGTTTACAATTATCAGTCAGTGAGAGGCACGTATGATTCAGGTACTGATGGGTCAGATGTGAAATCTGAACATCATAGGTCCACCCATAAAAATTCACAATCTTTTTTAGGGGAAGAAGGAGAGGGGGAAGAAAAAGGAGGAGGAGGGGGAGCAAGTTCACACTCAATAGAGAGGAGATACCCCTCCAGACAACGACGGCAGCAGAGTTACGACCAAAACCAGGCAAACTACCCTCGGGGCAGATTGCGACGGTTTCAGGGTCGAAGTGGTTATTAAATGTAATTGAAGAAGATCCACAGATAATTAATTTATCTTCTTTTAAACTAAATCTAATGCATATAGAAGTTTTAAAAAAAGGACTTTCATTCTGTCCCACTAACTCCTTTGACAAGTTCAACTTTATTAAAGATTTACATTTATTTGCGCGTCGGGTGGTACTGTCACAGATTATGAAAGGGAAGAGCAGACACCTAGTTGAAGATGTCTCTCTGAGTAGGGAAGACTCATTCAGCATACATAACCTTCAAAGCCTGTTGGCAGATAATGAAGGCAGTCAGTACATCCCCTCCCAAGTGGGTGATCTAACCCAACAGGATAAATTTCCTTCAAATTTCAAGGCGAAATCGAGGTACATGCCACAGTTATCCATGGTACCGGCCGTGAATATCTTTGTCAGAGAAGTAGAAAAAGAAATAATTAATCTATCATTTACAGGACTGGTTAATGACAATCTAACCAAAGTAGAAAGAAAGGCCCTTAACCAACTGATGAGTGCCTAGGGTTTCGTAATTAAACCCGCGGACAAGGGTGGGAACCTTGTCCTTTGGGATGAGAACATGTATGTTCTCGAGGTCAAATGTCAGCTACTAGACAAAACATTCTATAAAAGTCTGACTTTTAACCCTTACCCAGCTCTGCAGTTAACTCTTTTCAACATTCTCAAACAGGCAAAAAGTAAGGAAATTATAACTTTCACAGAATTCAAATATCTGTATCCAGAACATCCGGTGATGCCTATTTTTTATTGTATCCCAAAGATACACAAGAATGCCAACCATCCACCTGGCCGGCCAATTGTTGCAGGTATTGGCAGCCTAACCGAAAACCTGGGCAACTATGTGGACTCCTTTTTAAGACCTACTCTCCATACCCTACCCTCTTTCGTTATGGATACTGCCGACTTCCTATTCCTAAGAAAGATTGATGGACTATTTGTCCCTAAAGATGCCATTTTGGTTACTTTAGATGTGGAGGGATTGTACTCATCAATCTCTCACGAGGTGGGTATAAGGGCCTGTAAGCATTTTCTCTTGATGAGAGGCACGAATGCTATGCAACACACTGACTTTGTAATCGAACTACTGAGGTTTACACTTACCAACAATGTATTCATGTTCGATAACAACATTTATACCCAACAGCAAGGGACAGCAATGGGAGCTACTTGTGCTCCCACATACGCGTGCCTTCATCTAGGTTTATGGGAGATGGAAGAAGTGTATCAGAACCCTCTCTTTGAGGAAAACATCCACATATGGCTCAGATATGTGGATGACATTTTCCTCATTTGGGAGGGTTCTGAACACAGTTTGAAAGAATTTGTAAATTGTTTAAATACCAATCAGAGCAACATCTCTCTCACATTACAGTTTAGTAGAGAGGAGATATCCTTCTTGGATATAACCGTAAAAGTTAGTGGGGGATGTCTAGTGACAGAGAACTTCCGTAAAAGCACCGCTACCAACAGCCTACTCCTTGCATCGAGTCACCACCCCTATCACCTAAAAAAAGGGATTCCCAAGGGTCAATTTCTTAGGCTACGCCGAAATTGTTCCACAAAAGGAAAATATTACCAACATGCAGCAGAAATGGAAAAACGCTTCCTAAATAGAGGCTATTCGAAAAAAATAGTCAAAGGGGCCTTAAATGGTGCTGCTCGTTTAAATCGAGATAGCCTTCTTGTGCCAAAGGAGAAGGCCAGTGAATCTAAAATTAGATTAATCACTGAATATAACTGCCATTGGACATCACTGAGACTGATACTTGCAAAAAAACTGGCATATACTTCTTAGTGATGAAGGGGTGTCTCGAGATGTTGGCGATTTCCCCGATGTCACAGCCAGAAGGGTGCCCAATTTAAAAGATAAATTGGTGAGAAGCCAATACGTATCAACACAAAAACAATCAGATTGGCTCACAAAACATAGATCTTATGGCAACCATCCTTGTTCCGTGCAAATTTATGGTTAAAACCAAATACTTTGCTACACATACAGGTAAAACATAAACCTTGAAACACTTTGTAAACTGCAACACTGAGGGGGTCATTTGCCTCCTTTCTTGCAACTGCCCACGTTTTTATGTGGGCAAAACAAGAAGGGTCATAAAGCATCGGATAGCAGAGAACCGAGATGACATTAAAAACAAGAATCCAAAAAGCAATGTTGCCAAACACTATGAACAAAAGCATGGGAGTAATCCTGACTCTCTCTCTTAAATTGGAATTGATAGGGGCATTACCAACAATAGAGGAGGGAACAATGACAAAATCCTCCTCCAGAAAGAATGCAGGTGGATCTCTATCTTGGAAACACAATTACCTGTAGGCCTTAATGATAGAATTGATATGGCCTGTTTCCTGTAGTGGATTCAAACCTATGATCTGTATGTAAAAAGCGTTACTTACTCAATGTAGTTGCAACACATACTGATAACTCAAAACTTCCTTTTGCTGTACATAGAGGAAAACAAGTATACACCACGTTGTTTTATGTGTCATTCAGATACAGCCTAATATGTCAATAACCTTAGGCTTAGGTAAACGTTTTAAACACTCACTTTGTATAATTAGGTTTTTATTATTGTTTGATATATTAAAGTAACTTGTAATAACTTCACTCGTCTGTAGAGGTGGTCATTACAATTCATATAAATAAGGACGTAAGGATTCCCTTAGCATTACGCCCTGACAAAGCCCGATGTCAATCTTGGACGCATGGGTGAAACGCGCGTCGGCATAGGTCCAGCCGACCTGATCACGTGATGTGCGTGGTTGTGCCTTGGTTAAAGCGACTCTCAGCATGTCTTCATGGTTCCTCTCAGGCATCTCAGAGAAGTTTGGAATTATTTACTGAAATATTGGCTGTTGATACAAAGAGGTTAATGAACACGGATGAATGAACAATCCGGACACTCATCGTTCTTTTCAGGTCGTATGGTCTCTTATTACCACTCTGATCTAACTGTGCAAACCAGCTATCACACTGTCCACTAACAATTGGAAAACGCTGCTCTGTCGAGAGGGCATCTTGACTCACTTGGTAATAATATGAACTCAAAACAAAAGAACGGAAATTCAAGCATACATACAGAATGAGCAGTTTTACCTTCAGCACTAACACATTTGCTTGCTTGCTATTAACTGCTTATGCTTACATCTTGGCTTGAAATTCATTGTCAAACTATATACATATGACCATTTACTGTATTGCATGTGACGAATTGCTCATGCTATATGTTAAACTTATTGTTATGTTCAAACATTATTGTGCATATCCTGAGGGCTTGAATGCATTGACCACTTAGATCCCACTTTTCTAAACTGCCCGACAACTTATACCTCAGCATATGAGGTGTCGGTAGCAGCTGGGTGTAGTTGGTCTCTACAGTGCTTTTCCCTCTGTATATTACATTCCTTATGTATCAAAAACTTTTTATGCCTGTTACTTACTTACCGTATTGATAAGACTGTCATTTTTCTCTTAGATCCCATTTTTCAATTAACTGCCCAGCTGTGACCTCTAATATGGGGTGCTGTGTGCAGCAGGGTGTAGAGAAAATTACATTCCTTGCAATATTTGAGTCGCTACTTCATTATTTGTTGATATAAGCAATTTTTAAAGTATCTTCAATCACACATCCCCTGACAGGTCAGGTTTAGTGTATTACGTATGACACTGCTATCATTATTACTATGGTGTGTATATGGAGCAACTAACCAGAATAACTGCTTTATATATAGTCCATATTTCACATTGTAAGGGGGAGGGGCCTACTCTGCCCATACCCTTGTTATCTTTACTATAACGCTAGTAAAAAATATTTTTTTCAAAAAGAGTGCTAAAAATCCCTGTCTTTCTTCATCCTGGTCGATTTACTCTGGATGATTTCTCTTGTTAACAAAAACATTCTATAATTTTAAAGGGTCTGCACCACAATCACAAAGTTTAGTAAGGTATAGCCGGATTTGGCCACCTTAGGATAACTAGCTTAAAGCATATGCATCCCTCCTGTATATTTTTCTTGAATATATATATATATATATATATATATACCCACACACAAATAAATAAGACAAAATAACCTAATATTGATTCCTGAGGGAGTATATAACTGGCTAAAAACCACTGGAATGCTGCTATCTAGAGAAAAGACTGATCCTTTAAAGTCACTGGAATAAAGAAGTCTTTGAGGTAAATGCAATGTGCAAAATTGGAGGGTTTAAACAGCGCTCTCCAGGGATGATGGTATGCCGAAAAGCCAGAGGTTTTTTTTTTTTTTAGAAAGTGGTGGAAATTAGGAGATAAAAATACAAAACAGCAACATAGTGTAATATTGTTACTACTGTGTTAAAGAGGTGTGAGATTAATTATGCTCACCTGGTTAAACTTCTTCAGTAAAATGCTTAAAACATGTCCTATAAGCGTCCAGTAGAATAAAATTATTGTATTAAAATACAAAATAGCTTCCACAGAAATAAACCCTCCAATTTTATATATATATATATATATATATATATATATATATATATATATATATATATATATATAATATATATATATATATATGTAAAGGAAATAAACAATATTTTTTCTATCCAGAAAGTGAAAAGCATTTACTTAACTGGTTTAGTGGTTTATATTTATATCTATCTATCTATCTATCTATCTATCTATCTATCTATCTATCTATCTATATATATATATATATATATATATATATATATATATATATATATATATATAACATCAAGCAGGGGATCTGCACACACAATAAACTTCCAACTTCCGGGGTGCTCTGGGTAGGAAAAGTAAACAAATGAAATAAACAGGTCCCGCACTCTCCACTGTGAAAACACAAACTTCTTTAATTGAACGGTGACGTTTCGGGGTAGTTAGCCCCTTCCTCAGACAGATAACAAATATAGTGCAACTTACTCCCCTTAAATACCATCCACAATGTACTGTGAATGCTAAACACCTGCAGCTTCTTATCTGCGCAACTGAGCATGCTCAGAGATAACTACGGTGGCTGCATTGGAACAAACAACTAAAAGCAAAGTTAAAAATGGAAAATGCCTGAAATTACAATGTAACAATATTCATATAAACAAAACGGTAACCTAAGTAGCCCTGATATATGTGATAAATAACTCATCTTCACAATATGTACCAAACTAGCAAAAACAAAAATTGGCTACAAATAAATATTACATCTTAACTAATGAGGGGCATATGTAAGATGTTACTTACACAGACATCCCAACCTGCAAAAACTCATTTCAGGGAGGTGGCTTCACCCGCTACTGTGCCGCCACCCCACCCCCCTTATCATTAAAATAGCTTCCCACTAAAGTCACATTAAAAAAAAAAAAGTTACTTTATTGCACAACCACATACAACAAACCTATTTTCCAGTGATCGTACGCTTGTTGAATGCCTAAATATTTTAGAATACGAAGTTTAATCACATTTAGTAAATAAGATAGTATTTGTGTTTTTATTTTATTAGAATCAGTGGGGGCTTTTTGGTTACTGATGCATGCTTTGAGGGTTCTATAACGTCCCAGCAACTAAAGGCATTCTTAAAGAAACACTTTTCTGGATTTGGGCCACATTGGATCATGGTACGTGGAGTTTCAGGGAGATTGCATTCCATTTGCTGGCATCAGGGAGCCACTATTACAATCAGGGAGACTCCCTGAACTTCAGGGAGAGTTGGGATGTCTGCTTACAAAAAAACAGACAAGTAATGAATATCAAGTGTAATTATGAAATCTATACCCTGTAACAGAACATAACTAATTTGACCAGGGAGACAAATGAAACCTACCTACCGCAAAAAATGCTTTAACTAGGTGGGAATATGTCAAAAAGACATACAAATTATGAATACAATCTTAATCATTCCTGTATAATCTAATAACTGACAGACTCAGAGTATGACTATCAGATTAGTATGAATCTATGGCTAGCTGTACTACACAATATACTATTACGTGTAAAATAGGTACAAACATGATCATTACAAGAAACATTGCATATCAAAATGGTATTAAGGCCCCTAGGTATTAAAGTATCCAAGGTGTAAATCCACCTGGTCTCTTTTTGCAACAACATTTTGGCCCTATTACCCCCTCTCAGTAAGGGAGGGACGTGGTCAATGATCACGTATCGCAAATCGGCCACAGTATGTTTGGCAGACAAAAAGTGTCTAGCCACTGGCTGATCACTTTCACCAGTGGCTAGGGCAGCACGTATGTATGCCTTGTAATTGGCCATTGATATGCAATGTTTCTTGTAATGATCCTGTTTGTACATATTTTACACGTAATAGTATATTGTGTAGTACAGCTAGCCATAGATTCATACCAATCTGAGTCTGTCAGTTATTAGATTATACAGGGATGATTAAGATTGTATTCATAATCTTTTTCACATATTCCCACCTAGTTAAAGCATTTTTTGCGGTAGGTAGGTTTCATTTGTCTCCCTGGTCAAACTAATTATGTCCTGTTACAGGGTATGGGTTTCATAATTACACTTGATATTCATTACTTGTCTGTTTTTTTGTAAGTAGCATCTTACTTATTCCCCTCATTAGTTAAGATGTAATATTTATTTGTAGCCAATTTTTGTTTTTGCTAGTTTGGTACATATTGTGAAGATGAGTTATTCATCACATATATCAGGGCTACTTAGGTTACATTTTTGTTTATATGAATATTGTTACATTGTAATTTCAGGCATTTTCCATTTTTAACTTTGCTTTTAGTTGTTTGTTCCAATGCAGCCACCGTAGTTATCTCTGAGCATGCTTAGTTGCGCAGATGAGAAGCTGCAGGTGTTTAGCATTCACGGTGCATTGTGGAGGGTATTTAAGGGGAGTAAGTTGCACTATATTTGTTATCTGTCTGAGGAAGGGGCTAACTACCCCGAAACGTCACCATTCAATAAAAGAAGTTTGTGTTTTCACAGAGGATATATATTTATAAAATTTTTTACCAGGAAGGATACATTGAGATATATTCACAGGATAGATAGATGGTAGATAGATATAAATATAAACCACTAAACCACTTAAGTAAATGCTTTTCACTTTCTAGAAATTCTGGATAGAAAAAATATTGTATAATAACAGTGATGCTATATTTCGTTGTGTAGTTTAAATATGACTTTAGTGTTTTGGCTTCTGTAAATAAAATAGTAGATTATGGTTTGTTAAAATAAAATTTTGCTAACTTAAAACCAGTATATCTTAAAGCTACTATAGAAAATGATCACACTAGAATACACTAGCATAAGTAAATCTAGAGCCTATCTTTAACAACGGCTCTTTGAGATATGTATAGTTAATTGCCCCGTGTTTGCTAAGTCGCTATGGCGATCACAAAACATTAAGAATCACAAACATAAATGATGACTGAAGTCATAAAATCTACAGTAAAAAGCCAGGAGGTAAAATTAACACTAAACAGTTGTAAGTGTAGGTACACACACTACATGATATAGCAACAAATATATGAAGTACGTATATGTAAAAATTACATTAAAGGGACAGTGTACTCCAGAAATTTTATTGTTTAAAAAGATAGATAATCCCTTTATTACCCATTCCCAAGTTTTGCATAACCAGCATGGTTATATTAATATACTTTTTAACTCTGTGATTACCTTGTATCTAAGCCTCTGCAGACTGACTCCTTCTTTCAGTTCTTTTGACAGGCTTGCGGTTTAGCCAATCAGTGCTGACTCATATATAACTCCACAGGAGTGAGCACAGTGTTATCTATATGACACACACGAACTAGCAGTGTCTAACTGTCAAAATGTACTGAAATAAGAGGCATTTCAACTGCTTTCGAAATTAGCATATGAGCCTACCTAGGTTTAGCTTTCCACAAAGAATACCAAGAGAGCAAAGCAAATTTGATGATAAAAGTGAATTGGAAAGTTGTTTAATATTGCATGCCCTATCTAAATCATGAAAGTTTAATTTTGACTAGACTGTCCATTTAAGTTTTTAAAATATAATGGGACCTAAAAGTGGTTACAATTTTTTTTCTAATATGATAGAGCATTTTGCTATTGTGCTGTTGCTTGCATGTATGTGTTTAACCCCTACTCTAGAGCAGAAAAGCACTACTGGGAGCTAGAGGAACACCTTTCATGAGCCAATGAGATGAGCCATATGTGTGTAGCCACTAGTAGTGCATTGATGCTCCTGAGTTTACCAAAGTTTGCTTTTCAGCAAAGGATACCAGAAGAACAAAGCATTAAATTAAAACAAAGTGAAAGGTTTTTTTAACATATCCTTTATCTGAACCAAGAAGGTTTAATTTAGACTTTCATGTCCCTTTAACAATACTTTGTGCATTATTTCTTTAATTAGCGCTTTATTTTAGGTCCTGGCACCTAATGTTCTATCTACCTTTTTTTCTGCATTTGTGTGTTAAGTTTTATAGACATCACAGATCTGGTTTTCAGTGAGGTTCTGAAATATACAGGGAAATATCTTTTACTAACCACGATGGCTAGATTTCAGAAAAAAGGGACATGAAAGGGAAAATTTAAATTTCCTTCTTTTATCTAATTTAGGGGTTGATCACAATCTATTGGCTATCCACTTCCGATAATGAATTTTTCGTATCATATAAATTTGAAGCCGAGTATCTCGGGTGATCACAATGCTATATTGTGTCGTTTGTTAAAAACCCACTGCCCCAAATGCGTTTCAACACAAAAGCTCCAGAAAAATACTTTTCGAGTGTAAACGGTTTGTTTTCTAAATATAACCCTAGATGTCTCCTTAAAGTGAAGGTAAAGTTAGAGCGTTCTTATTGCAGTATTCTATTTATATGCATATGAAATACAGAGTCTCTAAGTTATTTTTTATAATTATTAGGTATTTATATAATATTGTGCTTTTATTTTTCGCTACCATTCCGTTTGAAACTCCTCCCATTAGTCATTTCCTGCTTTTTGATATTGTGACGTATAGAGCAGTCCCACCTGCTCTATACGAGTATACAAGGCTCGTGCACGGCAAATATCCAAACTGCGCATGCGCATCAAGTCGCTGACTCCCAACAATGCGCATGCGGTACTCCCGTCCAGTGTTACGTAACTCTGCCTGAAACAGAAATTTTTTAATGAGCATGCGCGAAACCGGGCCGCGCTCGCCTTGCCAGTGTGAGCCGAAACTACAAACGCATGCGCATAGCGTCCAAGACCATGCTGACGTCAAATGACGGCTGCCTAATGGCCAGAAAGTCAATTGTCTGGCTAAACAATGTGACTGGCATGTAGAAAAACAAATAACGGGTTTATTTCGGATATAGCGAGCTGCAAAAGAAAAATGGAGATATCAAAGGATCAAAGTAAAACTATACATTTTCATGAATGAAAGTGCCATTTATTTATATTTATATGTATAGGATTTCATTATACATGATCAAACTTTACCTTCACTTTAAACTGACACATACAATAGCCCATTCACACCTCTTAAGGTTACATAAAAGCTCTATTCATGGAACCCCTTTGTTCACTCAGCAAGGACAAAACTCATTTACATGCATGACATTCACCTATTGTCATCAGAAAACATCCTCAACACTCATTATCCATATAAATGCCATATGTATCTTATCTTCAAAGGATGGGCAGACTTTTATAGGCACTTCAGCACAACAACATCTAAAAATGGCGTGAATTTATATTTCATATCTGAATCTATATCTTTTGACAGAAGATCACATAACCACAGCTTTCTGAGTTAACTATGGCAATCTGTTTCCCTCTGCACCACTGATAACTCATCTAAATAAATCTGTTAGGTTGCTGGTATGGGTCGACTATGCACTGTTTTTTTTATCACTATATGATCGTTTCACAACTTTTACAAGGTTTTTAAAAAAGATCTTTTCTGCTGTTTGCTAAAGGCCCGGTTCCATTTTGGCATGAACTGTACACAAAACAGCGACTGCGATATTCTATGTAAAACACTTAAAATATCTATTTTTTTACATGATTTTTATTTTTTTTTAAACTGTAAATCTCAACTCCACTTCCTTGCTGCTCAGTATCTTTCTTAAAGACCCTTAAACGTGATTACGCATCGGGAACGTGCTTTTATTGGAGACGAGGCTCCATGCACATTAAGTCCAATCTCGTTCACTACTGTGCATATATTATTGAACATGTAATCTGGAATATTAAATGGATAACATCAACTTCATCACAATTCTCCCGACTACAAGTAATAAACTAAATTCATTAATTTCTTGATATCCAATATTTTTCTAGAACATAAATAGCGTTATAATTTACTTGGTAACCGCTCTGATGTTGGAAAAGGCGCATAGGGAGCCCCTAAACATAAACAGCCAATAAACACAATCAACAAGAGTGGAATCGACTCCAATGTTTGTAATAATGTCATTAATTTTCATGTTGCCATATAGTGCTCAAAGGTCTGTAACATTGTTACAAATATTATGATGCAATACTGCTGCCATATAGTGTCCCATAGACAGGCATACTGCTGAGACTATCTAGGTGTACTATTCAACAACAAATACCAAAAAGAAAAAGTACATTTGATAACTGAAGCAAAAGAAGGTTTTTTTTTGTGTGTGTGTGTGTGTGTTTTTTTTATTTGCTTGCTTTATCTGAATCATGGCAGCTTTATTTTGAATTTCCTTTTAAGCTATGAAGTCTACTGTCAATGGACACCTTGGGGGTGGGGTCTAGGCGGCTGCTTGGGACCTGGGCAGTCAGTAAGCATTGTGGGGCAGCTCAGGGCAGAGTTGGGGTACACTGATAGTGGAGCTGGTTATTTCAGGCATTCATTGTAATTTCACTACATCAACGTTGGACATTTAGATGTTATCAAACATGGCTGGGGGACAATTGGGACACAGCTCCTACACCATAGCAGTCTCGCAACATAACACATATAAACATGACAGTGCATCATGAAAGGGAATGGGTAATAGTATCACTATTTTTCACATTTTCTGGACACAGTACATCTTTTTACCTTCTTTTTAGATCGCTCAGATTTTTTGGACATGTTTTTGACTTTCTTGTGAAGATGAAACAAAACCTATGAAAAGAGAAACACAATAAATCTTCTGTTACTGTGAAATTACCCTCTGAAAAAAATCCCTCTAGCATACAGACATTAGAGGTTTAAGTAATGTTCCTAATGCTGGAGCTGATAGTAACATGTATCGATAGATAGATAGATAGATAGATAGATATATAGATAGATAGATAAACAGACACACGTATAGATACACAAACAGACACATATATAGATAGACAGATAGACCGACAGACATACAGACATATAGATAGATAGAGAAATAGAGAGATAGATAGATATAGACAGATAGACAGACATATAGATGATAGATAGATAGATAGATAGATAGATAGACAGACAGATATAGACAGACAGACAGATAGATACATGATAGATAGATAGATATAGACAGACAAATAGATAGATGATAGATAGACAGACAGACGGATAGATATAGACAGACAGACAGATAGATGATAGATAGATAGATGATAGATAGATATATAGATAGATAGATAGATAGATAGATAGATAGATAGGCAGACAGACAGATAGATTATAGATGATAGATACATACATAGATAGATAGATGATAGATAGATAGATGATAGATAGATAGATAGATAGATAGATAGATAGATAGATAGATAGATAGATAGATAGATAGACAGGCAGACAGATTATAGATGATAGATACATAAATAGATAGATAGACAGACAGACAGACAAATAGATTGGGAAAT